>NC_141110.1:13274805-13417305 GCF_041138505.1 Cibotium barometz
AGATGCTATACTATTATCAATAAACACCTTATATGATAGGTATCATGTATTTATTATGAGAGCTACTACATGTTACATATTTGAACAACTTAATAGTTTGTCCATATCAGCTCATGATGCATGCAATGAATATACTCTCTCCCTCATAGGACCCAATTTTTCAATAATAAGCCAAAAAGTTTCCTAGTAAGTTGTGTGTACTAAATGTAAAGGTTTACATGCCAATATTGGATTTTATTCACACCCAAGAAGATGGCCCCATCCACTAGATTATTAAAAAAATGTTAGGTTACATCTTCATGCCTGCAAAAGTTATTATAACTAGATTATTAACAAAATGTTAGGTTACATCTTCATACTTGCAAAAGTTATTGTAACTACATTATATATATATATATATATATGCAAATGGAACCATGATGAAAACAATTTATCTTTAACAACAACATGAACATTCTACAAACTTGGGAAATCATTTTCTCAAGGCATAAGAATCATTATAATGTAAACTTGTTGCCCCATACTTATGTTAGGGCATAAGAATCATTATAGTGTAAACTTTTTGTGCCCATACTCATGTCAAAGCACCTCCCCAATCTACGTCAATTCACAAAGTCATTATAGTAGACGTCACACACAATAGATTTATGGAAAAATATAAGGTAAAGTTATGTGTCCTACAATTACTCATATGTGTCATTCAATTACTCATATGTGTCATTGTTCTAAAGGAATCAATAATCATAGTGTATTTGATTTCATGGATTCTAAACTTTTCTTTTTAGCATAGACATCTTAAGCAATCTAACATTTTACCTTTTAACAAGATTTCCTAAAATTGTAAAGGAATTTTAGCTTATGTGGGGTTGGAGGGAGGTATGGTGTAGCAATAGTCTCTCTCTCTCTCTCTCTCTCTCTCTCTCTCTCTCTCTCTCTCTCCCTCCCAATCCGCACACACCCCCATGCAAGTGCATACACACCCTCACATAGAATCCACATTTTGCATCAATAGATAAATGCTAGGGCCAATAGTCTAACTATTAAAAAAAGAAAAATACTTTATAAAAAAATGTGCCTAATTAATAGATTTACATCCTTTTACTTTAAAGGGGTCAAGTTGGTGCTACCCATGTCAAGGGAATGAGTTTAGAACTTGCAGTCAAGTCCTATAATTCACTAATATAGTAAGATTAAATGGAATTTTGAGACTCCTAATAATATCTTTATTTTGTAGAAGTAATTTATGTTCTAAGTAGCTCTCTTCGTGTGGATGATGATACATAAATGTGTATGTTGTGGGGGGGTGTGAGTGGGTCTCTCTCTCTCTCTCTCTCTCTCTTTCTCTCTTTCCCTCTCTCTCGCACTCTCACATGCATCACACACTAGTACAATATTATAACTAATCTTTGTGAGATTTCTTAACCATCAAGTCATCCTTACCTTAATTTCTTGTGGGGACTTGCTAATTTCCAACTCATATCTCTCAAAGGCTCCAAGTTCCAGTAGTCAGTGCAAGCTTCTTCCCCTCCAAATCCCACTCCTTATTGTCATCAAAGAGCTTCACATATACACCTCCAAGGATTCTCACTTTTGCTCACTTTCACACATAATGGACAACAGGCACTTGGACCAAGAGTCATGCTCACTACTTCTAGAGTTGTTTCCCTCAAGTGAGAGGCTAGTATATAGGTATAAATTTGGATATGTTTAAACTTTTGCTACCTATATAGTTTACTATGCTGATCATTTGATTGTTGTGGGTTTGCTATGTTGTAGATGGCTTTCTGATTGTTTAGGGTTTAAAAAATTTCTGAGAAGCCTGTGATCATTAGAGAGCTGCAAGATATTTTGGGTGGAAAAGGGTCTTACCCCATGGGAGTGTAGCCATTGTTCATCGTGGATAGAGTACCCTATAGGGTAATCCCTAAGTAAGAACATGAGCTACATGCCAACAACTAAACTTTTAAAAAAATGAGATTGTGATTAGGAATGTGTGTGTGTACACGTAGTTTGATAGAAATTTTGTATGTTTGTGAAATAAAGTGTGTATGTGTGTGTGAGTGAAATTAAATGTGTGTGAATGAAATCAACTGGGTGTGTGTGTGTGTGTGTGTTAATGAAATCACCTATGTGTGTGTATGTTAGTGAAATTCAATGTGTGTGTGTGTGTGTGTGTGGGTGAGTGAAATTGTGTGCATGGTTTTATTTGATCATTTGTAGTATTGTGTGTGTGTGTGTGCGTGCATGGTTTTATGTGATCACTTGTAGCATTATGCGAATTGTGGGGGGTATGTGTGTGTGTGTGTGTGTGTGCATGTGCACGTATGTGGGCGTATGTGTGTGTGTGTGCACGTGCACGTATGTGGGCGTATGCATAGCATTGTGTAAATTGAATGTGTGTGCGCACGTGCGTATGTGTGTGTGTGTGTGTGCATATATGGTGCTTATGTGATTTGTGTGTTTGTTTGTTGTAAGAGTTTATTGAAGAAAATCTAGAACTAAATTTTAATGTGAGCATCACCTCGCCACCCACACAAAATGAGACAAATGAAATGGTGGGGAAATAAATCACAAAGAATAAGAGTGTGAGGAAGGGAAATCCGTCACATGATGTGACCTTGTAGGCATCTAAAGGAAATGAAGGAGAGAAAGAAACCTTAAAGGAGAAAGAGAAGAGAAAAAAAGTAATAGAGGAGGATGATCCACAGGAGAGTGAGAAACAACATATACATAAGGAGGGAAACAAATCTCTTGGAACCACAACAATGTTGTCGTCCTCTCAACAACGGTGGCTTTAGAGAGATGCCCTACCTTTCGTCAAATAGGTAGGGATAATTATATTTTATTGTTATGCAATATGAGTGACAATGTAACAAGCTTTTTTGTTGTCTTTTATTATTGTTGCTTCACTTTAATAAAGGTTTTCAGTATGTGACTATTGTGGATGCTCTTTTGGTTGATATTATAGCCATTGATGACTTTGCGTGCAAGAAAGGTGAGAATTTGTCTTCTAGTTATAATGTCTTCTAGTTAGTGCATGTAATAATTGTCTTCACTCTATTTGCAATAGGATGGAAGCATGGTACGGTGTCCAAAAAAATACTCCTTTTGGTAAAAAATGGTGGAGTACTAAGTAGCATACATTTATTATTGAATTGTATAATAGTTATGGGTTGGCGCCTAAGTAAAATTTCATAAAATTTAGATCTTGCCCCGCACAATGAGGATTCCGTTCATGTTTTCCGTGATCTGCAATCATTCTAATTGATTCTCTCTAGCTCTCTCCATTCTCTCTCATTGTCTCGTAGGCTTTGTCTCTCTCTCTCTCTCTCTCTCTCTCTCTCTCTCTCTCTCTCTCTCTCTCTCTCTCTCTCTCTCTCTCTCTTTCTCTCTCTCTCTCTCTCTCTCTCCCTCTCACAAGTTGGACACATGTATTTGTTGTTTTATCTAGCCTCTTCCTTTGCCACCGTTTGATATTCTCTTTCTCCATACACTAAGATTGATTCACTAAGCACACATGAATTAATGTTAATTCTTCTTATCCCATTCACTAATTCAATATTAGCCATTGAAGTATGGTTGTATGCAGGATGGAACATTCATTTAAATTCAAATGCAGCGTAATTTAAAGTCGTTCCTAATGATGTCAACACTTTAGCCCAGACATGTGACACAAGTCTATTATAAGGGAAGACGAATCATGCTGTGCATGACCAAAACACTCTGAAAGGAACATGGGTCACTTAACACATTGACAACTGTGCAACATTTCAAACAGCAAGTGATAAGAAACCTTGACTTGAGTACAAAGGCATACATTTTGTCCAGGCTTATATGACATCTAGATATGAAACAGGTTGTGGATAAGATAGATTTTCCAAGCTAGTCAATATCAATGGCAATTGTGGAGAATTCAAAGACATGATTAGGTGTTGTAAAAGGAAAGTAAAGTGCTGATAAGTTAGCTGCAAAGAGAGCAGCGCTCCACATGATTGGTAAAATAATATATTGATATAGCAAAGTCACTAAAGCCCTTAGTATTCAACCATGAAATTTGAAGAAGCATTGTGTCGACATAAAAGGAGCAGATTTCAAATGGACTAATGGAGTTCAAAAGCACAAGAAAGATTCCTTAAGTTTTGAGGTTATTCAATGTGTCGCCGACTTTTGGAAAGACAACACTAGGGTGTCTCCAAATAAGAAGGATGTTTGTAAAAAGTAGAGGCTTAGCCCAAAATAGTATGAAGAGCATCCCACCCATTTCTTGGAGCTTACAGAGGCACATCTTCATTTTTTTACATACGTACATCATCCTATAGTTGATTAGTACTATCAAAAAGTACTAATTAATACTATTTAGAACTATTTATTACTATTTAGTATTTAATAGTCAATGAACTAAATAGTACTATTTAGTATTGGGTCTCCAATGACCAAATTTGTTACAAGATGTATAAGATATTGGCCAAGGTGATTGCCCTAAGAATTACTCCAGTTTTACAAGAAGTTGTGTCTAAGAAGCAACATGGGTTCATAAAGGGTGGATCAATATATAACATCTTTGCAACATTGCTAAGAAGAGATGTGGCCCTTAAACTCAACACAGAAATGCATTATGCTACAACTTGATCTAGAAAAGGCTTATGATAGGGTTCCCTGGTCTATTGTAGAGAAAGAATTATGGAGAGGCTTGGATTTGGGACTAAAATGGCAACTTGTATGTACACTTTGTCTTGGGGAGGGTACTCTAAGGTGTTATTGAATGGGATCACCCTCTGGTGGTGTCACTAGAGAATTCTTGTAGAGATGGGAGCATCTCAGGGTTGAAGTTAAGATACAGTGAGCAGTTGGCTATACAATGTTTTGCTAATGACTCTTTGTTGTTTTTGAGAGATGAGAACAATAATGTAAGATTGGCCCTGGACATTGTACAGGAGTTTGTAATAGCTTTAGAATCCAAATGTAATATCCAAAAATCTAGAATTATAAGTTTGACAAAAGACAATGATTTTGATATTATGCAGAGATGGGGGTGTGAGGTGGTGCATAAGGGACAAATTGCTAGATTACTGGGAATTCCCTTTGGAGTTGGTGTCACTAACAAAGAGATGACTGAGTGGGCTGTTAATAAGTTTTTGGAGAAGAAGAGGAAATGGGAAGGTATTAGAGTTCCTTTTCATAACAAGATTAATATTTGTAAAGCTGTGCTGAATGCTTACATAATGTTTTTATGCCCAATATTGGATTTTGGGAAGTGCCACTGGAAAAAGATAATAGGCTCTATCAGAGATTTCTTATGGAGGAATGGCAAAGTATCCAACAGGGTCCTAGCTTGGTTGGATGGGACAAACTATCAGTCTCCCTAAGGGGGATGGGGGCATTGGCATTTTATATATGCCCACTCATTGTCTTGCAAGGAGTGCCTTGTTGCTGCCTCAATGTTGCTGAAAATTTGAATCTTGTTCCATAATGGTTAGGGAACTAGTTGAATTATCTGAGGTGTATGCTAAAGGTAGATGGTTGGACTTGGGTTGGAAAGATAAACTTTTTTCTTACGCTCCTCTTAAACTAACAAACTCTACATTATGCAAGATATTATGTAAAAGATGGAAAGACTATCTATGCTTGATGGTTTGGGATGGGGAATGCAGAGTGACTGGAAATTTTATGCTCAGCTTGGGGATCTAGTGGACACATAAATTCAACCCTCCCTTGGGTGCACTTGACATTACCTTTGCTAAGAAGATGAACAATAAAGGATTAAGGTGTCAGAATATTTGTTTGGGACTAGTCTATCTATGGTTGGGTGCACTTGACATTACCTTTGCTAAGAAGATGAACAATAAAGGATTAAGTTGTCAGAATATTTGTTTGGGACTAGTCTATCTATGGTTGGGTGGAAAGACTTGGACCATCTTATTTGGAAGTTCCATCTGTCTGGTAGAGACAGAGATTTAGTGACATAGGCCTTTGATCAGATTCAGAGTGGGTGGTGTTCTACTGCTTTTGATGAGACATGCTGGATTAAGGACTGGTCTTGGCTCACTGGTGTTAATCAAGTAAATGGTAAAGCCAAAGACCTTTATGCTATAATGAGATGTGGTGAAGGTAATGTAGACTATTGCAATAAGATCTGGAGAGTGAGATGGAGTTCTGATGTTTGGAAGAAGAGATGGGTGATGTTGTGTGGGAGAGTTAGATCCCTAGGAGATTTCAAGTATTTTTATTGAGGATTGGCATGTGGGCCCTTCCTATTGGCTCCAAACTGCTTCAAAAAAATATCTCTAGTGGATGTTGCCCCAGGTGCAAGTTTGCTTTAGAGGATGGCAAACATGTTTTTTCGGAGTGTCCAGCCATGATCAAAGGTGTATGGGCCATGATTGCTAAATGGCTTGAGCAATGTTTGGGAATTCATGCATTCTCGAGAGACTAGATTCTTGGGAAATGCTCCTTCAATAATGAAAATGCAAGGTCAATGATTAACATAATCAGAGCTTGTTGTTTGTGGGAAGCTTGGAGCACTAGGAATGCTATTGTGTTTCATAGGGTCCCTTTTGTTGGCATTGATGTGACATATAACACATAAATGTGTTTGCATGTGCTGGTCTATTTGTAATTTGAATAAGCTAAGAGGAGATGGGCTAGATCAACTTCTACTGAATCTACGAAGGAGCATTACTATTTTTGTCTTACTTTGGGTGGGACCTCAAGCATACTGGGGGGGTTCCTAACCCTTGACTTATATTTTGCAAGAGAGCTTGTGTGAAGCTTGGAATTGCAACTGCCCAGATTTGGGCCTAGAACCAAGAGATGGTGCCTCAAGGAAAAATAGATTGATTATACCTTTGTTGCATTTATAGAGAACCCAGTGGGAACCAAACCCATAGTCAAAGTTTGGTCAAAGAAGGGGGGCAGTCTAGAAAAACAATCTCCAAGCGGCTGCACCACAGAAGCTATGATGGAAGCATGCATTATGCTAGGCTATCAGGTATCTTGGGAGCAGTTTAGCTTTCTATTATAGAGGATGAGAGATGGTCTTTACTTGTAAACTTTTAAACAAAGTAAAAGGTGAAAAATAGAGGACTATAGTAAGTTTTAGATGTATATGTCTTGAAAGTGTACTTGTTTGTTTTTCTCGGCATAATTATATAAATACCTACTATTGATCCCAAAAAAAGAAGTATTTAGAACTTCACATTGATTACTTATTTCATTGAATTCCTATTTAACACTTAACATTGACTTGATGTATTTAATACTATTTAGTAATATGCACTATTTGACCAAGTCCTATGTATTATTTAGAACTATTTAGTTCTACTTAGTACTTAGTAATTAGCACTATGTAATACTATTAGTGTTATATAAGATTACTAGTACTATAGATAAAAGAAACACTTAGTACTTAGTACTATTTAGTAGTAGTTATAATAGTGATACTATTAGAGACACTATTTAAAAACTACACTATTAGAGACACTATTCAATTTTAGCAAATACTATTTGTTGATAGTACTAAAGTAGTGTTTAGTACTAGTTATAATAGTTCTAGTTAAACGCTGTGTACTTAAAACTATTAGAGAAACTATTTAGTACTACTAAAATATTATCTAGTACTATCATATGTACTCGTTATTACTGAATAGTGCTGTTAATAGTATTTTTTAAATTATATTATACAGTACTATTATTAGTATTGTGCAATACTATATAGTAATGTTTAATAGTTCTAAATAATTGTTTAACAATATTATAATAACATTCAAAACTTTTAGAAAAATTATTTAGTAATATTAAACAATAGTATTTAGTACTATTATTGGGTAGGACTTAGTACTACATAGTCATCTTTAGTAGTAGTAAATAACTGCTTAGTATTACTTAGTATTAAATAGTACTATTTAATAGTCATAAATAGTTGTTCTCTTCCCTAAACTAACCCTTTATTTATGGTTGATTGTACAAGCAAAATTATTCATGAATTTCATAGAGCAACATCCCTAAATGACATTGGCTTTACCGCATTTCAGAGTCTTAAGCCCTATTTCATCAAAAATTGAAGGAAAGGAATACTTATTATTGTGTTTACCATATAAGAATAGATTTGTTCCGTCTAGCAGTGAATTCCATGAGACAAGATATGGTATCGTTACATGGGGGAATGTGTGATTGCTTATGCAAGGTTTGTAGGCCCCTAGGGGAAGAAAAGTGTATTGCCAACACTAGCACCTACTCTTCTGCATCTAAAATGTGGAATTCAATAGTATGTCCAAAGGAAGAGGATTTTGAATGGCACAAGCTTGAGTGCTTATGTCTAAAATGTGATGTCCAAAACCTTTCTTTTTCCCTCATGAGCTAAATGATGCAAATGGTGCATTGATAAGGTGGAAGACCTATGAGTATGTCAATGAGGACATGGGGAAAGGTGTTGCAAAGATGAGAATCAAACTTGTATACAAGGAAATAGTTCCATCCATCATCATCCCACGATTCTTGTAGCACTTAAAGGTTTTTATCACCCACAACTTTTGTACTTATTGGAAACTCTCTGAATTTAAAGAGTGCATCAAAAACTTTTAGGATGATGTGGTGGTTTCAATTGTTGGCTTCATAGAGAACTATACATTTAAAGTGTAAAATGAAGTCCAATTGATGCATTGGCATAGTGTCCAATGTACCATCATGTTTCAGATTTGCTATTGGAAGGAGATGGGAGAGATAAAAAAAAACAAGCCATCTTTTACATTTCAGATGACAAACAACATGACATACTATTCATATGGCATTGCTTTATGCTCCACTACCAATGGCTAATTCCTAAAGGCCTTAAGTTTAAAAGACATTGGGTTTGGTCAGATGGGGTAGCATCTCAGTTCAAGGCAATGTGCCTATTTTACTTCATTGTGCAAGAGGTAAGGCATTTGCCTAGCAACCCCTTATTTTTTCTACACACTGTGAAGACGTCACATGTTTTAAAGTTTTATATAACATAAATTTTTCTCTTTTGGTTGTGCTAGGTACTTCTCTTTAGCTAGCATTGGAATGATGTAGAACTTTTTTGGTAGTGTTTGGCCATGGCAAGGGAGAACATGATGGTGTTAGTGCTGTCATAAAGCGTGCACTAACTACCAAACAATTGGATGCAAATGGTGCAAAGCTACAGAATGCACACAATGTTGTGGAATGGTTTACTTGGAAGATGGGAGATGATGTGAAGCAAAGGCTCTTTGTGGAAGCCAAGATAGGTGATGTTGACAGGTCTAATGCATGGACATGCCATACCATCAAAGGAACTCGCTCAACACACTGCATATTGGGTTTCAATTGTTGTTTAGAGGCTTATCATGCTTTTTTTCATTCTGCAGTGATGAAACATGGGAGAAGTGCACCAATTTATCTCATTCAGGTCCATGGAAGCAACATAAGATAGAGCCCATCAATGGCCAGGATTACGTCATTGACATATTTGCTGGATGTGGCAGTTTGGGTGCTAATAGTCAGAGGTGATGTGTCATTTTTTATGCTTGGAGGGGGATTTTTATGCCTAGAGTGAGTGCCTCACAAAGGTAGTATGTGTCCCACTTGCCTGCAAAAATGATGCGGTTTCATTAGGGGGAATTTGAACATATTTTGGTGGGCCTTTTGCTAATGAAAGTAATTAGCAAACGGACCAATAGGAATAGAGGATTGTGCACATTTGGTCTCCTTTGAATATAGGGAGGGAGACTAGGCTGTAGGGAGGGGAACTAGGTTTTCAGTACTAATAATTACACTTGTCCCTTTAAAAAAGTAGGGGGTTTAGGGTAGGTATGGTCCCATCATTTTTCGTGGCTCAAAAAATCCTTAAAATTTTGAAATTTTTGAGATCCCCCAAAAACTCACTTCCCCCCCCAAAAACCCATCTCAAATTTCATTGTAGTCAAAAATTTTATTTTCAAGTCCGCTTTCCCTCCCTTTTGAACTTCCAAATTAAACTCTTTCTCCCTTCCTCTTCCATCTCTATCTCATTTGCCCAAATATTATGAGCGGTGGATGAAAAAGAACAGTTATTGGGTTCCAATGTAGGCAGATGAACAAGTTGTTTTACCTCTTAACATTTGTGTTTGGTTGCCAAGTGGTGTGGTGGAAGTTGTAAGTGCAAACTTGTAGACATTGGAGCCTCCTAAATGTTAGGGAGCACCTTTAAATTGTAGGAGGTGAGGATATTAGCAAGGCACAATTCAAGGTGAATAATAGGAAGATTCATAAGCAAATGGAGCCAATGGCCTTGGTAGATACCGACTGGGAGGCTAAGGGTATATCGATGAGTTAATGAAATTCTCTAGAACCATACCTTCCAAGCTTCCTTTTCAAATCATTTTTGTAAAATCTTTTATGATTTACCACAATCAAAAGTGCAATGTAAAATCTTTTATGATTCACCACAATCAAAAGTGCAATGTGTATTTTAATATATTTTCTTGGATTGTAGAAATTCTTTAAGAATGGTCAATTCATTTTAGGCTTTACATTATAGGCTAGGAAAATGGTTTTATGGTACACAAGATTGGAGATTGTGACATTATTTCTTACTCATAGCTCATAACAAAAGCCAGCCTCCCATGGATGCGAATTCTTCTTGCGATAAGGATGCTCCTAGCAAGGTTGCTACGCCCCCTCCAGTCTCACAAGATGACTCAGTGTATTCCTCTGTTGGGGATACAAATGATAAATTTGTCGTGTTCTATGAAAGCTTTAAGCCAGACCTTGAAGATGTAGAAAAATTGATAGTAGCTGAACCCAAAGCCGTGCATTAAACAATCCTTCAGAAGACCCAAAACAAGCCAATTGAAGAAAAGCCTACTTAGCAAGATGATTAGGAATTTTAGGAATGTTTTGTATTGAAAACTTGGGCTTAAAACAATTTGTATCTCAATGTTACTTTAATGGAAAATATCTTGTGACATTTCAATTTATCTGTGTACTCGTATTATACTTTGCTCTCTGTCTCTCTCAATTTTTTTGTAAATTGTTTTTAAAGTTGTCTTAACTTGCTAAAATAATGAGGGGTTTAATAAGAATTTTGGAAATTAAAAAAATAAAGATATGAGAAAAAATCTCGTATCAAGAAGAGTCTTTACAAAATGAAATGTACTAATAAAGATCTGCAGGCTAGGGCTGTTGGGGCTCCATGCCCTCCGGATTCTCTTTCTCTGGCCTTGCATCCACAACCTTTGCTTGGGTCTCTTCTGTAGAAGCCTTCTTGCCTGTGAATCCAAGCTTCTTCTTCGTCGGAGTACCCTTTTTGCCAACCTTCTCAGGGGTTCCTTGCTTAAAGATAAAATGCTTAAATGGTGAATGCATAGGCATTCTTTCCTTTGCATTCTTTCCTTATTTGATGTAGAGGCTTCACCTGTTTCACTTGTTGGATGTGGCAAGTCAAGATCTTTTGGTGTAATTGCATAGTTAAGTATAATATTAATCGCCTTTGCCTGCACGCTCCACAACAAAAAATAAGGTGTACTAAGCCCGACTGCGCGGCTACTACACCAGTTTGCCATTAATAGACTATCCCTTTGATACTATCAAAAATATCCCTTCTTACTCTTATGAATGGAGCCCTAGGGATAAGCAAGTTTGTTGACTTATTGACTTGTTGACTTGTTGACTCCTGTGCTTTCCTTATCTCAATAAACAATTTCATTTGCCTTTGCAAAAAAGTCTGAGCCTTGGAAATATTGGTTCCTTCCTTTGGTTTTATCTTCATTTCTTTCACCTCATCCTCTATTTTAACATTAACATTTTTTGATGTTTGAGGTTCCTCTCAAGTTTAGAAACTTGAGGTTCCTTTGGCTTTTGCTCGTCTTGTTCCTTTGGAAGCGATGGATCATTATAAACCATCCTTTGTGTGTCTGCTTCGTGCACGCCATACATGTAAACAGAGAGGAAAAAACCTTGTTTACAGCTCGATGAAGAGATTCAGATCCAGAGGAGACTTTGCTCGGTTAACAAGCAAATCTTCCACAATGGTGGAAGTTGCTCTTCCCTCGGTCATGGCGCGACAAGGCAATCGGATAGTGTAGGAATTTGCTCTTCGCTTGATGAATGGAAATTATCTGCCCATGGTCAATCGGATAGCGTAGGAATCTGCTCTTTGCTCAGTGAATGGAAAGTTTCTATCTGCCCAAGGCGTGAAGAGGCCAATCGGACGGCACAAGATTCTACCCTTTGCTTGGTGAATGGAAGGCATGGTTGATAATTCGCAACATTTCTAGCTATTGCCCAGACAAAGCCGAATTACGTGTGAAAGAGACTTTTGGAAAAAATGAAAATTTTTCCCTTTTTATATAGACATCGACCGTCATAATTACCGTGATGACATCAGCCCTACACGTGGTGTATTCCTGTACATTACTTCCCACATAAGCCTTACACATGTCATCTCCACCATACGGTTTGATGATGTCAGCCTTGAACGTGTCATCTCCCATTGCAATATGTTCATATGTCGACAAGCTTTGTCCTCTCCACGTCTGAAAAGAAAAGCCTTTCCAATAGGTGGGATAGTTATTCATAGGATAAGAGGATAAAGATTTGTTTGGACATATGCCCTCTTCACAAAAGAAAGTGCAAATTGTTTGAGCACTACTTTGGATTTTTTTCTTATCTACTTCTTCATATAGAGAGGACTATACAAAGGACTATATATTGTTTGAGCACTACTTTGGATTTTTTTCTTATCTACTTCTTCATATAGAGAGGACTTCTTCATATAGAGAGGACTATACAAAGGATCATGAGGAGCCCAAAGGAGAAGGTTAAAAGATTTCCAAACTAGCATTTGTCATCACAGGTATTGGATCTAAAGATGAGGAAGTTATAGGCATGGTCCAACATGAAGAGGAAAGGATTTTAAGCACAGGGTTTGATGTGGCCGGAGTTCAAGGCAACCACTATTATTGATGAGGGATTCTGATTTGTGTATGAAGATCACCTAAAATCAAATTTTATCATCCCTGCAGGGGTTGCCCTCATTTTTTATAAATGGCATGAATTATATCCTTCTCTCACATATACAAAAACTTTGTAATTTTAGGGAGGATTATTGCCTTGCAATTATAGCAGATGGTTGTGAGGTTGCCAAATGTATACTCGAGAGCAGTTAGTTTTCTCATTGTAAACATCGTATTCTATATCTTGTTTATGTAATGAAATCTCTTTTATGTAATGAAATGATGCAATTAAGTTTTAATTGTGAGTCAGCACATTAAGCAAAAATGCTTACAACTTTCTAAATGTTGGCATATTCTATTTTGTTTTTGGTATACAAAATTTCATGAAACTATTTCCAAAATTTTCCTTCTCGTCTTCGTAAAGATCTCCATGCCGCATGGCATGCTAGTCCTATGCCAGCTCTCCACTTTTGTGATCTTCTAATCTTTGCTTGTTTTCTTACTGCCTTTGCTAAATCACTTGTATGAGCCCTTTCCATAGATAGTTTTCGTCCAAAAGTATACCTGTAAAACCAATAAAACATCTCTTTGAGATAATTTCTTGGAGGTAATTTGTACGATTCTTTCCATAGATAGTTTTTGCCTAAAAGTATACCTGTAAAACAACCAATTAAACATCTCTTTGAGATAATTTATACAAGTCTTTCCTCCTCCATGTCTAGTGTTTTTAAAGTATACTCCTCTAGCTGGATAGTGAAATTTTTCCATTCCTTGGGTGCTCCACATGTCAAGAGAACCATACTCATTCATGAAGTATGCACCATGAGCATACAATATATGATGTGAAAGAAAACAAGATGAAGTTAGCAGCTACTATTGATTATCATTTTAGAATGATAAGTATAAAGAAGCTTTATATGTTTACTGTGAAAGATGTTAGGTGAAGTTAGCAACTTACTATTGATAATCATTTTAGAATGTTTAGTAATATAAAGAAACTCTACATGTTTACTATGTAATACATAATCTTACCATCTGTGCCTCACTTTTTCCCCCAAGCTCCAATGGTTAATGTATCATTGATGAAATCGTATTCTCTAATTTTGCTTTGTACATCATCATTGCATGTCCTCTTTGCTAATCTTATCTTTCTGGGGACTGGAAAAATATTCCGTGTGATACCTTGTTTGCAGAGTATATCTTTTAGCAATTGATGGAGGGCCTAATAAACCTTGCTGCATGGATTCTTTGTTTGACGAGCACCACCACCGATTGCTAGTGTTTGTATATTATTGATTGTCCTCTTTCGCTCTCTTGCTCCCATTGGGGTATTCTTTATGCAAGGAGATTGTGTCTTGTAACTTTATAACTTTGACCTCTTTCTTTTTTTCTTGTTTTTGCAACTCCATAATCTGATTTTGTGCATCTTGGAGTGCTTGTTGCTGCGCACTAATCAAAGTACTTTGTAAGCTTGTATTTGTGATTGGAGAAATTGGACTCTCAATGCATCACTCATGCATAACCTTTTGCAATACCCAAGTAGTCCATTCTCACCCTCTCCACCAACAAACTAAATAAATGAAGGAAGATCAGTAAAAGTTGGAGGACAACGTGAAGAAGGGTCATAAGGATATAAATATCCATCAACCCAAAGATCCAGATTAGTCCGACCCTGTTGTCTTCGTGCATGCTTCTCTTGTGCATTCATATGTTCTTTTTTGTTTGGTGCATATTCATTTAGTATTATGCAAACATGCAAGTCCACCTTCCACACTCTTGTTGCCTCTCTGAAATGTTTATTGTTTCTCTAAGTGCCATTCAAAAAATGGAAAAGACTGTTTTGGCGTTAGGAGCAGAGATATAACAATAACTCAAGGCTATATCCTACTGTATTTGCAATGGGAAAATGGAAATGGGCTATCTTGCTACTGTATTCGCAATGGGAGAGAGGAGATTAGGAAAGAGAGAGAGAGATAGAGAGAAGAGAATAGAAGAGGAGATCTCGCTTGGAGAGAGAGAGAGTTAGAGAGAGAGAGAGAGAGAGAGAGAGAGAGAGAGAGAGAGAGAGAGAGAATCTCATTGTAGAGGTTAGTTGGTAGGTTTAGGACAAAGAGGAGACGTGGTGGTAATGAGTGAAAGAAATGGTTTCGATGTGGATTTGGTGAAAAGCCTATTAATGATTGACGATATAGAATATGGGAGGAATTTCAAATATGGCTATTAAAGTGAAGTAAATAAGATTGAAAAGTAACTTTTTCATATATTAGATATTAGAGGTAAGTTTTAATATAAAATATCCTTGAAATGAAGAAAAAAATATTTTTACTAATTTTTGGGACTCCCTACGTACAACGAGAATGATGATGCTAATAGGGGCTTTAATAGCTAGAAAGAGAATCCTAGTTCAAAAAGTAGAGAGATCCCCTACTTTTAGGCTCAAAAGTAGAATAGCTAGAAAGAGAATCCGAGTTCAAAAAGTAGAGAGATCCCCTACTTTTAGGCTCAAAAGTAGGCTTCTTTATGAGCTTTGTCTCCTTAAGCCTCAAAAAAATTAGTCTTAATTCCTTAAGATTAGGGATCCTTACAGGGCCCTTTTTATGTTCAAATGCCCCCTAATGTAGACATTGATATGTACTTTTGTGCTTTTGGGATACTCTTCCGGTGATTTATATGCTTTACATTGATGTTTTGGTATAGACATAGCTATGTATTGGTGTAGCATTATTTATAGGATATGCAGCATTTTGGTCTATGTTTTGGTTTAGACCTAGATGTGTATTAGTGCAGCATTATTTATAGGACATGCTACATTTGTGATTTTGGGATACTCTTCTAGTGATTTATATGCTTTACATTGATGTTTTGCTCTATATTTTGGTTTAATTATGAGACTCGTTTGATGGCTAGTGCATGCTCAAATATCTATGGCCATGTGGAAGTGGCTTGAACATGAATGCTCACTTGTGGACGTAAAATGTTTGTATTATAATTGTAAGTAAATGCCTGATATGTCTACTTTATATTGTTTAGTTACACTTTGTAAGTGCTTGTAAGTGTATTATAATTGTAAGTAGATTCCTAGATATGTATGGCCATGTGGGTAAGACGCATCAGCCATTTGGATGATTATAAGCCTTCATATGGCAGTTTAATGTTAGTTTAAAAATTTGAAAACTTTATTCAACATGGTAAGAAAACACATATGTTGCTCATAGTAATGAAAGGTGCATATTGATACAATATGTAACAATGAAATCTTCCATGAGGATGTCGATACCAAGAAAGGGTTATTTATACATCGATACTCATCTTTTATAGTGTTGAATTAAAAATTTCCACCCTTAAGTTAAAAAGCTCTAAAACATGTCAAAAATCTATAAATGAGAAGCTCGCAAAATTATTATTCCCTCTAGAAATAAATTCGTAAGGCTATACTTATTTTAGTAACTTCCTTGCTAGATCTTACCTTAACTTCTTCAATTATGGAAAACCATTAGCTAGAGAGTTAATAATTTTCTCTGGTATAGCTTCAACCTTGAATAATGTAGCATCAGGTAGATCATCATCTCCTGTAAGGTGTAGCTTCAACCTTGAAAAGTGTAGCATCAAGTAGATCATCATATACTCTAAGTGGTGCCTAATGGTTGTACCTAATGGATGCTATATTCCCTAACACAATTCCATGTTTTACCCAAAATTGACACTTGAAAGGTTTTAAGGATATGTGATAAAGTATGCATCGTTCAAATACCTTACATAAATAAGATAAATGCTCCTTCCACTGTGACAAAGAATGCATAAATCATATAAGAAAGCTTCAAGAAAATTCCTTAGAAAATTCTTCACAATAATATTCATAAGTCATCTCATTGGAATGTGGCTACTGCGTTTGTGAGACCAAATGATATAACTATATAAGCGAGTACATCATGTTTCGTAACAAAATTAGTCTTAGCTTGAACCTCAAGGATAATGGAAATTCGATTATATCCTGAGTATTTATCCAAGAAGCTATATGGTTCCTTTCCAGTCGAGAACATGTTCTGAATATGGTAGGCGATAATGATCTCCTCTTGTAACTACATTTACCTTCTTGAGATTGACACATTCTCTTAATTTTTCATTCTTTTTGGGTACTATCACAATTGAAACACAGTTTGAGTGTTCAATCTCATAGATGAATCTACATTTAATAAGCTTGTCAATCTCTTATTTAACAATTTAAGCATACTTGGGATTCATAGGATAGTATCGTTGTGCTAGATAGGTCTAGTGTTTGGTACCATGGGGATTGTGTGTGCTGCACAACCTCATCAGTACTAACTTCATGTCATGGTAAGTGAAAAGATACATAGAGGAAGAGAGCTTGAGTTCTTGCAAGCACACACACTCACACAAACCCTAGAAGAGAACACACAAGATGAGAGGCTGAAAATTTGCTCTTCTTCTTCTTCACAACAAAAGGGTTCTACCAAAAGATAAGGGAATTACATCATAAGTACTAAAGTACTATGTACATATGGTCCATAATGTGAACACGCTAAGTGAGTGAGTTGGTAAGATAAGTATTCCATAACTCAGTGGTGGTGTAGTCCAGATGTAGAATCACTGGCAAAGATCTATCATGTCAGCATCCTACCAAACACGCCAGTGATGTAAGTGGTAGAAACAGTCACCCAGGCATATCATAAGTGTTCGTTCATGTTAAGCTTGACATCTCAACACTCCCCCTCAAGCTCAACTCCATCTCTAGGACTCCAAGCATAGTATGGAATCTGTGAAGGTTCTCTGCTCCCAGGGCTTTCATGAAAATGTCAACTACCTGCTCCTCGCTGCTAACATACATGAGATCAATGTCTCCTGCTACTAAGACCCTCTCTCTAATAAAATGATAGTGGACCTCTATGTGTTTGGTCTGCACATGAAAAATCAAGTTCCTCACCACAAGTGTATACTGTGTTAAGGTTGTCACAATAGATGATAACCTGTCTATTAACCTGTAACCCCAAATCTGTTGAGATTCAAGCTCGATGTCAGTGTGAGCCAGCTATGCTATGTGCTGGCAGATTAGGTAGGAACATGTGTGAGACATAAATGACCGCGTGTCCAGCTGGTCATAGTGTGTGGACATTAGCTAGGGTTAGTAGAGTGTGGACACAACTCATTGTGTGTTGTGTGGATTATGGATTAGTGCATTATGCTTTGTGTGAGAGTGGACATGGCTTCCCTCTATGGTTAGGGTTTGGAATATACATTAGGGTTTGCTCCTGTGTGTGTGTCTCCTCCTCCTCTACCGTTCTTTCAACATGGTATCAGAGCCTTGTGCTGTTTATTATGGTTTATGAGTGAGTGAGTGAAGAGGGAGAAGAAGAAGCTGTGAAAAGAAGCTGTGAAGCTGCCATTGGAGCTGTGAAGCTTGGAGCACACCAAATCTTATCAGATCTGAGAGCTAGGCCTACCGGGTAAGGTCTTCTAAACATCCTTGAGCGGATTGCAGGTGATACAGGCAAAAGCAAAGCATTTTAGAGCAAATCAAAGCAAGGCAAAATTCTGGTTTTTGAAGCTTTCCATTAAAGCTTGGCAACATTGATGTATGGTGGAAATATGTGTGATTCTGGCAAAGCAAACATGTATCTGACAATGAGAGATGTAATGGCAACTCTTATGCAAGCCCTACTGTGATTTTGGAGCAATTTACATGCATTTAATTGAGAGAAATTACTGGTTTTTTGAGCTCTCACAAAACAGAGAAGAGAAAGTCAAAAATTGATGCATTTGGAGCCTATTTTTGGTGAAAATCAAAGCATTGGTGGATTGCACACATACCTAGGAGTGTTGGGGACTTGATTACCTCATCATTGAGCATTACAACCACTCCCAAAGAGCCCTACAGCAGGCGGCGCAGCCAGACAGGAGAAAACAGAGCATTTTTCTGGTTTTTTCACCACGAGGAGGTCGATTATCACTCGGTTGCTTGATATCTTCCACAACTCTCTTAGCAATTGGATGCTTTACATCTTGGAGAAGAGGGCTATGTGATTTGTTTGGCCAATGATGCTTAATTGAGCTGGGAATGAGCTGATTAAAACAGGCTGTCCACTGGTTGCAGAGAAACAGAGCATTTTAATCGAGCAATTAATCTTTGGTGTTTTACAATTGGACAAATTCCTCTTACATGGAGTTGATGGACACTATTGCTAAGCCAATGAATGCCTGGTTGCTCAATTTGGTGAAATATTGAAGAAATTAGAGCAAATTTTCTACTGGTTTTTCTGGTTTTTCCAAAAACAGAAAAAGGGATTTTCAAAAATTGATAATTATACATGTCAAATGGAGTTGATACTCAACATTGAGGTTCATTAGGTGTCAATGCAAGTTGCCTATACTTGATTGCACCATTTCATTGCGATCCGGAGCCTTGGAAGGCGTGTCAATACAGGGTATCCCGCACTGAGTGAGTCAGTTCATCTCGGATGATTACAGGTTGATTTTCTACATCAAATTTGGAGTTTGATGGCTATCTTGGAGTATCTGGAACATTAATTGGAGTGTGGTTGAGCTGAGGAAGGCTCATTTACAGATTTGAAGTGTGCGAAAGTTGTACGCATTGAGCAACATGTCGGACAATCCAGTTCAGATAGTTGGTGAAAAGCTGGATAGGAAGAACTTCCAGGCATGGAAGTACAGGATAAAGAGTTTCTTGAAAGGGAAAGGATTTTGGAATCTCATTACAGGTGCTGAGCCAGAGCCTGAGCTACCTCGGCAACCTACACAGCAGCAGCTTATTGTCAGAGAGAGCGTTCAAAGTGCTGCATTATTTGTCTATATGCATTTCTGATGCTATGCTCATACACATTCAGGATGCTGAGAATCCCAAAGATGCATGGGATACTTTGGTCAAGATGTTTGATACAGATACGAGTGCTCGCAAGTCTCAATTGCGACAGCAGATACACAATGTGAAAAGGAATAAAAGGAGCATACATGATTATGTGCAAGAAATCAAGAAGTTTGCAGATGCATTGGCCACAATAAATGCCCCCATGCCTGATGATGATTTGGTGGATATTACCTTGCGTGGTCTTGGCAAGGAATACAAATCCTTTGATACATCTATCTCAGTGAGGAGTACAGGTTTACCCGACTTCGATGAGTTGGTTTCACTCTTATTGGTTGAGGAAATCAAGCTCAGTGATTCATTTCTGGATGCATCTACTAGCCATGATGATGGCAGAAATCAGGCTTTCTACTCGCAGAGAGGATTTAGAGGCAGGGGGAGATTTGCATCACGTGGACGTGGTGGTAATGGTCGTGGATGGCAGGATAGGCCTCCACAGCAGAATTTTCAGCCTTCATATGGTGCTCGAGGTGGTCGTGGATATGCACCACAAAGAGGCAGAGGTACCCCCCGGTGGACGAGGACGTTGGCAAGGCCAACAAAATTCTATGCAAGATGTGGAATACCATTATTGTGGCAAATATGGTCATATGGCGAGAGATTGCTTTCGCAAACAGAATGATTTGAGAGGGGGAAGAGCACAACGTGGTGGTCATTATGGTGGAAACTATGCACAACATGGTGGCAACTATGCATCAAGTAGCAATGATGGAACTGCAAATCATTTGTTTGCCATGAAGCATGTTGTGGGTTCTATGACAACAAATGCTGAGAATGATGATACATGGTATATGGACTCAGGAGCATCAAACCATATGACATGCCATGGTGAATGGTTTGAGCACATGAAGCCAATGGATGTCAAAGGCTATGTGGAAACAGGTGATGATACCCAGCGTGTCATTACACATGTTGGAAGTGTACCATTGGTCATGCATAATGGTCAGACAAAGTCTATGTCAGATGTGCTGTATGTGCCTTCAATCACTAAAAGCTTGGCCTCAGTTGGTCAAATGGTGGAACATGGATTACAGGTTAGATTCAATGAGCATGGATGCTTTGTTGAAGACTTCAAACATGGATGTAGAGTGATTGCTAAAGGCAAGAAAGAAGGAAGATTGTTTAAGCTGGATGCTGGAATTCCTGAGCTAAAATCAGCCATGTTCTCAAAGAGCAGGAATGTGGTACAGGATATTGATATGTGGCACAAGAGGATTGGCCATGTAAATATACAGAGATTAAAGAACATGCAAACAAGAGGCATTGTCAATGGATTGCCTAGGTTCAAATATGATGGACATATGCATGTTTGTGAAGCCTGTCAGTTTGGGAAGCAAGCAAGATTGAGGTTTCCTAGAGAAGGAAATATGAGTAATAGACCACTTGAGATAGTACACAGTGATGTATGGGGTCCTGCACAAAACCCATCTATCAAAGGCAGCTTATACTATGTTACATTCATTGATGACTTTAGCAGGATGACATGGATATACTTTCTCAGGGAGAAGAGTGAAGTATTGGAAAAATTCATGGATTTCAAAGCTTTTGCAGAAAAGCAGTATGGCTGTTGGATTAAATGTCTGAGGACAGATGGAGGTGGTGAATACACCTCAAAAGCTTTTGAGCATTTCTTGAGGAAGCATGGAATAAGGAGACAGCTGACTTGCAGGTATACACCTCAGCAGAATGGTGTGGCTGAGAGAAAGAATAGAGTTATATGTGAAGTGGCAAGGGCGATGCTTAATGAAAAGAGCATGCCAGATTACTATTGGGCAGAAGCATGTGCTACTGCAGTATACATATTGAACAAAACACCTACAGCAGCCATTCATGGAAGCACGCCAGAGATGCGGCTCACAGGTTACAGGCCAGACATTGGACATCTTAAAATTTTTGGATGCATAGCCTATGTGCATGTGCCTGATGAAAGAAGAAGGAAGTTGGATCCTAAGGCAGAGAAATGTATATTTGTTGGATATGCACAGGATCGAAAAGCCTACAAGTGTTATAATCCACAAACTAGACAAGTGGTCATCTCACGTGATGTGGTGTTTGATGAGCTTGCTAGTTGGTATAAAGCAAAAGATGAGGGTGTTATTGAGTCACTTGAGGCAGATGTGCCTGTGAACTTGCCATCACAAGAAAGTTCTAGTTCTACTATTATGTCTGGGCCAGCAGAGCAGCAGAAGCTGAGAGTAGCAGTGTACGTCCATGGTCAGGACGTTTGAGGCATGAGAGCGTAAGCACTGGGAGTAGTGCTATGGATAAAGGCAAAAAGAAAGTCGAAGGAATTGGAATCACAGGATATGAGTCATCCAGTTCTGAAAGTTTGGATGAGGAGCTTGGCATACCTGTTTTACGCACACCTGGTGCTAGACAGGACAGATATGTGCCACCACATGCTAGAGTCACAGGTGTACAGAGTGACCCGCATGCATTGCGGAGATCCCAGAGGGTCAGATATCCTGTTGACAGGTTGACATACAGAGATTTTGCTATGCACTATGCATACATGACATCTATGGTGAAGCATGTGGAACCTACATGCTATACAGAGGCTATTGGAGAGCATGTATGGGAAAACGCAATGGATGTGGAGATGGACGCATTGGTCCATAATGATACATGGGACTTGGTTGCACTACCAAAGGATAAGAATGTTATTGGATGTAAATGGGTTTACAAAGTGAAGTGCAAATCTGATGGTTCTATTGAAAGACGTAAAGCTAGATTGGTAGCAAAGGGTTATGCACAGACCCATGGATTGGATTATGATGAGACGTTTAGCCCAGTGGCTAAGATGGGCACAGTGAGAGCAGTCATTGCTATGGCTGCAGCTAATGGCTGGGAAATGCATCAGATGGATGTTAAGAATGCATTTCTGAATGGAGATCTATAAGAGGAAGTATACATGGCACAGCCAGAAGGGTATGTACACCCTAGATATCCCACTCACGTATGTGCAGGTTGAAAAAGGCATTGTATGGTCTAAAGCAAGCACCACGTGCTTGGAGTGATAAGATGAGCAGATATCTTATCTCACTTGGTTTTCAGATTTCTACGGCAGATTCTTCACTGTATGTGAAGAAGACACAGCATGGGATTGTTTTACTAGTCATCTATATGGATGACTTGATTATCACAGGTGATCATGGTGCAGATGTGATGCATGTCAAGAAAGCTTTGAGTGGGCAATTTGACATGAAAGATCTTGGTGAGTTGAGATACTTCCTTGGCATTGAAGTGGTGAAAGATCATGCAGGTACTTGGTTAGTACAACGCCAATATGCATTGGATATGTTGGCAAAGTATGGCATGACAGGGTGTAAGCCTATGAGTACACCATTGGAGCAAAATGTGAAGTTGCGGGCTGATTATGGCGAGGAATTGGATGATCCTTCTATGTACAGGAAGATGGTTGGTAGTCTCATATACATGACTATCACACGCCCGGACTTGAGTTATGCAGTGGGGCTAGTTAGCCAGTTTATGCAGAGCCCCAGGAAACCACATTTGGATGCAGTGAGACGCATCATGAGATATGTGAAGACCACAGCACATTATGGTCTATTTTATGAGAGTGGTAAAAGCTTGGACATACATGGCTACACAGATGCTGATTGGGCAGGTAGCGCATATGACAGGAGGTCTACTAGTGGATATGCTTTTACACTTGGAAGTGCCGTGGTGAGTTGGAGTAGCAAAAAGCAACCTACAGTTGCTTTATCCAGTACAGAGGAGCAGCCATTGCTACTTGTGAGGCTATATGGTTAAAGAGTCTCTTGACAGATTTATGTGAACCTCTTGATGGGAAAGTTGTCATTCATTGTGACAACATGAGCAGTATACAGTTGGCAAAGAATCCAGTGTTTCATGCGAGGACCAAACACATAAAGGTCCATTATCACTTTGTCAGAGAAAAGGTGCTGGATGGTACAGTTAATCTTCACTATGTGAAGACTGATGAGCAGGTGGCTGATATCTTCACGAAGCCACTTAGCAAGGAGAAGTTTGAGTACTTCCGGACTATGTTGGGAGTACATGGGATGAGCTTGAGGGGGAGTGTTGAGAGTGTTGATATCCCAAGCTCATCTACATCTTCATCGGCAGTACATCATGAGCTTGAGAGGGGCTGTTGAGATTCAAGCTCGATGTCAGTGTGAGCCAGCTATGCTATGTGCTGGCAGATTAGGTAGGAACATGTGTGAGACATAAATGACCGCGTGTCCAGCTGGTCATAGTGTGTGGACATTAGCTAGGGTTAGTAGAGTGTGGACACAACTCATTGTGTGTTGTGTGGATTATGGATTAGTGCATTATGCTTTGTGTGAGAGTGGACATGGCTTCCCTCTATGGTTAGGGTTTGGAATATACATTAGGGTTTGCTCCTGTGTGTGTGTCTCCTCCTCCTCTACCGTTCTTTCAACAAAATCACCAAGTAGCTTCTGCAACCAAGCTACCTCACATGCTATGCCATAAGTTTGAGCATAACCTTTGGCAACCAAACTTGCTTTATACCTGCTAATACTTCCATTTGATTTGTGCTTTATTTTGTACACCCACTTGCATCCAATAGCCTTCTTGTTCTCAGGCAATGGCACCAAGTCCCAAGTCTCATTTGCATCCAATGCAGCCATTTCTTCATCCATGGCTTTCCCCCAATCTATATTCCTAATAGCTTCTTCAAGACATGTGGGTTCAACATCTTGCACAACTTTAGCCATATATACATAATGATGGCCACATAACCATCATATGTTAACTTATCAGCAAGTTTTCTAAATCTCCTTGACCCACATTGTTCATGATCACTACTTGGCATTTTTGTAGCTTCTCTTGCCTTTCTTACACCATGTGTTCTAATAGCTAAAATCCTAAGCTCATCATCAAGGATCTGATCCGAGCCACCAGATTCTCCATTAACATAAGAATGCCCTATAGAAATCTCGGGCATACCAAGAGGCTCACCAGCCTTCTCTTTGACTTTTCGTGCTGTACCAACTGCATTTTTCAGGATTGGTGTTTTGACGCAGCCTACCACTCCATGGTCTATCAACAGACCTAACACAAGAGGACTCTCTAGGTGGTCCACTCAAAGATTGTGATGCTGACTTGTATTTTGTGTAATCACATTTCCAGTTACATCAACCCAACATCTTTTTTAGCAGCATACCAGCTACTCATTTCATCAAACACATCTCTTCTTACCCTCAACTCATGCGTGTAGTAGAGTTATAGCATCTATATCCCTTTTTCTCAAGGGAATATCCAATAAACATACATTTTTCTGCCTTTGGATCCAACTTCGTACGTAACTCATCTGGCATGTACACATAGGCAATACATCCAAAAACTTTCAAGTGACATAGATCAAGTTTCTTGCCATTGAATTTCTCCTCTGGCATTACATCATGTATGGTTGTAGTAGGGGTCCTATTCATGATATAAACTGTTGTAAAAATAGCTTCAGCCCAATAGCTATGCAGCATACTCTTCTCTATCTCATGAATGCTTGCTATCTCTACAATGTGCCTGTTTTTACGCTCAGCAACTCCATTTTTCTACAGAGTGTATCTACATGTAAGCTGTCTATGAATACCATTCTTCCAAAAAAAAATAGAGAACTCATTGGATAAGTACTCTCCCCCTCCATTTGACCTTAGGCTCTTCACATTCTTTCCTGTCTGCTTTTCACCATCACTCTAAAATTTTGAAAATGAGTGAAAACTTCACTCTTCTCCTTCATGAAATACATCCACACTTTCCTTGTGCAATCATCAATGAATGTTACATAATACCTGAGCCACCCATAGACATAGTTTTTTTAGGACCCCATACATCTGAATGCATAACATCTAGTACATTCCTGCTCACATTTCTATCATGTGGAAATACATGCTTTGCCTTCCAACGTGACATGCTTCACATACTTTCTTCATACCATCAACCTTAAACTTAGGCAGTCCCCTGTCAATATTTCTTTAGTCTGCATAGACTTCATTCTTTACACATTTAAATACCCAATTCTCTTATGTCAAATGTTTGTATCTGCAATAACTCGTGAGCCCTTGCAAATATTGCAACTTTCACTTAAGGCATATTTACATCTAGTGTAAATATTATGCCCGCTCTATTACCTTTTGCAACCAACCTATCTTTAAAGTCTTTGACATAACAACCACCATCAAGGTTAAAGCGCATCTGCAAACCCTGCACAATCATCTCTAGCCAACATAAACTATATTCTTTGTAATATTTGGAACGTGAAGTACATTTACACGATACTTCACCTTACCATCTTGCATAGACAATGGCACATTTCCAACATTGGCAATTGGATGAGTAGTATCTATTGAGATATTGAGCTCAACTAGTGCTACAGTGGACATTGATGACCCGCTTGGGTGATAGCTTCTGCACATATGTCAGTGGCATGGTTGGTGAGATTATGGTCGCTATGCCGCCTGCAGTGGATGACAGGCTGTGTGACAGGCAATTTGGAGTACTAGAGTTATGGCATAGTTATAGCACCAGCTCATATAGTTGGGTTCACACTATAGACCACCGACCACTTTGTATGTTGTAGGAGATTGCTTTCCCTTTATGTATATACTCTTATCTTTTAGCTATATGGTTGTAGAGAAGAGAAGAAGATAGAAGAAAATTCAGCCATCCATCTCTCTCTTGTGTCTTGCAGTCTCGTGTATTTTGCTTTACAAGGAGCTAAAGCTCTCTCTCTCTCCCCCACATTCTCTTTATGGTATTAGAGATCTAGTTTGTGTGAGAGCTAAGGGAGCAAGCTAGAGGCGAGAACAAGCAAGCAGTACATGGGGAAGAGCAACATCATCTCTTTCCCTTCTTGGTTTAGGTAGCTCCGAGAGCTACACATCTCCCGATTGAGGAGCTTTCTTCGTAGGTTTGGAGGTTCCTGTGTGAGATCTAGTACTTGTAATGTGGTTTTACGGCCAAAGTTACATTTCGGGCACTTCTTGGTCTCCATTCTTCACTACAAGGTATTTTCGATAGTTTCAGGAAGTTCTGGGTGAGACTTGTCTCTAATTGAAATCTGGTTATTGCAATGCATTTTGGGAGTGCAGACAATGTTTGCACATGTATTGTTAACATTGGGTGTATGTACATGTACTCTCGTTAGATCTGGTGACCTACAGGTTGTGCTGAAGTACCGCTGCAATAGCCCACAGAAGATACTGCCGTGTTACAGGTTGCATACAGAAATTGTCTGTTGTAGATTTTTTATTATGCAAGAAAACATGTCTGGTGACGAAATCAATGAGATTGTCAATGAGAAGCTGGACAAAAACAACTTCCATGCCTAGAAGTTTAGAATGACCAATTTCCTTATGGGGTAAAGGATTTTGGGACTATCGCAAAGGAGATAATGAGGAGCCTCCTGAGTTGTCAAGAGAATGCCACTCCAACAAACATAAAGGCATTCAAGGACTAGAACTAGAGTGCAAGGAAAGTCATGTATTAATTAGTGTCATAGACATGATGATAGGACACATACAGGATGCCAACACCCCAGCTAAACTATTGCGTGGTAAAACTTGGTGCAGATGTTCCAGACCAACACAAAGGTAAGGAAATTGCAGCTAAAGCACGAGTTGCACACTGTGGAAAAGAAAAGCATGTCTATTAATGAGTATGCTTTAAAGATCAAGAGCATGTCTATTAATGAGTATGCTTTAAAGATCAAGGGCATTGTTGAATCCCATGGATCTATCAATGTATCGATGGAAGATGATGATTTGGTGAGTGTCTATTTGAATGGGCTTAGAAAAGAGTACAAGACATTCAATACCTCCATTGCAGTCAGGTAAAATATTCCCAACTTTTGGGACTCGGTAATAAGAAATAGAAGAGGGCAATACATAGGAGACACACACACCAGATCTATATTCTAATCATCAACACAAGATAGAGAAGCACCATAGCTTTACTTCATTATTCTCCACACAAGCTACACACACATAATGATGTGTGTTCACACACTAAAGTAAACCTAGACTAAATGTCCACACACTCCGGCCATCTGGGGTCGGCCATTATTGTCCAGACACTAATGTCCTTGTGTCCACACTCTGCTAATGATATCAATTTGGCGGAGTTTAGCTTGATATCTCAACACTCCCCCTCAAGCTCATCATGTCCATCTCACTCCAAGCATGTCACGGAAGTACTCATACTTCTCTCTCTCCCAAGTGGCTTTGTGAAAATGTTAGCCACCACACTTGCTCATCTATCTTCACATAAGACAAGCCAACCTGTCCATCCAATACCTTCTCCCTGATGAAATGATAATGGACCTCTATGTGTTTGGTCCTTGCATGATAGACAGGGTACTTGCCAACTGTATGCTACTCATGTTGTCACAATGAATGACAACACTATCACCACCATAATGCATACCCAAATCATCAAGTAGCTTTTTCAGCCACACCACTTCACATGCAGCCATAGCTACGCCCATGTACTCTGCCTCTGTGCTGCTAGACAAAGCAACTGTGGGTTGCTTCTTGCTGCTCCAACTCACTGCAGCACTACCAATGCTAAAAGCATACCCACTGGTCGATCTCCTATCGTCATAAGAACTACCTGCCCAATCTGCATCCGTGTATCCATACACATGCACATCTCCCCCATGCTCATAGAATAAGCCATAATGGGCAATAGTCTTGACATACCTCATGATCCTCCTGACGGCATCCAAATGAAGCTTCCTGGGACTCTGCATAAACTGACTCACTAGTCCCACTGCATAACATAAGTCAGGCCTCGTGATAGTCAAGTAGATAAGACTACCAACCATTTTCCTATACATGGTGACATCTTCCAACTCATCACCCAAATCAACCCTGAGCTTCACATTTTGCTCCAATGGTATAGACATAGGCTTGCATCCTGTCATCCCATACTTTGCAAGCATGTCCAAGGCATATTGCCTTTGCACCAGCCATATGCCATGTGATGTCCTAATCACCTCAATGCCAAGAAAGAATCTCGGCTCTCCCAAATCCTTCATGTCAAATTGGCTATTCAATGATGCTTTCACATCTGCAACATCATGCCCATGATCACCTGTGACTATCAAGTCATCCACATAGATGACTATCACCACAATGCCTCTCTTTGTCTTCTTCACATACAATGAAGAATCCGAATTTCCCACATGAAATCCAATGCTAATAAGGTACCTGCTTATCATATCACTCCAAGCTCGAGGTGCCTACTTAAGCCCATACAAGGCTTTCTTCAATTTGCATACATATGTGGGAAACTCTTGGATGTACATATCCCTGTGGTGGCTGCTCCATGAATACTTCCTCTCTTGCAATTTTCCATTCAAGAAAGCATTCTTCACATCCATTTGGTGCAACTCCCAACCTTTGATGAGTGCAACCATAGAAATCACGGATCTCACGGTGGCCATCTTGGCCACTGGACTAAATGTCTCATCATAGTCAAGGCCATAAGTTTGTGCATAACCCTTTGCAACTAGCCTTGCCTTATGTCTCTCCATAGATCCATCTGACTTACACTTCACTTTGTACACCCATTTGTAACCAATTGCATTCTTGCCTTTTGGTAAGGCAACCAACTCCCATGTCTCATTGCTAGACAATGCATCCATCTCCTCATCCATGGCACTGTCCCAAACCTGTTTGCCAATAGCCTCCTCAAAATGAGTAGGCTTAACCCATTTCACCATGGAAGTCATATATGCATAATGCAGAGCATAGTTCCTATACGGAATAGGATACTTAACCCTTTGTGACTTCCTCACAGGCGCTGAGGGTCACTATACGAGCTCCATGAGCTCTCACATGTGGTGGAATGTACCTGTCTTTCCTTACACTTGGAGTCCTCACCCATTGGGATGCCCAACTCTCCATCAAGGCTCTCACTACCAGATGAGTCATAACCTACATTTCCAATCCCAATGCCTTCCACCTTCTTTTTTCCTTTGTCCAAGGCACTCCCATCTGTGCTCACATCATGTCTTAGTCTCCTAGACCAAGAACCCACATTCTCACTAGATGTATCATGTGGTCCAGACATGCTAGTGGACTCCTCCTGAATAGGCAAGTTCACATCCAAACCTGCATCAATGTCATCAACCATGACATCCTCACTATCATGGTACCAACTAGCCATCTCTGAGAATATTACATCCCTGCTAATGACCACCTGCTTGGTCATTGGATTTTAACATTTATATGTTTTCCTGTCCTATGCATACCCAATAAATATACATTTTTCGGCCTTTGGATCCAACTTTCTCCTCCTCTCATCTGGCACATGCACATATGCCACACATCCTAAAGACTTTCAAATGTCCAATGTCAGGCCTACAACCTGTCATCCTCATCTCAGGAGTACTCTCATGTATGGCGGTTGTAGGTGTCTTGTTCAACAAGTACACCGCTGTAGCACATGCTTCGGCCCAAAATTAATTTAGCATACTCTTCTCATTGAGCATGGCTCTATCAATCTCACCAATGACCCTGTTCTTTCTTTCAGCAACACCATTTTGCTGAGGTGAGTACCTGCAACCAACAAGTAATCTGTCTCTGAATCCCAAGAACCTGTCAAATGCATGTGAGGTGTACTCCCCACCTCCATCTATCCTTATGCATTTTATCCATTGGCCATATTGTTTTTCCACCAATGCTTTGAAGTCCATAAACTTCCCAAGTGCTTCACTCTTCTCTTTCAAGAAGTCGATCCATGTCATCCTGCTAAAATCATCAATGTGAAGGTGACATAGTACCTGCAACCACTAATAGATCAAGGCGAATGCAGCCTTCCAAGTTGCTCATGCATCCAACCTTGCCACATACATGTTCTGGCTCCAGATCTGCAAGTACAACATCATCTAACTCTTGCAAGCTTCAATGGAAAGCTTTAAAACTAGATTTTTACTTTGCTCTTTGGCAACTCAGATTTGCTTTATTCTTGTCAAATTTACCTGCAAACCGCTCAAGAGTGTTTAGCTATTCTTACCCGATAGGCCAAGCTCTCAGATCTATTGATTTGGTGTGCTCCACAGCTTCACAAGTCTCTAAGCTCCAATGGCTTTCACAACTTCTTCCCTCTTTCTCACAACTCAGATTTTTTGCAACTCAGGCTCTGATACCATAATAAGAAATAGAAGAGGGCAATACACAGGAGACACACACCAGATCTATATTCTAATCATCAACACAAGATAGAGAAGCACCATAGCTTTGCTTCATTATTCTCCACACAAGCTACACACACATAATGATGTGTGTTCACACTAAAGTAAACCTAGACTAAATTTCCACACACTCCGGCCATCTGGGGTCAGCCATTATTGTCCACACACTAATGTCCTAGTGTCCACACTTTGCTAATGATATCAATCTGGTGGAGTTGAGCTTGATATCTCAACACTTGGTGTCTATGCTGATAATAGAGGAAAAGTCACTAGGTGAGGAGTCTTCTTCATAAAGCAAGAACACATCGGAATAGGTCTTTTAATCTACTTTAGGTAGAGGCAAAGGTAGAGGTCGTGGTTGAGGCCAAGGTGGTGGCAGACAAGGAAATCAGAATTTTGGACAACAACAGTCCAATGATTCACAGAAATTATGCACAGGTGGAAGAGGACAATCTAGAGGCAGGGAGAGCCAAAGAGGTCGAGGTGGTTGGCAAAGAAATCAGAATGCAAATAGCACACAGTGCTATTATTGTGGCAAACCAATGCACATACATGGCAAAGGACTGCTATAAAAAGCAAAATGACATTAAAAATGGAAAGTTGCAACATGACAACTATGCATCATCTAGTAAAAATGGAAAGTTGCAACATGACAACTATGCATCATCTAGTAAAAATGGAAATTTATATAGCAAGGCAACTATGCATCAACAATTGTAAAAAGCAGAATGATATTAAAAATGGAAAGTTGCAGAGAGCAAGGCAACTATGCATCATATAGTAAATAGGGAGGTGATGAGACAGAAGTGAGCATCTGTTTCTGATGTAGCACATGCTCAAATCCATAACAGGAGATGTGTCACAATCTCAAGATACATGGTATGTGGATTCTGGTTCCTCTAAACACATGACCAGTCATGCTGAGTGGTTTAGAGACATGCAGAAAATGAAAAAACCAGGTTATGTAGAAACAGGTGATGATATTACGTATCCCATTGTGCATGTTGGTAAAGTGTCATTGTCTATGTAGGAGGGCAAAATGAAGTACTTGTCAGATGTACTTCATGGCCCAAATATTACAAAGAACCTAGATGAATGGTTGAACAGGGTCTGCAAGTGAGGTTTAATCCTTAAGGATGTTTTGTGGAAGACTTTAAAAATCAGTGCCGGTTGGTTGCAAAGGGTAACAAAAATGGCATGATGTTTACTTTGGATGTGAACATGCCTAAAGTAAAGACAACCATGTTTGTGCATGGAACATGTGTCAATGCAGATATTGACATATAGCACAAGCGCATTGGTCGTGTGAATGTACGGTGATTGAAGTCTATGCAGGCCCAAAATATCGTTCAGGTTTACCAAAGTTTAAGATTGATGGTATGCACAAAGTATATGAATCATGCCATCTTGGTAAGGAAGCCAAACATGCTTTCCCACACATGAAAAGCATGTTAGTGCAAGGCCATTAGATTTCATATATTCAGATATATGGGGACCGACCAAGACTGCAACAATTGCAGGTTGCAAGTATTATATTACATTCATTGATGACCACACTAGGAAAGGGTGGGTTTACTTCATGAGAAGGAGAAAAGTGAGGTGTTTGCTCACTTTCAGAGATTTAAAGCCTTGGTTGAGAAGGAAAAAGGCATGCAAATAAAATGCCTAAGATCAAATGGTGGGGGAGAATATTTCTCCAATGAGTTCAGTGATTTCCTAAGAAAGCAAGAAATCAAGAAACAGTTTACATGCAAGTATAGTCTGCAAAAGAATGGTGTTGCAGAAAGAAATATTGCAGAAGTGGCACATGCCTTGATGTGTCTGAAAAGAATGTCACATTATTTTTGGACAAGATAGCAAGTGTTGTGTACATTATGAAAAGACACCCACTGCAGATGTTCATGGTATGACGCTTGAACATAAACAGGCATAAGATTGGATGTGTCTCACTTGAAAGTGTTTGGGTGTATTGCATATGTGCATGTTTCTGATGAAGTGAGAACAAAGTTGGATCCAAAGGTAGAGAAGTTCATCTTTATTGGTTATGCTATGGAGCATAAAGGTTATAGATGTTATAACCCTACTTGTGAGATGCGAGTAAGCAGAGATGTCTTTAACAAGATGAGTAGCTAGTATGCACTATTAGCGAAGGCAACAGAAGATGCATATGTAAGAAGTGCTAATGATGCACCAGAGGTAGAGAAGTTCATATTTATTGGTTATGCTATGGAGCATAAAGGTTATAGATGTTATAACCCTACTTGTGAGATGCGAGTAAGCAGAGATGTCTTTAACGAGATGAGTAGCTAGTATGCACTATTAGTGAAGGCAACAGAAGATGCATATGTAAGAAGTGCTAATGATGCACCACATGTAGAGTAGCAATCATAGGTGTTTAGTGGATCTGGAGAGTCCTCTAGCAGTGGATCCAACGTTAGCCCATGGTTAGGAAGATTGAGGACAGATAGAGGTACACATGTATCATGCAGAGGGAAGGAAAAGGTAGATCAATATTTTGTGCCTAATCTGTCAACAGGTCACTCATATGTGGATGGTGACTCTAGCGGCTCTGAGTAGAGCCTTAATGAGGAATTCCATCTATGGTTACTCCTAGTGTATGGAGAACGAGGGCTATTTTGAGGAAACCTGGCAGTGATCGAGGTGTACGTAGGTCTACGAGGGTTAGGTACCTTGTTGACAGGTTGAGATATGATGGATATATAGTCCATCATTATGCTTGGTTAAAGCAATACAGGAACTGGAGCCCACTTGTTTTGAGCAGGCACTTGGAAATAAGAAATAGGAAGATGCCATGAATGAGGAGATGGTAGCATTGGATATACAAATGCAACATGGGAGTTAGTGCATTTGCCTAAGGAAAATAAGGCAATTGGATGTAAGTGGGTGTATAAAGTCAAGCATAACAGTGATGGTTCAATCAGAGGCAAGATTGGTGGCCAAAGGCTATGCGCAGACTTATGGCATTGACGATGAAGAGACATTCAGTCTAGTTGCAAGAATGGCAACTGTGAGAGTTGTTATTGTTGCTATGGCTGCTGGTCTTTAAATCAAATGCATATAAAGAATGACTTCTTACATGATGATTTGCAAGAAGAAGTTTACATGACGCAGCCACTAGGTTATGAGAGTGATGCACACCCAGATTTTGTCTTGTATGTCTTGAAGCAAGCACATAGAGCATGATCAAACAAGATCGGGGAGTATCTTCTTACCATTGGATTTTAGATTTCCAATGCAAATTTTCACTTTATGTGAAAAATACAGATAGAGGGATCATGCTACTAGTAGTCATCTATGTGGATCACTTGATTATCACTGGTGATAGTGATGTTGACATACAGGATGTTAGAAAGCTTTTGAAGCAAAAGTTTGAGATGAAGTATTTGGATGAACTGCGATATTTTTTGGGCATAGAGGTGGTGAGATCACCTCATGGCATTTTGTTATTGCAGAGGAAATATGGCTTGGACATGTTTTTCGAGTATGGTATGATAAGTTTTAAGCCTATCTTAGTGCCATTGGAGAAGAATGCAAAGCTTTCCGAAAATATAGGTGAGCTTTTGGAGGACCCCAATACATACAGGCGCATAGTGGGTAGCTTAATCTACATAATCATTACTAGGCCAGACTTGAGTTATGTTGTTGGACTTGTGAGTCAGTTTATGCATGCCCCTAGGAAGCCACACTTGGATGCAACTATACAGATTCTTAGGTACATAAAGTTCACAGCTGATTATGGACTTTTCTATGAGGCTGGTATAGAGATATAGGTACATGGGTACACAGATGCTGAGATGATTGGGCTGGTAGTGTTGTAGACAAGAGAGGTACCAGTGGATTTATGTTCTCTTTTGGGAGTGCTGATGTGAGTTGTAGTAAGAAGCAGACAACAATTTCCTTGTTGAGTACAGAGGTAGAGTACAGGGGTGCTACTATGGCAGCTTGTGAGGTAGCTTGGTTTTGGAAACTACTTGGTGATATGGGTGAGCCCATGGATAGGGTGGTTGTCATTTATTGTGACAACATGAGTAGCATATAGTTGGCCAGTAACCCAATATACCATGCTAGAACAAAGCACATTGAGGTGCTTTGGAAACTACTTGGTGATATGGGTGAGCCCATGGATAGGGTGGTTGTCATTTATTGTGAAAACATGAGTAGCATACAGTTGGCCAGTAACCCAATATACCATGCTAGAACAAAGCACATTGAGGTGCACTATCACTTTGTGAGGGAGAAGGTTCTAGCAAGTGATGTAGATCTGGTATATGTCAACACAGAGGATCAGGTGGCTGACATCTTCATGAAGGCATTGGGCACAAAGAAGATCCATAGGCTTAGGAGCTTACTTGGAGTGCAATGTGTGGAGTTGAGCTCAAGGGGGAGTGTTAAGATATCAAGCTCAACTAGTGTTACATGGCGGACATTGATGACCCACTTGGGTGATAGCTTCTGCACTTATGTCACTGGCATGGTTGGTGAAATTATGATATGCCTCCAGTAGATGACAGGCTGTGGATAGCCACTTTGGAGTACTAGAGTTATGGCATAGATATAGCGCCAGCTCATATAGTCGAGTTTACACTATAGACTGACCCCACTGTGTATGTTGTAGGAGAGTACTTTCCCTTTATGTATGTACTCTTATCTTTTAGTTATATGGTTGTAGAAAAGAGAAGAAGATAGAAGAAAATTTAGCCATCCATCTCTCTCTTGTGTCTTGCACTCTCTTGTGTGTGTGTGTTTGTTTTTCTTGCAAGGAATTCAAGCTCTCTCTCTCTCCCCCACATTCTCTTTAGTATCATCCCCTATTTTAACAAAACCTGGCTTTTCAAGATTTTTCATATCCTTGAACCACTCGCGAATGGTCATGTGGTTTGAAGCACCTAAATCCATATACCATACATCATCATTACATGTGGATACATCATTTTCTGACACAACATTAAGCACATGCCATATAACAAACAACCTTTCATTGTCCTCATTACGTCAGCTAGAGGATGCATAATTATTTTGCTGCACTTTTCAACTTCTCATGTCATTTTTCTTCTTATAGAAAGCTGCTTGCACATGCCCATATTTGCCACCCACAAGAAAAACAGCCTCGTGTATCATTTTGCTGCCTTTGCCAATTTCCATGACCTCTTTGACTCCCCCTGCCTCCTTTGAACTGGCCTCTTTCACCTATGTGTTGTTGTTGTGATTCATGGGATTGTTGTTGCTGACCATAATTTTGATTACCTGTTCAGCCACCACCTTTGGGCCATTGCCTACCTGCACTTATGTAGAAGACCTATTGCTCCGAATCACCTTTGTTTTGTGAAGACTGGTCTTCACCCAAACTCTTTTCTTCAATGATCAACATTGACACCAAATCTATAAAGTTAGGAATGTTCTCCCGAGTTTGAATAAACGTCTTGAATGCCTTGTATTGTAGCCCGAGACCACGTAGACATACTTCCAACTTATCATCATCATTAACAAAAACACCAATAGATGCAAGGGATTCCACAATTCCCTTAATCTTCAAGGTATAATCATTCACAGACATGTTTTTCTTCTTCATAGTACGAAGCTCATTCTTCAATTGAATCTTTCATTCCTTGGTGTTAGTTTACTACCACTTCACCAAGGTGTCCCATGCCTCCTTTAGTGACTTGGCATCCTATATATGCCCAATAATGGTATCCTGTATGATAATAAAATATTCAAGACGTGACTTTCCTTGCTCCTTGATTCCAAGCCTTGTATTCTTTTACATCTGCAACAATTGGATTAATCTCAGGTATCTTTGGTGCTGCCTCCTCATGTTCACCTTCAATGTAGTCCCAGTAGCCTTTTTATTAGGAACTTTGTTAATCTATACCTCCAAGCATGGAAGTTGTTCTTGTCAAGCTTCTTTACAACAATTCAGTAAATTCCATCATTTGACATCTTGCCTACAACACAAACTCACCAAAAATAGCACTCTTCTTTGACTTGCACAAGCTGATGTATGCTCTGTAGAGCGGTACTATACTGCACCTAAACTACCACAATCAATGAGACCACAATTTGCACACACACCCAATAGCACTTTTAATACCTCTTTGTAGTACACAAAGTGTCTGCACAACCAAATGCCCTTCTTGAGATTCCAAAAATAGAATTTTGCAAAGAATCAAAACTTACCCGCAGTGCACAACATGAATGCTTGGGAACTAAAAATCGAAGTTCAAGACGTGCCCGAAACGTATTTTTGGCCAAAAAAATTGGGTCCTGGAACTCTACTCTTGCAAAGACATCTCTTTAATCAAAGTTTGTTTGCTGATGCCTCCTAAAGAGCTCCCAACAAGAGTACATGTAGTAGCCAGCACAAAGGGAGAAGAGTAGGTGAAGCTCTTACCCTTGTACGGCTTCCCGTGCTTCTCTTGCTTGCTGCTCAGCTTCTTAGCATGAATTGGGCTGAAAAGATGCAAGGAGGAAGAGAGCTTGAGATCTTGCAAGCACACACACTCACACAAGCCCTAGAAGAGAACACACAAGATGTGAGGCTGAAAATTTGCTCTTCTTCTTCTTCACAACAAAAGGGTTCTAACAAAAGATAAGGGAAATACAACATAAGTACTAAACTACTATGTACATGCGGTCCATAACGTGAACACACTAAGTGAGTGAGCTGGAAAGATAAGTATGCCATAACTCAGTGGTGGAGTAGTAGCTGGTGTAGTCTAGCTCTAGAATCATTGGCAAAGATCTATCATGTCCGCATCCTACCAAATATGCAAGTGATGTAAGTGGTGAAAACAGTCACCCAAGCATATCATAAGTGTCAGCTAGTGTTGATCTTGATATCTCAATAGTAAGTCCATGCAAAGCAGTCCTTATATTCCTTGAGGAGAGTAACGAGTTTTGCTTCTTGGCTTTGGGTGAGGTATTTTGCTGTAAAGACTGGTTTAGGGTCCTCCCAAGGTTTACAACCAAGTCTACTTCTTTTACTTCAGTCGGACCCGTAGAATCCTCTTACCTCACTTGTTGATTTTTGTGTGGAATTATTAAATAGTAGCTTGTGGTTCCCCAATTTAAAAGATTCATAGTGCTCTGGTGTAGGATGCAAGCTAGGTGTTAGCTCATAACCTTCTTTGGCTACTTTAATTGCAGCTTCTTCTTCCTCCTTTTGGGCTAGATCTCTATTTTTCTTTCACTTGGCTGAACTACTAAGCTTTAGTTTGTTAGTGATATCCATTAACTCGATCAGAGGAGGGTGGTAATAATGAAATTTTTTAATTCCTCTCTCTAATTTTTAATAAACTTGCAATGTGCATCAAATGCACCAACGTACTATAGTCATTGGACAATACTTGTCCTTTCTTGCCTTTTATGATGATTGGCTGCATAATGCTTACATCTCCACCATGTTTTAGATATTCCTTGGTTTTTTGAGAATGCTCATTATTTTCTTCAGTGTCAATTTCATAAATGCTAGTCTCCATTTTAGTTTCACTTCCCAGGGTATATTTCGATATTGTGAGTTGTGTTTTATTCATGGTTTCTACAAAGTTGGTGTTGCTTTTGATTTCCATTTCAGACTCATCACCATTGGTTCTTGTGTTAGAGTCATCCCATGTGGATTCAAGATCATTATATGGATGAAGCCTTAGCATATCCAAATTGGAAAGCCACAATGCAGTCTGAGTATGATAGCATCATAAAGAACAACACCTGGGAGCTAGTTGACTGACCATTAAACAAAAAGGAAATTAGTACCAATGGGTTTAGAAAGCTAAGCATAAGGTTGATAGCTCACTTGAAAAATACAATGGGTTTAAAAAGGTAAGTATAAAGTTGATAGCTCACTTAAAAAATACAATGGGTTTAGAAAGCTAAGTATAAGGTTGATAACTCACTTAAAAAATACAATGGGTTTAGAAAGCTAAGTATAAGGTTGATAACTCACTTAAAAAATAAAAAGCTAGGTTAGTTTCACAAGGATTTTCATAGGTGGAGGGTTTCGACTTTACTAAAGCCTTTCTCCCACAACGCGTATGATAGGGCAGTACTTACCTTTGCTTCTTATAAACAAAAAAATTTCACATGGATGTCAAATAACCATTTCTAAATGGGCATCTTAAGTAGGAGATATATGTAGCTTAGCCACCAAGTTTTGAGATGCCTGAATCAGAAAACTTGGAGGCCAAAGAAAGGATTGTAAAAGATCATTGCTCCCTCCACGTAACGAATTTGGGGGTGCTAGCAGCAGCGGAAGTAGCACTTCTTGCATAGGGCGGCAGAGCCTCTCACTCGGGGCCTCGCCCACCACACGGATGTTCGGACAAGAGACTAATCCCTCAGTTCTTCCAAAAACCGTACCCGAAAAAACTTCCCTTGCCCAGAAAACACGGGCGATTCCTCCAGGATATTTTTATTCTAACGTAGTCAAGAGCCTTAACTAAACAAATTGATCTGACCGAACCTGTAAGTCACATGGTCAGATCAAGGAAGACACTTGCACTTGGATCATAGAGACCAATACTTTTTTCCTCATCAAGAGGCATAGCCATTGATTCTTTTCCATAGAACAAGACTATCTAGGATTTACTTCATCTATCGTACCATAACAGAATTGAGTCTCATTTTAGGGATCCATCAGTCCAGCCATCTAGTCCCATGGGTTAGCCAACCTCCCAACCACTGTAGTGATGGGATCCATCTAGGAATTTGGTTAGGTTTTGTCCCGGGTACCAGGGAAAAGAGTTCCCAGGCCCCCTAGCCGGATCTTCATGCAAATTTCAAGCTAGTCACACCACTTCCACACCCAATATGAAATTGCCTTTTTCACAGATTTACCTATCTTTAAAACAATCTTTTAATGAAACCATAGTATCACTGATCATAATCCTCCAAAATATCCGGTTGAATTCTAATTTCCAATCATTCCTTCTCATCGGTGTACCTATGGCATCATTGACAACCAGAACGCTCACTACCTGTCCACTCAGGGGCCTTTTCAATAGTTCCTAGCTCATAGTACCCGACAATATAATCACATAAGAAAATCCAGATGGACTCTCCATTGAAGATCAGCAAAATCAACCAACAGATCCATATAAAAGAGCCATGGACTCATCGGCGGTTGAGGACCAGCAAGGTCAATCAACCAGCCGAGTTCAGAAAACAACTCTAACACCTTGTTCCATTTTCTTCCTCGACGCACGCGTGGGTATCTTCGATGACCCAGAGCCCGAGCACCATATGGTCAGCACCCTCTGGGATCCTTCGTCGGCGGGTCACCTAGCGCTTCACTCATAGGCCATTTCCTTGGTCCCTCATCCATTGTACCGGAAGCTCACCATTTAAATCGAACCGAGGCTGGTCAAGACCTCGGTTGACCGTGCTACGCGAGATGTCCTCCGTTGACTCTCCATCGGCTGTTGCAACTTTATCACTTAGGTCTCCACGAGCTCATTCACAAGATGGTCAAAAATACTTCCCCAGCATTCTTAACATAAAACAATCATTTAAAAACAGGTCATAAATACAGTTTCTATAACGAACTCTCCTCTTTCCACATTGCTCCACATCAATCCACATTACTTAATCCAAGTCCAATCATATGTATTCCCATCGTCCTTCATCCATTCTCATCCAATCACATCATTGTCCCATCTCATCACATCTTTCCACATTTATACTCATCACATCTCACTCACTCGCATCTACCCATATCCACATCTCATCACATCGCATTCATTCACATCTCATCCATTCATATCTACCCCGATCCACATCGCATTCATTCACATCTCATCCATTCATATCTACCCTGATCCACATCACATCACATCCATTTCACCTCACATCTCATTCATTCACATCTATCCTAATTCACATCCCATCACACTCATCAATTCACATCACATCTCATTCATTCACATCTATCCCAATTCACATCACATCCATTCACATCACATACCATCCATTCACATCTATGCCAATTTACATCATATCACATCACATCCATTTCACATCACATCTCATTCATTCACATCACATCTCATTCATTCACATCACATCACATCCATTTACATCACATATCATCCATTCTTATCTATCCCAATTTACATCATATCACATCACATCCATTTCACATCACATCTCACCCATTCACACTTATCCTGACTCACATCACATCACATCCATTCATATTCATCACATTCATTGTATCCCATTCCATCACATATATTCTATCCACATTACATCACGTCCACATCTATCCACATCATATCTCATTCATTCCATCCACATTACATCATATCTCATTCATACACATCCCATCTCATTCATCCACATCCATCCAATCATTCACATGCATGACTATCCACATCTATCCATACATTCACATCTATCACTTCACATCCACATATATTCACATCACATCACATTTCATCCACATCTCTTTACATCACATCACATCTCATCCACATCCACATCACATTCACATCCACATCTCTTTACATTACATCACATCTCATCCACATCCACATCCACATCCACATCACATTCACATCCACATCCCCTTACATCACATCCACATCTCTTTACATTATATCACATCTCATCCACTCACATCACATCTCATTCACATCCACATCTCTTTACATTACATCACATCTCATCCACTCACATCACATCTCATCCATTCACATCTATTCCGATTCAAATCACATCTCATCCACTCACATCACATTCTTGCACATACACATCCACATCCATTTACTTCCCATCTCATCCTTTCACATATCCTCTCATCTCATATATTCACATCCATTTACTTCCCATCTTATCCTTTCACATATCCTCTCATCTCATTCTCATCTCATATATTCACATCCATTTACTTCACATCTCATCCACATTCATTTTCATCACACCACATCCTATCACATCCCATTTACATCTTATCACATCTATTCACATCTTATCGCATCCCATTTACATCTTATCACATCTATTCACATCCTATCACATCCCATTTACATCTTATCACATCCATTCACATCCTATCGCATCCCATTTACATCTTATCACATCTTATCGCATCCCATTTACATCCTATCACATCCCATTTACATCTTATCACATCCATTCACATCCTATCGCATCCCATTTACATCTTATCACATCTTATCGCATCCCATTTACATCTTATCACATCCATTCACATCCTATCGCATCCCATTTAGTAGTTTTTCCTACTTCGATACCGATAATGAGATTTTTTCTAAATTTTTACCAATTGTTTAGCTTAGATAAAGGTTCTTTTTCTCGACGGCTATTTCCATATTCTTTCTCAATTTCTCGAATGAATTATATTCAATATTCCTCTTTTGAATAAAAGAATTCATGGGCTTTACAAAAATCAATTCTACCCATATTTTCGCTTTTGATAAATATTCATAAATTGAATTATACTAAAAATTTCTCTTTTTTCCATTTAATTTCTTGGATCTCAAATATCATGGGAATTCCCCTTTTTACATTTAATTGCTTGAATTCTAAATGTCATGCGAATTCCTCTTTTATCATCAAATAAATTTATTTAAAGTTCTTCTTTTCTTTAATAAAAATATCCATTAATTCAATATGCCAAGAATTTCACTTTTACTATTTAAATGATTGAATTCCAAATGTCATGGTAATTCCTCTTTTATCATTTAAATATTTCTCATGCATAAAATAAATTTATTTAAAACTCCTCTTTGAATTTAAATAAAATATCCATTAATTCTAATATGCTAAGAATTTCACTTTTACTATTTAAATGATTGAATTCCAAATGTCATGGAAATTCCTCTTTTATCATTTAAATATTTCTCATGCATACAATAAATTTATCTAAAATTCCTCTTTGAATTTAAATAAAATATCCATTAATTTCAATATGCTAAGAATTCCATTCCACTCTTCCTATTTAAATGATTGAATTCCAAATGTCATGGGAATTCCTCTTTTATCATTTAAATAAAATTATCATATTTTTCTCTTTTCTTAATTATTTAATTAGACATAAACCTTAAAAATTAGTTTTCCATTGAATGTGATGAAAATCATTCTTTTAGCCTAGGATATTCAATCCTAGAATATGGTAGGAAGTCCTCTTTTCACGTTATGTATAAGAATGAATTATGTATCAATTTCTTAAAAAATTTACCATAGCTCCGTTGCTATTACTTATAATTTTTAATATTTTTGAAAAGAATAAGACTTAGTAATGTAATTATGATAGTATAACTATCTTTTAACCTTAAATCTAATTTATGGATTTAACTCATAAGATTACCATAATTTACTAGCATATAAGTATAAAAAACCATTTTCTTAACCTCTAGCTTCACAAGCCTAGAGTTTGATTTGTGAATTGAGAATTTCTCCATGAGAAGCATCAATTGAATAGAGAATTGGTCATAGCAATGACCATTCTTTGGGGGAGAGAGAGATAAATATAAAAAGCATCCTAATTAAGCATAAATGTAAACTTTTCTCAATTGAATAGAGAATTGGTCATAGGAATGACCATTCTTTAGGGGAGAGAGAGATAAACATAAAAAGCATCCTAATTAAGCAATAAATGTAAAATTTTCTTAATTATTTATTACAACTCTTAAAAAATCTTGATTTGCATTATAAACATTTAATTTAGAAACTTCTCAAGCTTGAGAGGGATTGAGAAGTGAAAACATTGAGAATAGTAGAGAAAAACCATAAAATTACACTTTACCTCTTGTTTTTGCTTGCTTCTCTATCTTAGAAGAAGCCCCCAACCAATCAATTGGTTAGTGTGTTGAAAGGAAAGCTCTAAAGATGGTTGAAGAGAGAGAGAGAGAGGCTCTACTCTCTCCAAAAGTAGAGGATTTTTAAGGGATAATAAAAAATATCATTATTTTAATGTAATACTGGCATGGTATAGTGCATAGTTTTTTTTACACAAAAAGACTAAGGAACTATTTATAGGTGAGGGAGACCTCTAACAAAGTCCAACTAGGCTCTAGAATTTTCTAGGTTTAGTTTGCCTGAATTTGGACAAGATTTGGACCTAGTTTGGCTCCCTTTTGATTTGGTTTGATCCAGGAGAGAGGAGAGATAAAAATATCACAAATTTTTTGAGTTAAAAACTCCACCACATGTGTGAAATAAGTGCCTCCTTGAAGTCTCCCCCCCTCCTACCAAGGTGTCAAAAATGTATCATTATACCAAAATATCTCATTTTTTTAGTAATATCTCATAGTTTTTAACTAATAAACCTTGTACTCAGTCAAGTCTTCATCTTATGTGGGAATTTACTCATTTTTGGGTATTTTCTTTTATTCATTGGATTTATCTCCTCCCCACACTTGGATTGATCCTATTGGCCCATAGGAACCTTAATTGGACCATAATCCAAATTTTTTTGAAAATCTAGACCCTTAGGCTAAGGTCCTTCATACACATTTTCAATTAATTCTAATTGCACATTGGAAAGTTCTTTTTGAATTTTTGTTTTAAGGACAACCATTTTAGACACTAGGAGGAAATTTATATCCAAAAATATCTCAATTTTGGATTACCTCTCTCTAGACATTTTGGATTACCTCTCAATTTTGGATTACCTCTCTCTAGACATTTTCTCTTCAAGTCAAAACAGGGTAAAACAGGATCTTTCTTCTATTTCAGAGAGGGAAGGTTCTTACACCTGTACACGTGAAAAGATGGAGGGAGGAATCTTACAGATTCTATGGGCTGAAACTAGCACAAATATTGTTCAATTATCATTTTCTCAAAAAAATTATAGTCTTGTTTCTTAAAGCACACATGCACACACGCTCTCTCTCTCTCTCTCTCTCTCTCTCTCTCTCTCTCTCTCTCTCTCTCTCAAAAACATTACAAAATATTAAGGCATGATGTAGGAGAAATTGAAAACCCAAAAATAGAGGGAGGGATAGAGAGAGAGAGTTATGTTGTGATGTTAAATTATGGAGAGACAAAGGGTGGAGGTCCTTTATGAGGAAGCCCCATGCATGTAGGTTAAAAATAGTTTGCTCTTTTTAGCATGAATGTATGCTAAAAAAAGGCATATGTTTTTAGCATGCATGCATGCATAATATTGAGTAATGAGATCAAGGGGCATAATTAACTTTGATGTGACATATAATCAATTGCTATATGACTTAGATACTAAGATACCTATGACAAGACCACTTAATTAAGACCATGGAAATGTATAGTGGTAATTGAAATACACTCGATTTGAAAATATAAAGTAAAATCCCATATCAAAAATTTGATACAACCATGAAAATGTACTTGACTAATTGTACATACTAGATTCCATAAATAGTCTTAATGTGTGTTGTAATTTGTTTTCAAATTTTTATGTAGTCGTCTCTCTCTCTCTCTCTCTCTCTCTCTCTCTCTCTCTCTCTCTCTCTCTCTCTCTCTCTCTCTCTCTCGTGTAAGAACATTACAAAATACTAAGGCATGATGTAGGAGAAATTGAAAGCCTAAAAATTTAGAAGATAATTATAATAAAAAGTATGTAGTACAATTATGAGATACGGATGTAGTCTAACCCTATTGATTATTAAATTATGAGATACGGATGTAGTACAATTATGAGATACGGATGTAGTCTAACCCTATTGATTATTAAATTATGAGATTTGATCTAACCCTATTGATTATTAGATGGCATCACAATTAACCTTTTATTTCACTAGTACAATTATGATAAAAAGTCTGTAGTACAATTATGAGATATGGTCTAACCCTACTGATTATTAAATGGCATCACAATTAACCTTATATTGCACTAGTAAACTCCTTATTTTACGAAGGAGTTCCTCCTCATTGATATTGATGTACCCATAAGTACACCATATTCCTATGACATTGTAACCAATCTTGATCTCGCGAAGGTAGACTGAATCCAACTTCTTAAAGGATTTTAGTTCTCCAAAGCCTTCTGTACCTCTTCTCAGGGATTTGGAAATGTTCCTTAAGATCCTCCAATTTCTCATATTTTTCTTTGATTTATGTTTTCAAAGACACACGCACATGTTCCAATGCATTGGTCATAGTGAGTCTATAGTGCTTGTGGATGCCATTGTGAGAGAAAGAGAGGGAGAGCTTTGATGAGAGAGAGAGAGAGAGAGAGAGAGAGAGAGAGAGGGAGGGATAGAGAGAGAGCTATATGTTATGATGTTAAATTGTGAAGAGACAAAGGGTGGAGGCCCTTTATAATAGGAAGCCCCATGCATGCAGGCTAAAAATAGGTCACTCTTTTTAGCATGAATACATGCTAAAAAAAGGAATATGTTTTTAGCATGGATGAATGCATAGTATTGAGTAGATAGAGCAAGGGACATAGTATTTCACATATAGTCAACTCCTACATGACTTTGATGCTTGACAAGATCACTTAATTAAGACCATGGAAATATACAGTGCTCATTTTGAAGTACACTTGATTTGAAAGATATAAAGTAAAATACCATGTCAAAAATTTGGTACAACCATGAAATTTTTCTTGACTAATTATACTAGATTCCACATTAAATAGCGTTAATGTGTGTTGTTCACAAGGAAACAAGGATTGTTCTCCTTATGTCAAACATCCTAATAAGGTCCTCATTTTTAAGAAATGGCTAAGAAATAAATATATTATGGTTTGCATCTAAACCAAAAACATGGAGGAACAAAAAGTAAATGTTTTTGCAAAAGCAACATAAGGCTTTCCCTCTCTTGATCTTATTTGAAAATTTGGGCATGTGTATACAAGATTCTTCGTAAGCATAATTCAATAACTTTTCACCATGTGCTGCTAATTATGTCATCTCTAGTAGAAATACCTCATGTTCACCTACCTTAATGACATAATAATGTTCACAAATAGTAGCATTTAAAGTAAATGATGTATCTATATGCTTTGTTACCATCTTTGAAATCCTTGACCTATATCTTGATATTTTTGACCTGTTACATTTGGACCGCCAGTATGAACCCTCTACAAAACAAAACTTGCACCCTCCAATGCTCTAATCTCATCATTAGTAAGGATTGTTCCTCTTTGAATAGGCCATATTCTAAGATTTTTTGCTTCAGCATTGCAAATAGAGTTAAAAATATCCCAAGTGTGGTCAACACTGCTATTGCAAAACCACATGAATTGACGATGATAACCTATAGAGACCATTCCCTCATACCATAGAATAAAGGAGTGGGAACATCATGTACTGAGTTTTGGATGGCCTTTTTACACTTGTTGGATTGTCCACCCATCCATCCTTGACATGTTACTTTGCTATTCAAATAAGTACAACAAATAGACCACATGGAATCATGAATGTCACTCTTAATCACCCTTTCACATTCCACTTATGCTATTGTATCTCCTTGGCAAGTTGTTGGAGAAGGAGCTAAAGGTGGAAAGTTTAATCTTCTTCTGCCCCTCTTCCTTGGCACATCCTCTGTGACATACTCTAGTCAATGTGATGAATTCTTATCTTTCACATTTATGACATGGCTTGCATTTACACGTTTTTGTGATATTGTCACCAAAAAAAGGTACTAGTACATGCATAGGTGTTTCTCTCAATGCTTCAACAACTATTCTGCTAGCTGAAATAGGGCTAGGAGTCTTAGAGGGATTGGACCTCTAAATTAACTTTATCATGCTTGGACCAGAACCATGGTACTTTCCTTCATTGAAAGCATGTTTCTTGGCATACTATAACATTGCATTGGTGAGATCAGGCATAGCTGCATCATATAGGCTAATGGTACCCTTGAAGCCTTCCTTGCTAGCCAACTTGCATGCTTTGTCTCTGCAAGATTTGTTGTAGGCATGTGTGCCAAACTTGTGTCATCCAACTCCTAACATCATAAAAACAACCAGCAAGGTATTGTTAATAATGTAGCATTATATTCTTAATACATAAGTTACAAACCAGCAAGTTATTGTTAATAATGTAGCATTAGATTCTTATTCTTAAAAGAGGTAAATACTTACTTCAATGAAACGCTTATGCTAGTGGGGATATCTCACAAATCACCAACTAAGCCAATAATCTGACTAAATGCTTACGCTAGTGGAGATATTTCACAAACCACCAAATAAATCAGTGGAATATTTCCATATGTCACCTTGCCATTTATCCACCATGACTGAATGTACATATATTGAGAAAGTGTATCATTATCGGTCAATGCACAACGCCATGCTCAACAAAGATGTGTGTGTTCATCTTGGAAGTTCATAACCACATATTGCACAATGTGAATATGCAAACTTTTTTCTTAGCGGAACAAACAAGACAATTCTCTCCCTTCCATAATGTTATGAGGCCCATCATTATACATTGTGCGCATAGCTCACCAATTATTAGCACTAGCCTCATCTCCCATGAATCCAAAAGAATATGGTCTTTATGTAAATATGTAACATTATCATTGAGGGAAAAAATAAATACATGTACAAGATGTGATGTTAGGCTTCCCACATCGATGGTTGTACTAGTGCACAAGGCATTACAACATTGGAAAATTCCTCCACAAGAACTTTTTGTTACCACCCCCATGAGTGTTCATTGGTTTAATCTAGTAGTGTCCATTGTATGGAAATTCAAAAGCCACATTACCATTGTATACATATGGAATCTCTTTGACCTTGTCAATGCTCCTACATTATGAGAGCGTTTAGCATAGCTGTCATGGGACTTAAAAGACAAGAGATATGTCAATATACTTTTTTGTCTTTTGCTTGGGTGGCAGTTTTAAAAAATTGGAGGGGTTTCATCCATAGTTAGATCAATGATTTGTCGTTTTGGGGTTTTTTGAGTTTTAATGCATGTGACTAAGAGTGTTGCACGATGAGATATTCCAAAGACACTTCCTTATCTAATATAAAGCATCATTTTTCATCGTTGGGTCTGGTAGAGATAACTGGGTAAGGTTATCAACATCATTACAAGATTGTTCACTGCTTCATATCCTTAGCCCATTGTGTGTATTGATCAATGAAAAAATATGAAGGTTTGGTAATAAAAAAAATTAACCCTTCACTTTTTTTTAATCAATAGTTCCATCTCCAATCCACCAACAAAAATTTGAAAATATATATAAGCCATATCTCTATCAACAAATATGCATAAGAAGAAAGAATATTATTGAAGATTGAATATCTCCACCTTCTACCTCTTCTACTTATGAGTGTACAACTTTATGTCCAAAAATGCTTGGTATACCCATCATGTTGATCATTTACAATATTAAGATTGCAAGAATACTAACATACATTCTGTTACAATGGTACATCATTCTTTGGCTAGTTGCGTACATGTAGATTTGTGCTTGTTTGATGATGATCTATTGAAAGGTAGGATGTAGGTATCTCTATCACTAGTACCACATCTCCCCACAAAATCAAGTTGCCAGATAATACTAGGATAAAAACCCTAGGCATAATGAAAGCCTTGATCCCTATAAAGCTATATATACTAGCCTATCCATTAATTTGGGGGAAGCCTTGGCTATATAAGATTAAGGAAATTTAAAAGTGGGACACTTGTGATCTTATGATCCAAAAATGGAATAAGAAGGTTTATTACAATCATTGGAGCCATGAATAAAGACTCTCTAGTGGTTTTATATTATTTTTACATCTATTACAGGCACATTTATCATCTAGATAAGGTAGAGAATGTGGGGGAGAGAGAGAGCTTGAGTTCCTTGCAAGCAAAAAACACACACACACAAACAAGAGAGTGCAAGACACAAGAGAGAGATGGATGGCTAAATTTTCTTCTTTCTTCTTCTCTTCTCTTCAACCACATAACTAAAAGATAAGAGTACATACATAAAGGGAAAGTACTCTCCTACAAAAATATACAAAATGGTTGGTCTATAGTGTGAACCTGACTATATGAGCTAGAGCTATAACTATGCCATAACTATAGTACTCCAAAGTGTCTATTACACAATCTATCATCCACCATGCGATATCAACCATAATCTCACCAACCATGCTAGTGGCATAAGTGTGGAAGCTATCACCTAGGGGGGTCATCAAAATGTCCAGCACTAGTTGAGATTGATATCTCAACAATCATGATGCTTGAAGAATGAAAGAATGGTGCATCTAGATTAGCCTAGGATTATCCTAATTAGCTTGCACTAATACCAATACATGAATCTCATGACCCCCCCGGATCAAATGGAAAAGGTAAAGGACTCGTGTTGATGATGAGGCTATCTATGCAACCGCCTGGATCGAAAGGAAATCTGAGGCATGTAAAATCCAAGGCAATGGTCCCAAGATAATTTGGTGCAAGTGGAAAGGATAAGGGACCACTGTCGATGATGAAGCTATTCGAGTATCCTCCAGGATCAAATGGATATGTATGGTATACACCTCAAACCGTCGAAGCTGAAATGGTAGTAGCTCCTGGGTTGAAAGGAAAGCTCAACTCCAAAGCCAAAGTAATGGTAGCTCTTGGATCAAAAGGAAAGATCGACTCCAAAGAAATAGTAGCTCTATGGTTGAAAAGAAAACTCAAAAGCCCATCCTCACGACCATAGTGTGAATCTAGCACCAAAGGTATCCCACTAAAAAAGCTCAAAACTCCTGGCATAATGTCAAACCCTCTTGACGAAAAAAGAACCATCGTGTAGGCCAAGACTGACATATGGCGTAGATGCATCTGAATGTTGAGCCATGTAAGATTCCTCCCTCCAGCTTTTGAGGTGTGAAGGTGTAAGAACCTCCCCTTCTGATCTTGTAATTATTCCCCTCTTTGACATAAAAGAAAAATTTTGTTTTACCCTGTTTTGACCTGGAGAGAAAAAATGTCTAGAGAGAGGTAATCCAAAATTGAGATATTTTTGGATATAAAAATCCTCCTAGTGTCTAAAATGGTTTCCCCTGAAACAGAAATTCAAAAAGAACTTTCCAATGTGCATTTGAAATTAATTGAAAATAAGTATAAAGGACCTTAGCCTAAGGGTCTAGATTTTCAGAAATTTTTGGATTATGGTCCAATTAAGGTTCCTATGGGCCAATAGGATCAACCAAGTGTGGGGAGGAGATAAATCAAATTTATGAAAGAAAAATACCCAAAAATGAGTAAATGCCCACTTAAGATGAAGAGTTGACTGAGTACAAGGTTTATTAGTAAAAAACTATGAATATTACTAAAAAAATAGATATTTTGGGTATAATGATTTAATTTTGACACCTTGGTAAGGAGAAGGGGGATCTTCAAGGAGGTGCCTATTTCACATGTGTGGTGGAGTTTTAAACTCAAAAATATTGTGATATTTTTATCTCTCTTAGATCAAACCAAATCAAAAGGGAGCCAAACTAGGTGCAAATCTTGTCCAAATTCAGCCAAACTGAACCTAGAAAATTCTAGAAACTAGTTGGACTTGGTTAGAGGCCTCCCTCACCTATAAATAGATCCTTAGCCAAATATGAGAACTATACCATACCAGTACTATACTGAAATAATGATATTTTTATTATCCTCTATAAATTGGAGAGATTGGAGTTTCTCTCTCTCTTCAATCTTCCTTGGAGTCTTCATCAACATACCAAACCAATTGATTGGTTGGGGGCCTCTACATTGATTAAAGAATCAAGAAATCTAGGAGGTAAAGTGTGGTTTATGGTCTTTTTTTTTAAATCTCCAAACGTTCTCTCTTCTCAACCCCTCTCAAGCTTGAGAAGCATTCAATTAAATGGCTTTTTAATACAATTGAAGTTCTTTAATGAATTGTAGCGATAAAACACATAAAATTCCATTTATGCTTAAATTAAATGTTTTTTTTAAAAGCATGTCTCTCTCTCCCCCAAAGAATGGTCATTCCTATGACCTATTCTATATTCAAATAAAGCTTCTCATGAAGCAATTCTCTAATCTAAAAGTAATTTCTATGCTTGTTAAATTGAGGCTAGATAAGTGGCTTTTTAATGCTTTTATGCTATTTAATTCATGGAAAAATTAGGAATCAAGTCCATAATTGGATATTGATCCAATTAATGGTTATTCTATCATATGATATTACTAAACTTTATGTTTTTAAAATTATTGAGAATTATTAGTAATAGCAGCTATGGTAAAATTTCTGAAAAATTAGCACATAAATCATTTTCATTCATAATATGAAAAGAGAACTTCCTACCATATTCTAGGATTAATCATCCTAGATTAATTGAATGATTCTCATTATAATCATGAAAAAATTAATTTTTATATTTATGCATAAATAGTTAATTAGAAAAAAGAGAAATTTCTAGTAATTCATTTTTATGTTAAAAGAATTCAAATATTTAAATGAGAAAAGTGTAATTTTTAGCATATTGAAATTAATGGGTATTTTATTTAAATTAAAAGATGAATTTGAGATAAATTTATTTTATCTATGAGAAATATTTAAATGGTAAAAGAGGAATTCCTATGACGTTTGAAATTCCATCATTTAGATGGGAAAAGAGAAATTCCTAGCATATTGAAATTAATGGGTATTTTATTTAAATTCAAAAATAAATTTTAGATAAATTTATTTTATCTATGAGAAATATTTAAATGGTAAAAGAGGAATTCCTATGACATTTGGAATTCCATCATTTAGATGGGAAAAGAGAAATTCCTAGCATATTGAAATTAATGGGTATTTTATTTAAATTTAAAGATGAATTTTAGATAAATTTATTTTATCTATGAGAAATGTTTAAATGGTAAAAGAGGAATTCCTATGACATTTGGAATTCCATCATTTAGATGGGAAAAGAGAAATTCCTAGCATATTGAATTAATGGGTATTTTATTATGAGAAATATTTATGATAAAAGAGAAATTCCCATAACATTGAAATGCAAATAATTAAATACAAAAAAGAGGAATTCCCATGGTATTTGCGATCCAAGAAATTAAATGGAAAGAAGAGGAATTTTTAGTATAATTCAATTTATGATTATTTATCAAAAGTGGAAATATGGGTAGAATTGATTTCTGTAAATCCCATGAATTCTTTTATTCAAAAGAGGAATATTGAATATAATTCAATTGAGGAATTTAGAAGGAATATAGAAATAGTCGTTCGAGAAAAGTAACCTCCTTTAATTAGGCCAAGCAATTGGTAGAAATTTAGAAAAAGTCCCATTATCGGTATCAAACTAGAAAAAGCTACTAAATGGGAATAGCCTGTGAAATGGATGTGATAAGATGTAAATAGGATGCGATAAGATGTGAATGGATTTAATAAGATGAAAATAGAATGTGATAAGATGTAAATGGGATGCGATAAGATGTGTATGAGATGTGAATGGATGTGATAAGATGAAAATAAGATGTGATGTAATGGAAATGGATGTGGATGTGTATGTGAAAGAATGGATGTGGATGTGAAAGAATGGATGAAAATAAGATGTGATGTAATGGAAATGGAAATGGATATGTATGTGAAAGAATGGATGTGGATGTGTATATGAAAGAATGGGTGTGGATGTGTATGTGAAAGAAAGGGTGTGGATGTGTATGTGAAAGAATGGGTGTGGATATGTATGTGGAAGAATGGATGTGGATGTGTATGTAGAAGAATGGATGTGGATGTGTATGTGAAAGAATGGATGTGGATGTGTATGTGAAAGAATGGATGTGGATGTGTAGATGTGTATGTGAAAGATGTGGATGTGGATGTGTATGTGGAAGAATGGATGTGGATATGTATGTGAAAGAATAGATATGGATGTGCATGTGAAAGAATGGATGTGGATGTGTATGTGGAAGAATGGATGTGGATGTGTATGTGAAAGGATGTGATGTCGATGTGAGTGAATGGATGAGATGTAATGTGATGTGAGAATCAGGATGTGAATGAATGAGATGTGAGGTAAAAGGAATGAGATGTGATGTGATGAGATGTGGATATGGGTAGATGGGAGTTGATGAGATCTGATGAGGATAAATTGAAGAAAGATGTGATGAGATAAAAATGATGTGATTGGATGAGAATAGGAATACTTATGAAATGGTCGTGGAATTAAATAATGTGGGTTGATGTGGAGCAATTTGGAAAGACAAGAGTTTGTTATAGAAACTGTATTTTTGAACTGTTTTTAAATGACTGTTTTATGTCAAGAATGCTGGAGAAACATTTTGACCGTCTTGTGAATGAGGTCGTGGAGACCTAATCAGATAAAGTTACAACAGCTAACGGAGAGTCAATGGAGGACGTCTCACGTAGCAAGGTCGGCCGAGGTCTTGACCAGCCTTGGTTTGATTAAAATGGTGAGCTTCCGGTATGGGGGATGAGGGACCAAGGAATTGGCTTATGAGTGAAGCGCTAGGTCACCTGCGAGACGAAGGATCCTAGAGGGTGCTGACCATATACGGTGCTCGGGCTCTGGGTCACCGCGATGATATATCCACGCGTGCATCGGGAAAGATATTAGAACAAGGAGTAAGAGTTGTTTTCTGAATTTAGGCATGGATCTGGTTGATTGACCTTGCTAGTCTCAACGGATGAGTCTATGGCTTTTTTATATGGATCCGTTGGTTGATCTTGCTGATCTTCAACGGAGATTCCATTTTTGATATGTGAATATATTACCGGTTATTATCGAAAAGACCCCTGAGTGGATAGGTGGTGAGCGTTTTGGTTACCAATGATGCCATAGGTGCACCGATGAAGGAATGTGAGCTAGGAACTATCGAAAAGGCCCCTGCGTGGACAGGTGGTCAGCGTTCTGGTTACCAATAATGCCACAGGTGCATCGATGAAGAAATGATTGAAAATAAGGATTCAACCGGAGATTTTGAGGATTATGATCAATGACACAATGGTTTCATTAAATGATTGTTTTTAAGATAGCTGATTCTATGAAAAAGGCAATTTCATATTGGGTGTGTAAGTGGTGTGACTAGTTTTAAGTTTGCATGAATATCCAGCTCTAGGGGGCCTGGAAACTCTTTTCCCTGGTATACCCGAGAATCCTTAATTGGATCCCATCACTACAGCGGTTGGCTAACCCATGGGACTGGGGATGGGGTAGGCTAGACTGATGGATCCGTAAAATGAGACTCAATTCTGTTATAGTACGATAGATGAAGTAAATCCTGAATAGAAAAAGAATCAATGACTGTGCCTCTAGATGGGAAAAAAAGCATTGGTTTCTATGATCCAAGTGCAAGTTTCTTCCTTGATCTACTGACTAAGTGACTCACAAGTTTGGTCGGATCAGTTTGGTCAGTAATGGCCCTGACTACGTTAGAGTACAAATATCCTAGAGGAATCGCCCGTGCTTTCCGATAGGGGGAAGTTTTTCCGGGTTCGGTTTTCGAAGAACCAAGGGATTAGTCTCTTGTCTGGATATCTGTGGACAAGGCCCCGAGTGAGGGATCCTGCCCCGCGCAAGAAGTGCTACTTCCGCCTGCTAGCACCCCCGAATCCGTTGCGCGGAGGGGACAGGGATCTCTCAAGCCACATATCCACAAACTATGCTCCCCAAGCGACAAAGAATGCATCCAAAGGAAAATGTCCTATCTCCAAAGAACATAAGCTCGTGTTGACATCCGTAGGAGCCAAAAGAACGTATCTCACGGTCGGCATCATGCAAGGGTAAGAGTGAACCAATGCTGTTATCCAATGTAGCATCACTCAAAATGTCAAAAACATGATCCACTACATCATAGGTATATGGACATGAGCCAAACCATGCACTACCTCCACGTGCAAAACCCTCTATGTGTGTATGATGATCTAAGATATCAATATACTCATCAGTATCATCATAATCATCGCCGAAAAATGAAGAGGTATCCTCACATAAAAGATAAATGGTATCATCCCCTAAATCATCATCTATGACATCTCCAAGGTCATCCTCATAAACATGGTCTATCTCCATCAATGATGCCCCTATGTGACCTATTGAGATGTCAACCTCAACATGAGCTGACACTCACAAGGCGCCTACATGACCGTTCGGCATTTACATCACTTTTGGGTTTGGTAGTTGGCATTGACATATCTTCGCTAGAGATTCTATAGCTGGACTACACTAACTAGTCCACACTTACCCACTTCACTTAGCGTGTTCACATTATGGACTACTTGTATATACTCTATTATGTGTGTTAGTCACTTTATCTTCTTTGTAGACCTCTTTTGTTGTGAGAAGAAGAAGAAGAATTTTCAGTCTCTCACCTTGTGTGTTCTCTTCTAGGGTTTGTGTGAGTTTGTATGTGCTGCAAAAGCTCAAGCTCTCTTCTCCTCTGCATCTTTTCATGGTATCATATCCTGGTTCATTCATGCTAAGGGCTGAGCAGCAACAAGTAAGAAAAGCACAAGAAGTGGTATGAGGGTAAGAGCTTCATCTACTCTTCCCCCTTTGTGTTGGCTACTACACCCCTTGTCGGCGAGCTCTTCGTCGGGAGGCACTAGCAAACGAACTCCGATTGAGGAGCTTTCTTCATGGGAGCAAATCTATAAGGAAACTTTACCATTCATTGGACAAATATTTTTGGGTTGAAAATGCATTTTGGGTGCGTCTTGACCTCCGTTTTTCACTTCGCAGCGTTCTCACGGGCACCGCGCCGTGGGCAAGTTTTGATTCTCTACATAACTTTGTTTTTGGAACTACAGGAAGGGAGATTGGTTATGTAGACATTGTGTGTACTGAAAAGAGGTCTCAAAGTTGCCATTGGGTGTATGTATGCAAATTAAGGTCACTGGTTGTGACAGTTTGGGTGCAGTATAGTACCATGTAGAGAATACAACAGTTTGTGTAAGTCAAACACGAGTGCTATTTTTGGTACATTTGTGTTGCAGACTACATTGAAGGTGAACATGAGGAGGCACCAGGAGAGAAACCGAAGATTAATCCAACTGCTCTGCATATGTAAAAGAATTCAAGGATTGGAATCAAGGAGCAAGGAAAGTCATGTATTAGCTTTCTATCAGCATACAAGAAACTATGATTAGGCATATACAGGATGCCAAGTCACCTAAAGAGGCACGAGACACCTTGGTGAAGCTGTATGAAACTAACACCAAGGCACGAAAGACTCAGTTGAAGAACGAGCTTCGTATCGTGGAGAAGAAAAATATATTTTTGAATGATTATACCTTGAAGATCAAGGGCATTATGGAATCCCTTGCATCTATTGGTGTTCCTATTGATGATGATAAGGTCGAAGTGTGTTTACGTGGTCTCGAGCCACAATACAAGGCGTTCAAGACGTCTATTTAGACTCAGAAAAGAACATTCCCAACTTCACAGATTTAGTGTCAATGTTGATCATTGAAGAGAATAATTTGGGTCAAGATCAATAGTATTCACAAAGCAAAAACAGTTCAGAGCAGTAGGCCTTCTACACAAGTGCAGGTAGAGGTTGTGGACGTGGCCAAGGTGGTGGCCAAATAGGTAATCAGAATTATGGTCAGTAGTAGCAACAGTCCCAGGATTCGCACCAACAACGCATAGGTGGAAGAGGCCAGTTTAAAGGCAAGGGGAATCAAAGAGGTCAGTTTAAAGGCAGGGGGAATCAAAGAGGCCAGTTTAAAGGCAAGGGGAATCAAAGAGGTCAGTTTAAAGGTAGGGGGAATCAAAGAGGTCAGTTTAAAGGCAGGGGGAATCAAAGAAGTCGTGGGGCAGTATAATGATACACGAGGCTGTTTTTACTATGGTAAGCCTGGAGGACATGTGTAGGCATATTGCTATAAGAATTAGAGTGGCATGCAAAATGGAAAAGTGCAGCCAAACAACTATGTGTCCTCTAGCAGAAATGATGAGGATAAAGAGAGGTTGTTTGTTATGCAACATGTAGTTAATGATGTGTCTGGAAATAATGTAGCAGCATGTAAGGATGATGTATGGTATGTTGATTTAAGTGCTTCGAACCATATGAAAAGTTATTTTTAGTGGTTCAAGGAAATAAAGAGCCTTGAAAGACCAGATTTTGTTGAAACATGGGATGGCATTGCTTATCCAATTGCCCATGTTGGAGATGTGCCATTGTCTATGCAGGATGGTAAGGTGAAGTACCTTGCAGATGCACTTCATGTTCCAAACATTACAAAGAATCTGGTTTCTGTTGTTGTCAAGATGATTGAGCAAGGTTTGTAGGTCCGGTTTTACCCTGATGGCTGTTATGTAAAAGACTTTAAATATAAGTGCAAGCTGGTTGCAAAAGGCAACAGAGTGGACAGAATGTTTACATTGAATGTAAATATGCCTATGTAAATATGCCTGAAGTGAGTGCTACAATGTTTGCAAATGGTTCAGGAGTTGTTGCCGATACAGACATTTGGCATAAGAGAATTGGGCATGTAAATGTGCAAAGAATGAAGTCTATGCAGACTAAAGAAATTGTGACAGGGTTGCCTAAGTTTAAAGCTGAAGGTATGCAGAAAGTATGTGAAGCATGTCAATTTGGAAAGCAAACAAAGCATGTATTTCCACATGATAGAAATGTGAGCAGGAATGTACTAGATGTTGTGCATTCAGATGTATGAGGTGAAAAGATGCAGGGGAGAAGAGAGCTTGAGCTCTTGCAACAAGCACACACATGCCATCTAATGGTCATTAATCATGCCAAAAGAAGCATTAAAATTAGTGACCAACTCATGAATCCAGAGTATATGAACGTAGTGTCGTTCAAACAAAACTCCAAAGTAATCAAGTGAAACACATGTGTGTAGCATTCAATAAAAAACCCCTAGACACAAGTGATCTAGGCAAAACCTGATGAGTCCATATAAAACTTGGAAAATATCCAATAAAATCCACCAAAACAAACCGATCAACTAACCCATGATAGAATTTGTCTTAGGCTTAGGAAATTAAGCATAAACCACACTTAAACAAGTGTAAAATAAATTATCATGGAAAAGTGTCAAAGGTGAAACACACTTTGAACGTAAATTCTAGCCATCATTGAAGAAAGTAAGTAACATGTCCAAAAAGAATGGCTAAACAATGGTAAAAAATTATGAAAACATCGTTTAGAATTAATCCAAACAAAAATAACTATTAATACAAGGTACAATCATATTAATAATATGCGAACAACCCACATCTATCTAATGTCAGCATGAGAAAATGTACTTCAACATTAAATAACCCTAAAAAATATTAAATTCTCGAGAAAAAGAATTATCATGATTTTTCCTAATTTTTTCCTAATTTTATAGGGCCTCAAAATATGATAATTTTGAATTCCACCAAACCTATCTTGTGGCATCCCAAACCTATATTTTTCTAGAAAATTTTGAGCAAATAATTTTGCCAAAATACCATTGATATTTTAAAAATACCAATTTTTAGGATTTCTAAAAATAATTTCTAAAAAATTCCTAATTTTTTCTAAGAATCCCATTGTTCACAAAATTTCCGATTCCACCCAAATCCAATAAAAATTTACAATTTTAATGGATTTTTTAATTCTCTGGGTCAAAAAATATATTTTTATAGGAATTTGAATGGTCACGGGGGCCTGAATGGACACACCACATGCCAAACACCAACCCACATTTTCCAAAAATTTAAAATAACCTTTGTCTAATTTTTTACTAATTTTAAGGATTTTTTTAAAATTTTTAATTAACCCCGAACACATAAGAATACAAACGGTCAAAAAATTTCGAAATTCCAATGGTTTTCTTGGAATACGAAAAGCCAAAAGTTTTGGGGAAATTAAGAGAATAAAAAAATCGAAATGTGAAATGTCAAAAGTTTTCGGAATCCAAAAGGTCAAAAGATTTTCCGGAATTCAGAAAGCCAAAAGGTTTCTCGGGAATGCGAAAAGCCAAAGGGTTTCAAGAAGAAGTTTTTAGAGAATTTATATCTCAAATTTCATATTTTGGCCTTTTTCCAAGCTTTTTTTGAAAAGATTTCAAAAGCTTTTTTTAATTAAAAAACTCATTTAAAAAAATAAAAAAACCAAAACTTTAATAAGCTTTTTATAAAGCTTATAAAATGATTTTTTAGGAGGGGGTGTGGTGTTTTTTTCGCCCGCCTGCAGCGCCCCCCTGCGTACGCAAAAAATGAGAGGGAGAGGAGACTCCCTCTCTCCTCTCCTTCTTCTCCATCTATTTCTCATTCTCCACCCCCTCTTTCTCTGTTAACAGAGAGGAGGATTAAGCTTTAATTAATCTTTTTAATTAAACTAAGCCTAATCAAAATTAAATATTAATTATGATTAATATTTAATTTAAAAATCCCTTTTAAGAGAAGTTCACACGGGCGGGAGGAAAATAGATGAGAAAAATCAGATTTGAGAGGCGGAGAGGGTCCCACACACATGGGAGAGCATTTCATGCATCAACATGCTACCCCCTACTACATTTTAGCAGAAAATTGGCAGAAATTTGATCGCATACCCATGGAAAAACCCGCAAAAATGTATAAAAAATATATTTTTAACCATAAAAATGCTCAAACAATTTCTAAAAAATTAGGAAGACATTCCTTAAAATTCTAGAAATTTAGGAAATTCATTTTACCAAAAATATCCATAATAAAATATGTGGTATTTTTGTAAAATTTTTTATTAATGCTTATTTTAAACTATAAAAAATAGGAAAAAATAGCATTAAACTCACGAAATTCCCCTGCAACGTCGATTCATCCATTGAATAGTAATAACATGCATTCCAATCTCCATATCGATGATCCACGTGCAAATCGTCAACACAAATCAACAAAATAACATTTTTATTAGTGAATATTAAAATTTACTTCAAAAAAAATACCAAAAATTATAATAAAAAAGAAAAAATAGCAACAATTAACTAGAGATTGCTCTGATATCACTGTTAAAACCCTAAGATCTCTTTAGATAATTGTTATGCATAAACATGCATAAATCAGGCATAAACTCATCCACCCGCCAACCACCCCCGAGCCCAAGGGATGCACACATCATGAAATACATCATACCTCTACCTTGATGTCCCATACCATCAAGAGGTATGACTCCAATCTAATAGCATGTAGCTATAGTGTGAAATGGTAGGTGAGTAGATATGATCCTCTACACAAGAGACCATAGCATAAGCCTCCAAGCCCCCTTGTGAGTGTGCCCCATGCCCCTATTATATAGGAGGGCCCTCAAGTGACTCTTGACTCTCCATTTCCCATGTGCGACCCTTGGATGCCTGACCCTAACCTTAACCCTTAAGGTTAGTCCTAACCCATGCTCCACTAGAGCTTGTTCCCATGCTCCCATGCTCACAAGCCTAATGTGGGTTAGCCTCCCAGTATATGTACACATAATGTGCATATATAATAGGAGTGTAGATAGTGTTTGCACATGTATTGTTGACATTGGGTGTATGTACATGTACTTTGGTCAGATCTGGTGACCTATAGGTTATGTTGAAGTACTGTTGCAGTAGTCACAGAAGATATTGTTGTGTTATAGGCTACATACAAAAAATATATGTTGCAGATTTTTGATTGTTGCAGGAAAACATGTTTGGTGCGGAATCAATCAGATTGTTAGTGAGAATATAGACAAGAAAAACTTCCATACTTGAAAGTTCAGAACGACCAATCTCCTTATGGGTAAAGGATTTTGGGACTATGTCGAAGGAGACAATGAGGAGTCTCCTGAGTTGTCTGAAGAGAATGCCACGCCAACAAACATAAAGGCATTCAAGGATTGGAACCAGGGTGCAATGAAAGTTATGTATTGGCTTTAAATTAGTGTCACACGCACGATGATAGGATACATATAGGATGCCAACACTCCAGCAGTTGCGTGGAAGAACCTGTTTTGCAGATGTTCCATAACAACACAAAGGCAAGAAAATTGCAGCTAAAACAAGAGTTGCATACTGTGAAAAGAAAAGCATGTCTATCAATGAGTATGATTTAAAGATCAATGTATCAGTGGAAGATGATGACTTGGTAAGTTTCTTTTTAAATGGACTTGGCAAAAAGTACAAGCCATTCAAGACCTCCATTGTAGAGTATTCCCAACTTTCACAATTTGGTGTCTATGCTGATCATAGAAGAAAAGTATTTAGGTGAGGACTCTTCTTCACAAAGCAAGAACACATCCAGAACATGCCGTCTACTCCAATTCAGGTAGAGGTAGAGGTAGAGGTCATGTTTGAGGCCAAGGTGGTGGCCGACAAGGAAATCAGAATTCTAGACAATAGTCCAATGATTCCCAACAGAGCAATCATACACAGGTGGAAGAGGCTAGTCTAGAAGCAGGGGAAGCCAAAGGGGCCCAAGTGGTTGGCAAAGAAATCAAAATGCAAATACCATAGAGTGTTATTATTGAGGGCACATGGCAAAGGATTGCTATAAAAAGCAGAATGACATTAAAAGTGAAAAGTTACACAGCAAGGAAAACTATGCATCATCTAGTAAATAGGGAGGTGATGACATAAGTAAGCAACTGTTTGTGATGCAGCACATGCTCAGTTCCATAACATGAGATGTGTTAGGATCTTAAAATATATGGTATGTGGATTCTGGTGCCTCTAACCACATGACCAATCATGCTGAGTGGTTTAGAGACATGTAGAAAATGGAAAAACCAGGTCATGTAGAAATAGGAGATGATACTACACATCCCATTGGGCATGTTGGGAAAGTGTCATTATCTATGCAGGATGGAAAAATGAAGTACTTGGTAGTAAATGTACTTCATGTTTCAAATATTATAAAGAACCTGGTTTCTATTGAACAGATGGTTGAGCAGGGTTTACAAGTGAGGTTTAATCCTCAAGGATGTTTTGTGAAAGACTTTAAAAATCAGTGTCTCTTGGTTGTAAAGGTAACAGAAATGACATGATGTGTTAGATATCCCGTAACGCCGCTACTACGGACGTTACCACAAGAGGGGACGGCCTTTGGTTCACCACCCAGCCATAGAGGAAGAATGAGGATTGCCCCTCATCCCCCAGGCTATATAGTGTGTGGCTTGCCGTCCACACTAGCCTGGCCGCCCACGACTCCGCACGGGCGTCCTCTCCCACTGAACCCCATACATGGCCATCCGGTCTGCCCGCCCGCTGGTCTCACAGGCATTACAGCCTACGTGACATTACCCCCCCCCTTAAGAAGAGTTTTCGTCCTCGAAAACAAACTGGGAAACCTTTTGGAAATTGCACTACGGCGTTCCCAAGTAGCTACCTCCTCATCCCTATCTGTCCATTTAACAAGTACCTCCTGGTACACTTTATGTCGGGTTTGTCTATCACGATATTGTAGAATCTTTTCAGGTTCATGTGGTATCTTTGGTGGCTCTATCAAGTCCACCAAAATCTCTGGAGAAACTGCATTCTCAAACCCGTGAACTGATTTCTTCAGTTTACTGACATGGAAGACAGGATGGACTTGAGAACTCTCCGGTAACTCAAGTTTATATGCTACGTCCCCAATCTTCTTAAGGATTTTAAAAGGACCACAATATCTCGGAGAAAGTTTATCACACTTTCCCGTTTTCATGGTTTTTCTGACTGCGCAGGAACCTTGAGGAATACAAAGTCACCTTCTGCAAAGGTCACCTTTCTTCGTCCTTTATCCGCATAAGTTTTAGCGCAATCCTGAGAGCTACGAATGCTCTCACGTGCAGCTCTGAGCATATCATTCATATCTTCAAGGAAATCCTTGACAGATTGAATCTTCTCCTTTTCTAGGCCTACAACCATCGGAGATCTCGACTGGAATCCATACATTAACATGAATGGTGAGTGTTTGGAGCTGTTATAGGCAAACTCCAATAAGGGCAAGTACTCTTGCCAATTTGATTGCTTCTTACTTACATAAGAACGCAACATATCCTCCAGTATTTGGTTAACCCTTTCTGTTTGACCATCAGACTCCGGATGATCTGCCGTACTCATATCAGAGTAGTATCCAACTTTTTGAAGATTTTCCTCCAAAAAATGACTGTTGAACTTTCTATCTCTATCCGACACTATATCTGCGAGCAGGCCATATAGCTTGTAGAGATGTTCAATAAAGAGTTTTGCCAACTCTAGCGTTTTAACAATTTTTTTCGTGGCAATAAACTTTGCCATTTAGTTAACCTGTCCACTACCACCCACACCGAGTCATTCCCTCGACTCGTCTTGGGTAAACTGGTAATGAAATCCATGGAAATGTTTTTCCATTTCCCTTGAGGAATCTCCAGCGGATGGAGTAGTCCTCCAACGTTAAGACGTTCATGTTTATTGACCTGGCACTTACTGCATTTCAGCACATAAGTCTGGACGTTCTTAAACAAACTAGGCCAATAAAACTGTCTTTTTACTAGTGCATAGGTCTTCTGAATCCCAGGATGACCCGCACTTGGACTATCATGACTTTCTTTAAGAATTTGGGCCCGAAAGTCACCAATAGTTGGTACACATACTCTACCCTTATAAAGTAAGTACCCGTTCGTCAATGGAGTAATTAGCATATTTCTCCCACGTGTTCGGTCGAGCTCGACCGCCTCTACGGGCAATCTGACGTGCCATTATAGGATAAAGAGTTTTCGTCCTCGAAAACAAACTGGGGAAGTTATTGGTAAGCAAATTTCTAGTAGTACTCACGCAAGCCGTGATTTGGTATTTCAACCAAAATCCCAAGGCAAATTTCATGCCTTGATTTTGCATCATGTCATTAGCACAGAAGCTAATGTACTGGAGAGCACTCTAGTAGCGCAAGTTCTTAGACTATGCTACTAGATATTTGTAGACTACGCTACCATGTTGCATCACCAACTTGTTAAAACTTCTCGTTGGAAAGCTCTACGGCCATAGGAGAAATAAACTAGAGCCAATCTAATCATGAATCACAAGGATTAGTTCCAAAGTTGAGAGATAGTTCTCTCTTAGAGTAACATTTTTGCACAAGCATATGCTCTAGAATTTTGTTGAGTTTCTAACTACCATCAATCTACGGATGGTTAAACTCCACTCTAACTCAGAGGAAATGTAACTTTTTGAAGATTTCCCTTCAAATATAACAATCAAACTTCCTATCTCTTATGCCATACTATATATGCGAGCAGACCATATAGTATGTGGAGATGTTTGATATAGATTCTTGCACCACTACGGGTGTCTGGAGTTACATCCAATCACTTACAACTCTTTGTTTCTATTACCAGACACATCCCTTCAAGTATTGTCTGGACTCACACAACTATTCCAGTTTATGTGATATTTGAGGATATCTCTCTTTTCCCTCAAGAAAGGTTTTTTTTTGTCCTCAAAAACACTACTCTCAAGCGGAGTACGCGCTAATGTCATAGGTCCAAGAATAAATCTAGACCATGTTTAATATCATATGTTATATTCTTGAGTCCTTCCGAGAAACTTTTAAACATCTTGCAACGAAGATGTGGTATAGTGTCTACGCACATATGGTGGTACTATTGATAAACTTCTTTGCAACAGATCAGTGGTTTCACACTTGTAACAAAGTGCTTCATTGTTGCATATTATTACCCTTCATAAGCGGTTACACACTTATGAATTATTTGGGTGGGTTGTACCATCTATCAAGAAAAATTCCAAACTACTAATAACCACATTATCAATCCACAGATAATGACTGAGCTTGCTGCAAAGCCATAGGTTGCTAGATAATTGATGGTAATTACACAAGCCCAATGTCTCATTACATCATACATTCAATATAAATGCAAACATCACACTACTTCGTGATAATGAACTTAGGAGTTTCATCCTATCCCTGTTTGGTGTTGGTATGAAGTATAACTATGAGAACATTATTTGCTGCCTCCTCATTATAGCGGCAAAGCTACCTACCCATCACAAGTGGCAATCTCTACCAAGCTATAACCAATGACAAGCAAATAAACGAGTACTCTTGTAAGAACTTCATAATCATATCTCACACCAAACTCATAATCACTACGGATTAAATGCTAGGGCTTGCAAAATTGAATGGGTAGAGGGGATCATCAAACTACGGATGACCTCGACAACTCACTAGGACTAGTGATGTGTAACTTTTAAGTTACTCCACGCTCCTTGCTTATTCCATACCATCGAACAAATCGGTCCCTCGTCGATTTGAGCAACGTCAACATATTTATGAGTACCTCGATACTCATGGATTGTGGTTCGGTAATTTAAAGTGTTGATCCAGAGTATCTTTCACTCGAGGATCTTAATTTTATTAGCAGCTATGTATTAGTAGTGAGTAACTACATACCCACTATCATCACACTAGTAGCTCCATACTAGTCTGTGAGTAACTCCGTACCCAATGGCATACCTCCCCCGAGTGGGAGTACCATATACAGCCATCTATAACAAGATGCTTAAGTCACTTGCTGCTAAGAAGTGACTACACAAATTGACCCCTCCATTGCACATTGCAGTACAATTTCTGGTATTACAACACGAATTTTTGGACGTCCTTATTATAGAGGTCAACTTAAAAACTAGTGCATAGGTCTTGTGGAGTCTCGGCTGACCTAACCACACCACTGGTGACTTCCTACAAAAAATGTGGCGCCGTAGTCACCACCTATGTACTTTAACTCCGTAAAGTACATGGTCTTCATCTATCATCTATGGAAAGTTGTAAAACATTCCTGCGATGGATTTTTATCACCCTAAAATTATTGTGCACTATTTTAGTGTGAAGAGCTTTTTTCCTGGGTACCATGGTTCACCCTAAGCTCATCTGTTGCTAAATTCTCCGATTTAACAAAAGATATGTCTGCCTCCGAACACTCCAGTTCAACCCCAGACTTTGAGTTTACTTCTTAACACTTCGGTTAAGTCAAAACTCACCAGATACAGTAGGATTTACCGCTAAGCTCTCCGGCTTAGCCTCCTATCCTAACTCAGCCCGATTTTATGTACACTACATATGTCGGATCCGATACTAACAACAACCAGGCTCGTCTGGAGTGAGATACTACTCACTATTGCCATGTAAAACCTTATTAAATCCTAGAAATGCTCCACTCATTCCCTAGGGGTCATACGACTTATAGGGTTTACACGCACATGAACTTGTAAGCAAAATAGCCTATCATGCAATATTACAATTGCTTATGTAGGAAAGTAATATATTTCCCAAATTCATATGGTAGCAACTAAAATGTGCTCACAATCGCACACTTATGTTGAACATAGGCAAGACTACGCTTGCAAAATGCTATAGGGCGTCCCCCATGCATGAAACTGTCCAACCAAACTAGTCTTACTGCTAACCTCTAGATTTAGATCACTCCGGAACTAAATCACTCTGTTAGCACTAGTACACCATCATGGTCTTGCTACCTAGAGCTTCTCCGAACTCTGTAACTGGGTTTTATCCCAACTTATGGCTATATTTGGTAATTTTTGAAGTTCAAATTTTATCTTGCACACTTTATCACTACAGACAAGTGTACATATAGACCTGCCAAATAGTCAAGTTACATGCACAAGCCTTGGCGTCCCATTCCAGCAAGACTACAATTGATTTCGTGAGAATTTGATGTCCCATACCATCAAATTACCACCAAACCAATTGATGCGACATATAAAAAGGCTCTTTCCCCCCTCGAAAGATCACCACAAACTCTCGAGCAGAGTGATGTCGATGCATGGCAATAAAAAGAAGAGAAAACCATGCTAGTAAGTTTAAGAATAGTTCTCTTCGTCGATCAACTTCTATAAGGGCATTGAGCATTATATCTCAAGACTATACCCCTTCAGATTTACCTTTGATTTCTACAAATCAATTCTAAATCTGCTATTATTATCTAGGCGTATGCTAATCATTCAGATTAATACTCCTAGATAAACCATTCAATTGAGTACTGCTAGCAGCACTGCTATCCCAAGTAATACACACCTTAGGGATTACTTTTACCAGGCAAACACGTGACTAAATCAAACTAGTCACTAATCTCTAGGCCCAAGTAGTGACACTATTTTGTTACTACCAACAAGGGCCAGCTTGCCTACGGGCCAAGGCTCTCTTGTTGCTACAAACAGTAAGCAACTTGTTTGGACACAAGGCATAACCACATCAAGACTACGCTTGTACATGGTTCTCATTTGCCAAAGTTTATCACAATCTTCTAGCAACTATTAAAAGATTGTGAAGGGTTATGAGCACTACGGCTCAATTAGGCTTACCTTGATTTCTTGTGATAAGCACTTCGTCTAATTTGGGCACAACTGACGCCATTGCCGGTCCTCTTAGCCCAAGTAAAATACATTGCAGTTTTAGATTTACACTATAGCCAAACTACGTGACTTTGATGGTCAATACTAAGTCTATGCTCAGCTTAAATTTAGTCTCTCTGAACCAAATGTGTAATCACCACATGTGCTACTTTTGAGGCGCTACGGCCATAGAAGTGTTTACTAGGCACAACGGCCATAGAACTCGGCACTACGGCCGTGGGATTTGTCTCTCTCTTAGCACGCAGTGCTACGGCCATGTGCGGTGGGTCTCTTTCGTGGAAAACGGGCACTACGGCCACACAACGCAACGGCCGTGTTGGGTTTGTTTCGTGGGGTGTACCATTGTTTTGTGTTTTTTTTTTTAAAAAAAATAACGGGCCGGGCCGGCCGTCTCGCCGCCGTTTGGCTAGCCGCCCGCCGCCGCTGACCGCCAATGTGAAATTTTTAAAAAAAAAAAATAACGGGCCGGGCCGGCCCTTGCCGCTTGGGCGTGGCCGCCCGCCCACCTGTGGAGAGTGTCCAAAATGTCACCCAGTCTGGCCGCTGCCTCCGCTGGCATGGCCGCCCGCTGGGGGCTGGCCGCCTAAGGCTGGGCTGGCCGCCTGGCCGAGCCTCAGCAGGGCGTTCAACTCCGCCCGCCCGCCATCCACCCGTCCAGCAACACCAGCGCAGCAGCCGGCGTTTGCTTCAGCTCTTCCCAGGCTTTTGTCGCAGCCAGTATTCACAGACGTCATTTTCTGAAATTTTCAGCAGCTTCAAATCGTGAGGGGGCTGGTGGGGCTAGTGTTCGCCGTGGGGCTGCTCTTCGCCCCCCCACCGAACGAAAAAAATTGTTTCGCCCCCCACACACAGTAGTGCGCATACAATTTCAATATTTTTCGTGGGGCTGGTCTTCACCCCCCCACCTCTACACACAGGGTTCAACGAGTTCTTTCGCAGCCATTCAACGCAGAGAAAAAACCAAAACAAAACGAAAATTGCTTTGCTTACCTGCGTGGAGACTTGCTTAGAGAGAGAAAGAGTGAGAGAATTATTCCCTTCCATTCTTCCTTGGCTGCCTCCCTGCACACCCTCCATTCGAGATAAGGATGAGGAGATGAATGGTCCAAAACCATCGTCCGGTCCCCCGGTCACGTGCGGACTCTGATGATCCCATCGAACCACGCTCTGATACCAGTGTTAGATATCCCATAACGCCGCTTACTTACGGGCGTTACCACAAGAGGGGACGGCCTCTGGTTCACCACCCAGCCATAGAGGAAGAATGAGGATTGCCCCTCATCCCCCAGGCTATATAGTGTGTGGCCTGCCGTCCACACTAGCCTGGCCGCCTATGACTCCGCACGGGCGTCCTCTCCCACTGAACCCCGGACATGGCCATCCGGTCTACCGTCGGTCTCACAGGCATTACAGCCTACGTGACATGATGTTTACTTGGATGTGAACATGCCTGAAGTAAAGGCAGCAATGTTTGCGTATGGAACATGTGTCATTGAAAATATTGATATATGGCACAAGCGCATTGGTCATGTGAATGTACAACGAGACTGAAGTCTATGCAGGCCCAGAATATTATTGTAGGTTTGCCAAAGTTTAAGGTTGATGGTATGCACAAAGTATGTGAAGCATGCTTACTTGATAATAAGCAGACTAAATATGCTTTCCCAGATGAAAAGCATGTCAGTGAAAGGCCATTAAATGTCATACATTCAAATGTATGGGGACCAACCAAGACTGCAACAACTGTAGGTTGCAGATATAATGTTACGTTCATTGATGACCACACTAGGAAAGTGTGGGTTTACTTCATGAAGGAGAAAAGTGAGGTATTTTCTCACTTTCAGAGATTTAAAGCCTTGGTCGAGAAGGAAAATGGCATGCAAATAAAATGTGTGAGATCGGATGGTGGGGGAGAATATGTGCATGTTTCTGATGGTGTGGGATTTTGTGAGGAAGCAAGGAATTAAGAGACAGTTTACATGCAGGTACACTCCGCACAACAGAATGGTGTTAAAGAAAGAAAAAACAGGCACATTGCAGAAGTGGCACGTGCCTTGATGGCTGAAAAGAATATGCCCCATTATTTTTGGGCAGAAGTAGTAGCAACTGTTGTGTACATTATGAACAGGACACCAACTGAAATTGTTCATGGTATGACGCCTAAATAGAAGTTTACAGGCATAATACTGGACGTGTCTCACTTGAAAGTGTTTGGGTGTATTGCATATGTGCATGTTTCTGATGAAGTGGGAACAAAGTTGGATCCAAAAGCAAAGAAATGCATCTTTATTGGTTATGCTATGGACCAGAAAGATTATAGATGTTATAACCCTACCACTCGTGAGATGCGAGTAAGTAGAGATGTCTTTGATGAGATGAGTAGCTGGTATGCACTAACATTGAAGGAAACATAAGATGTATATGTAAGAAGTGCTGATGCTGCACCACATGTAGAGCAACAATCACTACTGCTTAGTGGACCTGGAGAGTCCTCTACCAGTGGATCCAATGTTAGCCCATGGCCAGCCCATGGTCAGGCAGAGGTTGAGGGGACAGATGTACGTACACATGTATCATGTAGAGGAAAGGAAAAGGTAGATCAACCTTTTGTGCCTGATCTGTCAGTAGGTCACTCATATGTGGATGGTGACTCTAGTGGTTCTAAGCAGAGCCTTGATGAGGAGCTTAGTATTCCATATGTGGTTACTCCTAGTGTTAGGAGAACGAGGGCTATTTTGAGGACACCTAGCAGTGATCCAGGTTTATGCAGGTCTACAAGGGTTAGGTACCCTATTGATAGGTTGAAATATGATGGATATACAGCCGATCATTATGCTTACATGGTTAAAGCAATATAGGATTTGGAGCCCACTTATTTTGAGCAGGCATTTGGAAATAAGAAATGGCAAGATGCCATGAATGAGGAGATGGCAACATTGGATTTAAATGCAACATGGGAGTTAGTGCATTTGCCTAACGTTGATGGTTTAGTGAGCAAGTATAAGGCAAGATTGGTGGCCAAAGGCTATGCGCAAACTTATGGCATTGATTATGAAGAAGAGAATTCCAACCCGGTTGCAAGAATGGCAACCGTGAGAGCTGTCATTGCTATGGCTGCAGTAAAGGGTTGGTCTTTACATTAGATGGATGTAAAGAATGCATTCTTTCATGGTGATTTGCAAGAAGAAGTTTACATGATGTAGCTACCAGGTATGAGAGTGATGCACACCTACATTTTGTGTGCAGGTTACGCAAAGCCTTGTATGGATTGAAGCAAGCACCCAGAGCATGGTCAAACAAGATTTGGGAGTATCTTGTTACCATTGGATTTTAGATATCCAATGTAGATTTTTCACTTTATGTGAAAAAGACAAATAGAGGGATCATGCTATTAGTCATATATGTGGATGATTTGATTATCACTAGTGATAGTGATGTTGACATATATGATGTTAGGAGGCTTTTGAAGCAAAAGTTTGAGATGAAGGATTTGGGTGAACTGTGATATTTTTGAGGCATAGACGTGGTGAGATTACCTCATGGCATTTTGTTATTGCAATGTTCCTTTATGTATGTACTCTTATCTTTTAGTTATATGGTTGTAGAGAAGAGAAGAAGAGAAGAAGAAAGAAGAAAATTCATCCATCCATCTCTCTCTTGTGCCTTGCACTCTCTTGTGTGTGTGTGTGTGTGTTGTTGGAGCAGGAGAGCAAGCTCACTCTAGGTGCAGAAAGGAAAGATAGCAAACATAATGAAATAGAAATGAAAGCAATGAACAAGTACTTACATGTAGACCAAGATCGCTTGATTTGATTGATTTGACACACAAGAAAGTACATCACTCTTATAGAGTAAACACACACACTCAAGTACCATTTGCTTATGGGATAACTCCCAAAGTGACACGTGGCACTCTCTCACACAAAGACTCATAAACTAGTTCCTAGTACACACTAGAACACACTCTTTGACTATGATTTCTCCAACATTCCCCCTCAGAGCAAAGAGCGTGAGACCCAATACGCAAGGAGTAAACCGATCCCCCCTCCACCGCAATACTGTAAAGAGCTAGTCCAATTGACCAACACCTCTCGTGTGTCAGTGACTACTCAGTTAGCTTGTGAGGCAGTGAGAACCATCACTCGTCACCCCCCTCTTACTCTGAACTGGGTGTCAATACTTCATATCAAAGTAAAAACAATACACATTTTTGGGGGACAAAACCCAGGGCAGAGTACCCTTATTGACCATCACACATCACACTGTTTATTTCATTCATTTTATGCATAATGCAAGGGCAGAGCACCCATACACACATAGAAGAAATCAAAAACAATAATCTTTGTCATCCTCATCGAGGGTGACATGGGCAAAAAGTGCATGATCTTCGAGAAGCTCGTCTGGTGGTTCATCAGCAACAAGATTAGCATGGTGTTGTTCTTGTTCTTTCTCCTTCTTCTTAAAGAAATTGGCTTCAATGTGACCTTTCTGCTTACAGTATCTACATATGATATTCTTGTTGGTTTTCCTGCTAAGAGATAAGCGCCTTTTCAGTGCTTGAGGTCAAGGATGTAGAAGTGGTTTCCTTGTTCCGGTGGTCTTTCTTAATGAGAAGAGCAACCAAGTCATCATATGTATTAGCGGCCAGGCATAATACTTCAATGGTTTGCTCAATGCGAGAAATGCCTTGCATGCTTTTGATTAGTACTGCCATCTTGTCCTCATCATCTGGAGAAAACTTCAAACTTGATAATTGTTGAACAAGAGAATTGAATTTGGAGAGATGATCACTTAGCTCTTCATTGTCTTGCATTTTCAGCTCATAAAACTTCAATTTCAGAAAAACTTTGGAATTAGTGACCTTGTTACCAAAGATGCTCTCCAATCGATGCCAGATCTCCTTAGCCGTGTGGATGTAAAGTCGACGTGACGAATGAGAGAGTCTGCCAAGCAGAGACCAATGAGGGCAATGGCTTTTGCATTTTGCTACTTCCAAATTTTTCTTTGTGGCTGATCAAATGCATCAAATGTGTCGTTCTCAACAACTTCCCAGACTCCTTCATGCATGAGTAGTAGCTGCATCTTGTTTTGCCATGTGGGAAAGCCTTCCCCCTTGAACTTATCCATGAACAATGTACTAGAAGATAGCGAAGTGATGACTCAAATCTGAATTGAAAACTTTAGCTCAAAAACTTGAAGGTGCAACAGATGTGTAGGGAGTTTTTAGCTTCATGTGAAAGCCCCCCTATTTGTGGTGAAGTGTAGTAAGAACCTTATCCCAAATAAATGAAAGAGCTACGCCTCATCCTGTGGGAGCTGCGATTGGTGGGCGGCGGGGCAGAATGGCCCAACAGAAGTTAGCTAAGCCCGCTTTGCTGAGGAGATGCAAGTACGTGGCTGTTAGCACAACCGCGAAGCAGCACAGGGAAGAAGGGCGTTCATGGGAGACGATGCCTTAGCTGGTTGGGCGGGCGGAGAAGAGGCTGCGTGCAAGGACATCTGTTGGCGGGTCTTTGCTCAGTGGCGCCACCTGTTGTGTAGGAGCTGCGCTTCATATGCTCAGCAGTAGACTGTGGGGGCTGCATTCAAAACCTTCTTCTCATAAGACTGTGGGGGCTGCGTTCAAAACCTTCTTCTCATAAGATTGCTTAGCTGGGCGCCATCTTCTTACAGAGAAGAACAAAGCACTGTGGGGGCAGTGTGGTGATGGATGTGGAGCTCACCTATGCTCAGCAAGCAGAAGCTATGGGAGATGGACAACCAAAGGAGGAAGACCAACTTCCATTTGTGGGTCGGCCTTCACCGCCAAGGGTTGCCCATGGAGAAGCATGGCTCTAATACATGTTGGAGCAGGAGAGCAAGCTAACTCTAGGTGCAGAAAGGAAAGATAGCAAACATAATGAAATGGAAATGAAAGCAATGAACAAGTACTTACATGTAGACCAAGATAGCTTGATTTGACACACAAGAAAGTACATCACTCTTATAGAGTGAACACACACACTCAAGTACCATATGCTTATGGGATAACTCCCAAAGTGACACGTGGCACTCTCTCACACAAAGACTCATAAACTAGTTCCTAGTACACACTAGAACACAGTCTTTGACTATCTCATTTCTCTAACATGTGTGTTTGCTTGCAAGGAACTCAATCTCTCTCTCTCTCTCTCCCCCACATTCTCTTTAATGATGAGCCTCTCTACCCCCTCACCTCTCTCCAAATCGGGTAAGGCATCTTCCACTCTATTTATCTTTATCAAGGGATCTCATAGAGAGCTTACATGCTTGAAGGGTGTGTGTGTGTGTGTGTGTGTGTGTGTGTGTGTTTTTTTTTTGGGGGGGGGGAAGGGATGTAGTATTGCTAATCTCATTTAATTCCTTACTATCCTAACATTTCATAGTTCAAATCTCCCTTTGTATTTGTGATACAAATTTTTTGTTTTGTTGCAGTTAGTACATGCATTCTTATGGTTTAAGCTACACATTTCAGTATATTCAACACATAGAACCTGGCCTCCAAACACACACACACTCCCTCTCCCCCCAAGAGGTTTTTGTTAGGGAGAGAGAGAGAGAGTTTTTTCAGTGGGGCGGCAGACCTATCTACATATGTGGGGATCCATCACCTTGAGCACTATATGGTTTTTGCAGTCGCTTGTGTGTGGGGCTAGCTCAGTTATGTTCACTCGATGTCTTGTAACACTCACTCCGGCTCCGCCAATAAGTCACTGGACTCTAGGTTCTAGCTAGAGAAGAGAAATTTGCAGTAGTATTGTTGTATGGCACATCTGGAGAGCTCGATGCAGCAAAGCCATCAAATTCATCCTCACCTCGCTTTAGCAGATTCCATCCAGAGCATCTGGCATGACATCATTCATACCCTCCACCCTGTCAGTGGGCGATGCTTCAAGGTGTGGCTCAGGCTGCATGTAGAAGCGCTGGGAGGCCTTCCTGAGGATCTAGCATCATGGTCCCTTTTTTTACTGATAGCGGTGGTGAGCCCACCTAGCACTATAGACCTCTTGTGTGGTTTTTTCCCCCTCCACCCATTTTATGAGATAGCCTTCTCCTCCCACAGCAACCAACCAGAGGAGGAGAGCATCCTCCCCACCATTTAGGTATCTTGATACTCGCTTCCCATTTGGGGACGAGTTTGTGTTTGGCCATTATGGATGTTTTCTTGGTAAATAATAGAAGGATATTTTTCCCAAGAAATAAAAACTAAATGACTTTTCAATTCCTTAACCCTCTTCTCAATCGGGCACCATAGATGTGATTAGCAAGAGGAGGCTGCAAAACCGCATCCATCTCACATCAAATCATGCTATTTCATCTTCTCCATAAATTTAAGGTCTCTAGGTGACTTTCATTCATCCTTCATCACATTTTTTAAAAGGTTCCTACTATTGGAAGCAAAAGCTTAATTACAATCAAGCCTACATAATCTAAAAAGGCTTTAAAAGGCTCAAAATCTCAATTTTAGGAGTTTTTGGTGGTCAAATGGGTTGCTATAAATTTTTTGGTGGGTAGTTAGAGTTCAACCATAAATTTTAAAATTTAAAATTTTTGGTGATTTTGCAGCAATTTTTTGGGGCCTGAAATTGAATTTTTGGCCTATTTTGAGCATAAAAAAGACCTAAAATAGACAAAAATCCTAAATAAATCTAGAAAAAAATCTAATTTTTTTTCTTAGTTTTTAGGATCAAAATTGAAGTTTTAAAGTAGTGGGAAAGTGCAAACATTAATTTTGACCATATTTTGACCTACGCTCAAGCTCGTATACCTACCCAGACTCCATCGGAATTATTGTGTGAAGCAAGACTCGAGTTCAACCTTCGGCAAAAAGTTATTTTTTCAAATTCAACACAAATTCAAGCCATCTTGGGATTATTGAGCCAATTTGTGTGCTTTATTCAATTATTTATAAATTATTACTATTTTTTCTTTATTTATTTATCTGTTTGCATAAAATGGCCACTTTACATACACAACCCATAATGCAAGAGAAAACTACTACACGAGAACATTTTTAGTTGCTCCTTTGCAAGGTGTTGATGTCATATGAGGAATACCATGGACATGAACATAACCCTTAAATTGATTATGACACTCATACAATGTGGTTAATGAAAGATGATAAAGAAATTTATCTTTAGTGTTAGACTAAGGGTGATTTAGGTCCTCTTTTAACTCATACTCAAGCTAAAAGAGCTATAAGAAAGAAGGAGAAGACATTTTTTATTCTTATCAAACCAACTTAGTGCTCACGTTGACTCTAAACCATCTCTAAACCAAATGCGTCTCATGATCCTTTTATTTCTAAGTTCTTTCATTGTTTTATGGATGACCTATCTTCTAATTACCTAAACCCTGTCCAAAAGATCATGAAATTGAGATAATTTGTAGAAGCTCTTTGCCACCTTATTGAGTTAACATGTTTGAGCAAAAAGAGATTCAGAAACAAGTAGAAGAATTGTTAGAGAAAGGACTGATTAGACCCAATAGTGCTCCAATTCTTCTCGTTAAAAAGAAGAATGAGACATATCGAATGTGTACCAATTTATCATGCTTTAAACAAGATTATTGTGAAGAACCGATATCTGATACTATGAGTGGATGGCTTCCTAGACAAGCTCAAGGGAGCACAAGTCTTTAGCAAAATTAACCTCAAGTCTGGTTACCATCAGATTTGTATGGATGGAGATATTTTTAAGACTGCTTTTAAAACCCAAACTGGCCACTATGAGTTTTTAGTTATGATGTTTGGTTTGACTAATACTCTAGCTACTTTCAAGAGAATATCCTTAAAACATCAATATTTTGTTGTAGTGTTTTTTTTATGATATCTTAGCTTTCAGTAAGAATCAATCAGTAAGAATCAAGAGCATGAACATCATTTAGAAAAAGTGTTCCATTTCTTTCAAAAGGAAATTAAATGCTTAGGATAAATTATATCTGTCGCACGGATACAGTTGGTAATTGAGTAGACCCTAAAAAGATCGAAAGCATTGTTAATTGGTCCAAATCGCATGATATTCACGAACTTTAACAGGAAGTTCATTGAAAATTTTACATATATTGAACGTCCTTTAACTGAATTTCTTAAGAAAGCTAGATGCTTTGATTGGATTAGTAGACACAAACATTCCCTTTTTAAGATTAAGAAAGCTTTGACTTATGCACCAATTTTTACACTACCAAATTTTCAGGGACCATTCTTTATAGTAATTGTACTGATGCAAGCGGGCAAGGTTTTGGTGCTATTCTCATGTAGGATGGACACCCCATTACCTATAAGAGTCGTAAACTTAAACCAATAGAAAGAAATTATAATACATATGACAATGAATTAGCTACTATTGTACATGCTTTGAGACTTTGAAAACATTATTTAATGGGAATTGAATTTTTAATTAAAAATGACCAATAAAGCATTTTGTCATTTATTAACCCAACCCTTGATTTCTAACAGTCATTTCATCGCTATATCAAATGGGCTTCATTTATCTAGAGTTTCCAACCCATTATCCAATATCAACCAGGGAAGGAAAACATTATGGAAAATGCTTTAAGTAGACGTCCTATTGTCCACAATATCTCTGTGATTGAGAATGAACCCTTGAGTCCTATGAGAACGACCCTAATTTCTCTGAAGTTTTGATTAAGCTTAGAGACAATAATTGGAGCCCTATTGATTATTACTTGTGTCATGAAGGTTACCTCTTTTGTTAGAAGAGATTGTGTGTTAGGAGGAAATGCATCAACCACCATACATGGATCATAGAGGTATTTCTACAACTATCTAGAGAATTCTTTTGGCCTTATCTTAAATAAGATAAAATAGCAAAATTTGTGTGTTAGGAGGAAATGCATCAACCACCATACATGGATCATAGAGGTATTTCTACAACTATCTAGAGAATTCTTTTGGCCTTATCTTAAATAAGATAAAATAGCAAAATTTGTGGCTGGATGTCCTATTTGTTAGAAAATTAAAAACTATAAAGGTAAAACCCAAGGACTTCTCACACCTCTACCAATCCCCAATGATACTTGGGAAAATTACGGGGTAAAAAATAAGGAGCATATCCTATGGCCAAAGTAGAGATGGGTTGGCGAATCTTTCTTTGATAGAAGGTAGAGTATGTAGGAAACTTTGGTGAATGTTTGAAAATTTTCAAGATATATGCTCACTTTTAGTGTAAATTTGGTGATTTTTCCACTAAAATTTACCCAAAATGCTACCTTGGGCTAATATATTAAAAAATTCACCATTTTTTGGGTCTAAAATAGCCCAGGACTTTTGGAAGACCCTTGAAAATTAGCCTTTGGGCTAAATTTCACCCCTACTGTTTTTTTGAATAGTATCAATGGACTTCATTAAAGGTTTACATGCTACATATGATCATAATGACATGATTTGGACTATAGTGGGCCCTCTAAGTAAGCGAGCCTATTTTTACCTTGGAAGAAAACATTGACTTCTCAGGAAGCCGTGACAATTATGTTTATCAATAAAATCTTTGTGCATCATGGTTTGCCCAAAAGTCATTGTTTTTTACAGAGACTCTAGATTCTGTAGTAATTTTTTGATCACTCTGTTCTCCAACTTAGGCACTAAGCTAGACTTCTCCACTGCTTTCCATGTGCAAATGAATAGACAGAGTGAGATTTTACCAATAGCACTATCTTGTATCTACTTAGAGCCTATGTTACTGAACAACCTAGTTCTTGGAATAAGTACATTCATCTTCTGTAGTTTGCATACAAAAATACTTATATAATAATACTCCTCATTCGGCTTTCGAGATCGTGTATGGAAAAGCTTTGCCTATTTTGGCTACAAGACTTTCCCACAAAATCAAACCTGTTGATTAGTTCACCATTGATTTTTGTCACATTTTGAGTGAAATAAAAGAATCTATTGCACATGTTCAAGAGAAGTATGTTAAGAAATTAAACCACAAATGTAAAGCTATATTTTTTAAAGTTTGAGATTATGTACTTTTAATAATTAAGAAACGTAGAATTTAGAGTGTTGAGAAATTTCTAGCTATTAAGCTTGCCCCAAGATTTTATAGATCTTTTAAGATGATTCACAAAATTAATGATGTTGCTTACAGATTAAAATTACCTTCTCATTAGTAGATTCATAATTCTGCTTAAACCTTTCAGGGGATCACTTCCCACTCATCTTGTGTATGAGTATCCACCTCTTATTGAGGGCGAGGAAGAAGTTTTGTTTCTAGATACTATCCTTGACTAGTACATTACATCCACCCGTACTACCAATCTCAATATGTCAAATATTTGTTGACTTTCAAAAATCATCCTTGTTGTGAAGATGTACGATGGGTGCCTGAGAAATATTTTTATACCTTCCTTGAGATCCTCTGTTCTTTTCAATAAACATGCAATTGGAGGGCAATTACAAACTCAAGCAAGAAGGCATGTTATGAAAATATATTTTAAGCCTTATTAAAAATGCTATGAGAATGTATTTTAAGCCCTCTTAAAAATATTATTCTACCCTCTTAGATAATTCAGGGACACTTGGATTGTCTTTGCATCATGCCAAATTATGTTAATATTGTGGGTGATGACATTACACATATTAATACATTTGGTGCATTGACATATGCTTGTGGCTTCTTATGTTTATTACAATTTGTGTGTATGGTAGGGTGATTCCTAGAATACTTTACACCTAATGAACATGTGTGGTGAAGAGGACTCAAAAGATTCAAGCGGAAGTACACAAATTATTATTTTTGGAAGGCATTTATAATTTTGGACAAGCTTTGTATATATGTGCTGGCTTGTGCATATCCATTTATTTATTTCTATAAGCTTAGACTTGAAGCATATAGACTAATATTTATTTTGTAAATCTTAAAAGCTTTTCCCTAGCCCCAAGTAATTTAATATTTAAGAGCTCTCTATTTTGGGTAAAGAGAGAGTGCTGTGCAAGAAAAAGTACAACTTTTGTATTTTTGGAGGCTATGGCCTATATTATTGGCAATTCAATGCTCAAAATACTCACGTGTGGGGAATAGGCCACATACGTGAGGGGGAAAGATTGCACCCAATGTTTGTCTCATGTAAGAGCTAAGTATTTTCATGTATTTCTACATGTTAATTTTTAAAGCTTACTTTATGTTGAATTTATTGTAATAGCTTAAGTTGAATGGTTAAATAATTATTTTGCTTGAAAAATTATTTTTGTAAATTCCTACATGGGGATCCTTATGTCATCTATTTTTGTGTGATGGCCTGAATTAGGGCTCTAGGCTATTTTTGTGTCATCTTTTTGAGTGGGATATTGTGTATAGCTTTGGAAGAAAAATTTAAGGCTTGAAATGAAGACATTTAAGAACTCACCAAGGAAACTCACTAAAAATGTGGGATACTTTTCAAATGATCTTGCACTATCACACTCAAATCAAAATCTACGTGCTCTTGAAAAATCTATATTTCTTTGTTTAACATGCTTGATAACAAAATGCATGTCTTCATCGAGAACCTAGGCAAAAGCACAGCCATATGCATGAAGTCCCTGCCCTAAAATAGAAGACTGGAAATCACTGACCAATCCACGTTAGATGAGGACCAAACAAAACCTAGTTAGGTGAAGTTGGGCCAAATGGAGAGAGCACATCAAGGTGCACCTGATGATATATGGACAATGGTACTTGGGTGTTTTTGGCATGGTTTCATATAAGAAGGCAACAAATGGTAAGAAATCGAGAGATGAATATGATACCACAACTTGGTACTGCAAAATAGGGCCTTGGGCAAGTTGAAAGGGAAGACAAGAGAATCATGGCTCAGAAGGAAGAAGAAGACTGAATACTTAGCTATCTTTCTCTTCTCTCTATCTTCTGTATACATTTTGTTTTGACCACACTAACAAAAATTTTATCTGACATTTCTTTTTTGTTTATCTCCAACTATTTCTACTTTCTTTAATGTTTTTTTTCTTTTGATTTATGTTGTGTATTTTTTTTGTGTGATTACACTCCCCAATATATTGTTGATGTTTGAATAGTTGAATCTAACTTGCCAATCTGGGTCGACTAGGTCAACTTTAAAGGAGGTTTCTCTCAACTTGAGAGGTTAGTGTGCTTAAGTGCATAATACCACTTACTTAACCATGATGATATCTTGGAGACAAGGGGGGTTAGTTTTTGTATGTTGATTTGCAGATGTCTTGGTCTTCTAGCTCACAAGCTGGTGTCGAGAAGCTCCTTCTAGCAATGAAAGATTCATGCGTAAGTAACTCCATCATTTTTTAATGACGATGGTTGTCATGTAACTTCTCGAAAAACTTTTTTATGTTGCCCTTTGCAGTGAAATTCCTGTAATTATGTCAACTTCTTAGCTTGGTTCTCTTGACTAGTCTCTCGCGTCTCAGACTTCCCTCGGCCCCACCCACCCAAGAGACAGAAACAAGAGTTTTGGAATTCCATGACATTAGGAGATGTAGAGAAAGTTTTTGTATTCCATGGCACTATGAGATAGAAAGAATGCTTCTCTTGTAGTGACCCTCTTGTTTGTGCGTGCGTGCGTGTGTGTGTGTGTGTGTGTGTGTGTGTGAGAGAGAGAGAGAGAGAGAGAGAGAGAGAGAGAGAGAGAGGATTGGGCACACTTGGAAGATGCAGAAGCTGAAGAGAGGTTTATAAGAGGCCGAAGAGAGTCATAGGATACTTGGCTTGACATGCAAGGAGGTCGATTTTTCGTCGAAATATGGATGATTTGATTTAAAGTCTCAACCATATGATATATGCTTGCGACCTTAAGTTCTTTCAAGAAGAGAGACTTAAAAGTCCATTTTAGGGGTTAATTTGTATATACAGCCTTTTAAAAATGAACCTCACTTCATGAAAAGAAATATCACTATATAATGACTTAGGAGAGGAATTATATCTCAATCTTGGCGTTGGCCTGTGTCTGTTTCTTCGATAGAAAACGCTAGAAATCCCTGTTCGAATCTGGTGCTTGCATCGCCAAACTCCCGTGAATAGGTTGAGGACATTTCAACTTATCAGAATGGAACCTTGCGCTCTCAAAAGTGTAAGTTTTGCAGTTTGAATCACGACAGAAGCCAGGCTAGGGTTTCAATTTCTGCAGGATTGCAAGAATTTGTGAAAGAATTGAGGGGTTTCAGTAATGATGACAGGTTTAAACAGAAAGCATTCTAGGGTTTTAGTGGAGGGTTTTGATTACTGCATGGGTTTTGCATTTGATGTTGGAGTTTTGGTGGGTGATGTTGGGGTGCAAGCTCTCAATGTTGGGGTTTTGATGGGTGCAAGCAATTAATGCTGATGTTTTGATAAGGTTTGGATGGGTGCAAGAAATTAGTGTCAGGGTTTATAAGTGCAAGCAGTTAAGATTTGGGTTTAATTGGTAGAAGCAATCGATTTTTGATCATTATAAGCCAGATTGCAGGCTTTTACTTCTGTTTTATGTGGGATAGTTTTCTTGACATTACAATGCAAAATGCTATTCCAAGGGGACCTTTTCTTTGTTGTTGTGCAAAATGCAGGAAGCAGAAGAAGGGGCAGTGCTGCCTAGGTTCAAGTGCAGATGGGCTCCCCTGCCAAGCCACATTGACAGCTCTCAGATTTGCCAACTCCTATGCCCCCCACCAGGAATCAGGTAAAACTCTTTCGCAACCAAACCACTCGTCCGGGGCCTGCCTTTACTATCCTCCAATCCTTCCACAAATTTTCTTAACACTGCTCTAAAAGTTAGGGTGGCTTCACAACAATGGAGGTTGTCCGGGCCTGCCACCAAGACAGCGAATGGCCTCCAAAGCCGGCCCTATCTCCATGCACAGCAGTATCCACTGGATGTGGCATCTTTTTGCCAAGAGGTGTGGGTGAGTGGATCTTGTGAAGCCACTCTAGGGTGGAGGTTGTGAAGCCACCCTAGGGTGGCTTCACAACCATGGAGGTTGATTGGGTCTGCCAAGACATTGGGTGGCCTCAAATGCCTGCACTATCCTTAGACACACTGGATGTTGCAGCTGGTTTTCAAAAGAGGTTTGGGCAGGTGGATGCTGTAAAGCCACCCTTAGCCCTTGAACTTCCAATTATCATGTCAAGTTTCTAAGGACATCTGCACATACAGCCTGCCCATTCTTGCGGCGGCGGTGGCGGCGGCGGGCGAGCGGGGGACTGCAGATCATGGATGGGCTTTGCTCTCTGCCATCTGCAAAATGTGGGCTGTATGTGTAAATGCCCTGATCGGATGGAATCACAGATACAATTAGAACCACCTACTTAACTCTTGCAGGGAAATAATGATCCGAAAAGGGATCACCCCCCGCAACCATTGCAAGGACAACCGAGCTGCAGTGGCTCAAAAGAGTGCCTTAAATCACGCATTGAGACAAGTACTAAATTTTGTTCTCTTCCCATTGCTGCAACTTTTTGATAATAAATGACAAAGCATCTGCCAACATGAAATAATGCAATTTGTATCACATCGATCATGTTGCAAGCTAACTCATACCACATTTTGGCCATCTCAGGCTGCCTTGAGCATTGCACCGGCACCTTCAGTGAAACTGTCTAAACTAAAAGCTGAAGTATGCCATCCCATCATTTCATTCTTATGAATTAACTTAAAAAGGATTAAGGGGTTTTGAGGCTTTATATGCATTCATTTGGGGTTGTTTTCTTCCCTTATCTCTTATAGAAGGTGCAAGCATTCCTTCAAGCTGATACCAAAATCCATCATTCCAGAGCCAGCCAATTGGACGAATGAAAGAAAATGCCATTGACTATGTGACCAAAAATGTGAAAGATGTGGCTCAAGCAGCTGTACGGCGCGCGAAGAAACCGGAACTGGATTGCCACAAACATAAAGAGAATTTTGGGAAGATACCCGCCTAGTAGGAAGCTCTAACATTCACCTTCTTAAAATTAAGATCAGTTAGAAGACCTGTAAGTTGGAATTTTAAAAGAATCATGGGAATAAGTTGAATTTGATGGTGCAGCCTAATCAGAAGAAAAATTGAGCTTGCCCACGAAATGGAGCAAAAGCAAGTCTCTCTCTCTCTCTCTCTCTCTCTCTCACACACACACACACACACACACACGCGCGCGCGCGCGCACACACACACACACACACACCCACCAACAACAACAAGAAGAAGAAGCATGCACGTGCATGCAGCACTTGTGGGCTATGGCTCCATAAACACCTTATGGTCACTTTAGCCTTTACACTTCATAATTTTACAGGTTGCAAGATGAGAAAATCCATCATATGTCTCCTTACAATTCATAATTTTACAGGTTGCAAGATGAGAAAATCCATCAAATGCCTCCTGGATATGTTGAAATGGATGAGGACGAGAAAAACGAAGTTTTGAAAGCACTCCGGGACAGTATCCTACATTAACACCATATAACAGTAGAATTCAATGCATGTGATCATGGTTTGCATGGTAGAACTTGTTCCCATTGTTTTGGAAATCTATTCATCTTTCTTGTGTTGTCTAATGAAAATTCTCAATTGGTTTGTTCTTTAATTTACTTCTTAGATAAAGTCCTTTTGGAGAAGAAGCTTAGTGCTCTTCCTTTGGTTTGTGATACCCCAAGTCAGATTAGAGCAAGGTCTAACATGGACCTTGAACTTCAAGATATAGAAAATGCAATCAAACGCTTCTCAAGACCCCATGTCTATATATCATTGGTTGACTAGACTTTTATAATGACCATTATTTGAGATGATTGTAACGAAAAAATCCTACTTTTGTGAACTTTTGGTAATTCAGGAGCAAGTGATGACCATCCGAATTTAGAAATTTCCAATCATGTTTTTCCTTCTTGAATTTAGTCATGCAATTTAACTTGTAGAATTCTTTTTTTATTTTTTTATTTTTTATTTTTGGTAAAGAAAATATGTAGATTGTGCCTCAACTGTATCAAGGGTGGCCTTGACATCCCCTGATGCTTAAGTGAAAAGCATTTGTCTATTTTCTATGAATAGAAATTCGGGTATTATTGGGGGTAATATAGGTTGTAACCTGTAGCAAAGTGTTTAGCTTGTTTTGTAAGGTTGAGGAGGGGTGGAAGTTAGTGTTTATGAAGGGTAAAGTATGATAAGTGCTGGGCTCATTCATTTGGGCAAGTCATATTGAAAGTGAATGTGAGGTGGATCATGCAGGATCCAATGCTAATCAACAATGGAAGAAGGGTGTTGTTTTAAGTCTATTGGCCAGCTTTTCATTATGAAAAATTTTCTTATCCTCTTTCCTTTTCAGTCAAATAGATGGCTGCAATTGAGCTTTCATACACCTTACTCTATCATGGATTTAGTCAAATAGATGGGCTAGAATTGTGCTTTGAAATTCAGCGCAAGAAGGTGATTGGAAGTTTTTAGGTAGCCTTGATGGGCAGATAGCTTGTCGAGGTAGCATGGAAACTATATGTGATGTAAAGGTGCTTCATACCAGACCTTTGTTGGTTATGAAAGTAATGTAGACCAGTCATCTCATGAGATAGATAGTAGAAGCGGTTTGTACCCTATGATTGGCAAACTAAGTGCTAGGGCCCCATGGAATGATTGGCATGCGTAGATGGAGATCAAGAATGTCTTAGCTCAACAGGGTATTATGCATGGATCTCATAGCGTGATGCTTAGAGATTGGGCTTTTGCGTAACGAATATATCAGGCCAAGTCGAGGTATTGTTGGTGTTGAGTTGGAGCTAAAGCAAAGGTTATATACATTGAAGTGCTTTGGAGGTGCCTACAACATTGAGGGTACTTGGAGGGTTGACATTGACGAGGTTTAGTTATAGAGGTGCATGTGTTTTCGCATGACATGCAAGGAAGGTACATTTGAACTAGAGCCAATACTTGAGAGTGCTTGAGCACGAACCATTGTGACAGCTTATCCTAGAACCTATTCCAAATTCAATCATAGAACTAGTAGGGAACCTCAGAGTATGCCAAAGGCCATAGAAAAACCCATGACCATTCTTAAGAAGCCGCCACCAAAACCTCTACCTCTAGAACTAATCTAAACAAATTCTTCATTAAAGTGAAGGAGGAATCAAATGGAGGTGAAAGTTGGCCTTCCATGGGTCATCCTAGTCACTATAATAATTTCTCCAATGTGATAGGTGATGAATAAGGCCATAGAAAAACCCATGACCATTCTTAAGAAGCCGCCACCAAAACCTCTACCTCTAGAACTAATCTAAACAAATTCTTCATTATAGTGAAGGAGGAATCAAATGGAGGTGCAAGTTGGTCCCTCAAAAACATGGAAAACTCATCTCATGGGTCAAGGAATTCTCTCCAATGAGTCTGACAAACCACTAGGACCACATTAATGTTGAGATATTGAGCTTAACTAGTGCCGTGGATATTTATGACCTACCTGGGTGATAGCCTTTACACTTATGTCATTGGCATGGTTGGTGAGATTATGGTAGATATGCCACCATGTTGTGTGACATCCATATTTGGATTATTAGAGTATGGCATAGTTATAGCTCATATAGTTGGTTTCACACTATGGACCGTCGGCCATTGTATGTTATAGTAGGAGAGTTATAGTAGGACAGTACTTTCTCTTATAATATGTACTCTTGTCTCTTTTGTTTATGGCTATAGAGAATAGAAGAAGATAGAAAAAATTCAACCATCTATCTCTCTCTCTTGTGTATGTGCATTTGCTTTTACAAGGAACTCGAGCTCTCCCTCTCCCTTGCATTATCTTTATGGTATCAAAGCTAAGGTTCATGTGAAAGCTACGGAGGTAAGCAAGAGGCAAGAACAAGGCAAGTAAGAAAGCGGTACACGAGTAAGGGTATCCTCATCTCTTTCCCGCTTTGGTTTTGGAGCAAAACATTTGGTAGTTGTGAGAGCTATAGGTAGAGATAGTGAAGTCATTGTCTCAAATTAAGACACCCTTCTTAGTGAAGGAAGAAGACCATATTGTGTGTAGTTAACTACACACAATATTAAGACACCCTTCTTAGTGAAGGAAGAAGACCATATTGTGTGTAGTTAACACACAACTGGCTAACGTAGTTAACCAGTTGTAGTTAACTACAACTGGTTAACTACGTTAGCTGAGTTTTTTTACGTGTTTGAAAGACCATATTATGTTAACTATGGAACTTAGTTTTTTATTTTTCAATGCAATTCGGGCGTGTTTTAGGCTCCCGTTTTGGCTCTGTAAGTTTTTCACAGGCACCTTGTGAAGCATCTATTATGACTGTGTATGCCTAATTTTTGGCTTGGTGCAAAGTAACAATAAAATTTTAGTTATAGGACGGTATATACAAAGAATCTAAGTGTTATAGGTGTGGTAGTGGATGTATGTTTACATGATTGGTTTACATAAAGTGGTATGTTGAAGATTATAGGTTTGTTGTAAGTGTAGAAGTTTTTTCAAAGAACCATTATTGTAGGTATTCATATCGGGGACACTCTATCCCAAATTGTGCTAGATTGTGAGCAAGAAGCTAGATAAGAAGAACTTCCAAGCATGGAAGTTTAGGATGACTAATTTCCTTATGGTGGGTGAAAGGATATTAGGAGTTCATCAAAGGTGATGAAAAGGAGCCGAGATTGCTGAAGAGAATCTGACCCCACAATAGGTACATACATAGCATGAAAGAGTCAAAAAAGGTGTTGTATTGGTTATCTATCAATGTGATAGATTCTATGATTATGCATCTATAGGATGCACAAATGCATAAGGAGGCTTGTGACACCTTTTTGAAGATGTACAACACAAACATCTAAGCTCAGAAGATGCAACTAAAGCAAGAGCTAGATAATGTGACTAGAGGAAAGCTGAGTATCAATGATTACTCATTGAAAGTTAAAGAGCTTACAAATACCCTTGCTTCTATTGGATCAACTGGTAGATGATGATGATATGGATTTGATGACCTTGAATAGTCTTTAGTGGCACAAGGAATATATCCAATTTTAGACCTCCATTAGAGTTTGAGAGTACTTTCTTAATTTTTAGGAACTGATTGCTCTTCTCATCCATGAGAGGAGATGCATATTGGGGGAGTTTAATCCTCTGGAAATTCAAATGAGTAGGCCTTATACTTAAAAGAAAAGGTAGACAATCATCTAGAGGCTAAGGTGGAGGCCGTTTTGAAAACAAACTCATAGGAAATAATATAATGAATCAAATCTACAAACAGATGGAAGATCCCACACTAGATGCACGAAGAGCCAAAGAGAGGCCAAGGTGGTTGGAAAAGAAATCAAAATGCAAATAGCATCATAGACTGCTATTAATGTGGCAAAACCAAGGCACATGGAAAATGATTTCTATAAAAAGCAAAAGTGGAAAGTTGCAACATGCAACTATATATTTCAAGTAAATAGGGTGGTGAATAACAAAAGTGAGCAGCTCTTTGTGATGCAACATATGCTCAGTTCCATGAGACAGGAGATGTGTTAGGATCAAGAGATATTTGGTATGTGGATTCTAGGACCTCTAACCACATGTGACTAGTCATGGGTAAGTGGTTTAGAGATATACAAAAATGGAAAACCCAGGATATATAGAAACAAGTGATGATACTTTATATCCCACTACGCACATTGGTAAATTGCCATTGTCTATGTAGGATGGCAAAATGAAGTACTTGGAAAATATACTTCATGTTCTAAACATTACGAAGAACCTAGTTTCTATAGGAAAATAAATGGTTAAGTAGGGTCTACAAGTGAGGTTCAATCCTCAAGGGTGTTTTATGGAAGACTTAAAAAATCAATGTTGCTTGTGGTTGTTGCAAAGGGTAATAGAAATGGTAAGATGTTTACTTTAGATGTTAACATGCTTGAGTTGAAAGCAACAACCATGTTTGTGCATGGGATAGGTATCATTGTAAATAATTAATATTAACATATGAGACAAGCGTATTGGTTTATGTGAATATATAGTAGTTGAAGACTATGTAGGCCCTAAATATTATTTTCTAGGTTTGCCAAATTTTAAGGTTGATGGTATGCATAAAGTATGTGAAGCATGCTAGCTTGGTATAAGTAGGCTAAACATGATTTCTTGCATGAAAAGCATGTCCATGCAAGGCCATTAGATGTTATACATTCTGATGTATAGGGACTAGCCAAGACTACAACAATTACAGGTTGTAGATATTATGTTACATTCATTTATGATCACACTAGGAAAGTAGGGGTTTATTTCATAAAAGAGAAAAGTGAGGTGTTTGCTCACTTTCAAAGATTTAAAGCCTTTGTCGAGAAGAAAAAAGGCATGTAAATAAAATGTATGAGATCAGATGGTGGAGGAGATTATTTCTCCAATGAGTTCAATGATTTCTTGAGAAAGCAGGGACTCAAGAGATAGTTCACATATAGGTGCACTTTGCAATAGAAAGAATGGTGTTATAGAAAGAAAAAATAAGCACATTATAGAAGTGGCACGTTACCAAGGGTTATGCGCAGACCTTTGGTGTTACCACCAAGAGTTATGTGCAGAGCTATGGCATTGACTATGAGGAGACATTCAACCTAGTTGCCATAATGATAATCATGAGAGCTATCATTGCTATGGCTACAATGAAGAGCCATCGAGTTATGAGATCTATGTACACACCTAGATTTTGTGTGTGCAGGTTATGTAAAGCTTTGTATGGCTTGAAGCAAGCACCTAGATCATGGTTAAATAAGATAAAGGATTATCTTGTTACCATTGGATTTTAGATATCTAGTATAGACTTTTCACTTTATGTGAAAAAGACAGATAGAGGGATTATACTATTAGGCATTCATGTGGATGACTTGATGATCCACTGGTGATAGAGTGACGCTAATATACATGATGTCATAATTATTTTAAAGAAAAAGTTTGAGATAAAGGATTTGGGTGAGTTGTGGTATTCCTTGGGTATAGAGGTGGTGAGATCACCTAATGTTGTTTTATTATTATACACAAAGGTAGCACGGCTTGGACATGTGTGTCCAAGTATGGTATGATAGGCTATAAGCTTATTTCAGTGCCATTAGAGTAGAACACAAAGCTTCCCACAAATAGAGGTAAGACTTTTGGAGGACCTCAATATGTACAGGCACATAGTTGATAGCTTGATCTACATGATCATTATTAAACCAAACTTAATGTATGATGTTGGACTTGTGAGTCAATTTATGCAGACCCCTAAAAAGCCACACTTAGATGTGGCCAGATGGATTCTCAAGTACATAAATTCCACATTTGATTCTAGACTTTTCTATGAACTGGCATAAAGATATAGCTACATGGGTACACAGATGCTGATAGAACTAGTACGGTCTCACAAACAAGAGATCTACCAATCATGGCTTTATGTTTTCTTTTGGGAGTGTTATTGTGAGCTGAAGTAGTAAGAAATAGCCAACATTTTCCTTGTTGAGTACAAAGGTAAAGTACAGGGATGCTGTTATGACAACTTGTGAGGTAGCTTGGCTTTTAGAAGCTACTTGGTGTGAGCCTGTGGATAGGGCCTTTATTTCAGGCACTCATTTTCTTTGTTTAGAGCTTAGTTGGCATCTTGCAACCTTCGGACCTCAACCAGCAACTCTCTGCGCTCTTTCCTTGGCACATTGTCCGGTAACATCTTCCTGGCTTCCGTGGCAAATTCCACATCTGCCTTCACCTTTACGACTTTTGCTTTTAGCCTGGTGGCCTCTTCTTTTACTTCACACATCTCCAGCTTCCATTGCAGTCTGGTCTTCTGGGTCTGTAGTACCCTTTACACTACTAGACGCGCCTCCTCTATTTCGTCTAGAGTGCGGTCTTGTATTGTGCCCAATATTCGAGCCTTTCTCTTCTAGGTTGAGATTCATTTTCCAGACAGTGCCGCATCTCTAATTCTAGCGTGTTCAGCTCATTGACTATGTCAATTTCAAAATTTGTGCTCCTCTTGAGCTTTTCTTTGTATTCTTATGCCTATGTCTTGGACTTTTCTCTATCTTCCATGGCTCTCTCAAAATCTCTACATACTCCTGGGAGGGTGTTGCATCTTGCAATTCTTGGTATAATTCCTTATTTATTTCTGCTAGCTTGTTAGCCTCCTTTTCCTAGCGAGCTGCCTTCCAAGCACTGGCCTTCAGGGATAGCACCAGATTCTGGTCCCGTCTTTTGGTTGCTTGTCTTTTTCAGAAGTACTTGGTTTGGGGGATCCCTAGCCTGCAGGCTGCTCTGTTGCCACCGCTGTTACTATTGCTATTGTTGTTGTTGTTGTTGTTGTATTACTGCTTACTGCTGCTCTTTGTCTGTGTCATATTTAGGTCATGGATGACCTTTTGAGCCTTACAAGCCATTTGTTTCTGAATTTTGAGCACGGCTTCCAAGGCTTGGTCCTGGACCTTGCTGAGTTTGGCCTTCATTGTTTTTATGATTGCCGCCTTAGTATTAAGTGGAAGGCACGTGATCTCTTCTTGTTCCTAGATCTTCAGGGCTTGGACCTTTGTTTAGGCAACGACCAGTGTTGTAGCTCGTTGTCTTTCATGCGGTTACTTATGCCAACATCATGGCAATTTGCATTGTTGACGTGGATCTGGTTGGCATACACTTGGTTGCTTGCTTCTTTGTTGACTTGGCCTTGATTTGTTGTGGAATTGTGTTCTTCTACTACAGACTGGCCACTCCTACGGAATTCTTCCGCAACTCTGTTTCTTTTTGGACTTTTCGGGTCATTGTCCACTAGTAGTGAGATCATGCCATAGCGGATGCTCCAGACCAACTCCTTGTTCTGTGGTTGTTCTTCTTTTGGTGTAGCTTCCACCGGTTGGCCCATGTATTTCCTCATCCTGAAGCCGTTCACTGTTTTGGGAAAAGGCATACCATCCGGGCTTTCTAATGTGAAGGCATTCTGACTGACTGAGTTTTTCACCACCATGAATGGTCCTATCCACCAGATCTTGAATTTTTCGGGGTGCGATCCCAACTTGGAGTTGTAGACCAATACAAGGTCTTCTTGCTTGAAGATTCTGTGCTTGAGATGCCTCTCAATCCAAGCTTTTCTTCTCCACTACACTATCTCTGCCTGTAGAGAGTTAAGTTGTCTTTCTTCTTCAAAGGCTAGGAGCTCTTGTATTCTATGCTGCTACTGTTGGGATTCTTCCATTGGTAGCTTTTCTTAGATTTCCACTCTCAAAATGGGCACCACAAATTCCATGGGCACTACTGCCTCCAGCCCCCATACACTAGTTTGAATGGTGTTTGCCCCGTCGTTGAGACTTTGTAAGATGTGCAGAATGCCCATAGGGCTGTATCTAGCTTTTGGTTCCAATCATCCTTGTTGGCATTTGTAATCTTCTTCATGATTTTGGTCAAAACCTTGTTGGTAGATTCTGCTTGGCCAATGTACTGTGGGTAATAGGTTGAGGATTTCTCGTGATTAATTAGGTACTTTTCCATCAACCCACTGACTATTTCCACAACATTCCATGCCTAGCAATAATGTCCTTGAAGATGAACTTCACCACCTCTTCTGTGGAATTACTCTCTACACAGCTTTAGCTTCTGAGCCATTTAGTGAAATAATCAGTTGCCACCACGATGATATATCTATTGCCTTTTGTGGGTAGCTTGATTGGTCCAAAAAAATCCAATCCCCACTTCATGAATGGAAACAATGATAGTATGGGCAAGATGGGAAATCTATCAGAATCATCGAGTTGACCATTGTGCTGGTTGACTGAACATTGCTTTGCTTCATTGTTGGCATCCCTCATGACCTTTGGCCACCATAGGCCTGCTAGCAAAATTTTTTGGGGGGAAGTGATTTCTCCGCCCATGTGTCCTTCGATAATGCCACAGTGTGCTCCCTGTAGTAATACTGCTTGTTGTCATGGTTCGGGACACACCTAGGTAGGATCTAGTCTATACCTCTTTTCGAGAGTTACCCTGCAATCATAGTGTCTTTCTATCCAGTAGTGTAACCTTCTGGGAAAAATCCGCCAAAAATTGGATCACATGAAAGTGCAGTAGACCTTCACGGCGTGAACCATTTCTGAAGCAGTTCATGGTGTGGAACACCTTCTGTTTCATGATGTGAAAGAAATCTTGCAGGTTCACGTGAAGGCCAAAACTAAAGAAAGGGAATTTGACTAAAAGAAGGAATTTAACCCAAAGGAGGAAAATTGTTGAGCACATGAAAGTGCAAGAAAACCATTCACGACATGAACCATTTTCGTGCAGTTTCACGAGATGACCGAACCATTCTCTGCTAATTCACGCCTCCTGAACAGAGCAATAGAATTAGAAATTGAATCAAATTGGGTTGATTAATAGCTTATCAAATCATACATACATGCACTTAAGATCTAGAAAACTCATCGGCGGAGACGATCTTACGCTTGACGATAGTGCATCAAATCATCTAGGAACTTCCTACCAGAGAAGTGTGGGATCAAGACATTCTGCAAGCATACACGAGTGTTTTGAGAAACCTGACCACCGCGAAAACCAGTAGTGATGAAGAATCCATGGAAGAAGGGCTGAGATACGCTGGGTTTGGGGAAGGAGATAAACCACACTCCTAACTAAGTTCAGTGGGATCATTGATATCGCTCGGGGATTTTTCGATCTCCAAACTAGTCATGATGAAGAAGCGCAATCTACGGGCATGGGTCCGTCAACTAGCGCTGGACTTCGTGCAAGACAAGAAGTGCCATTCCAAGCATTGAATTCTAGCCTGTCAAATACTGGCACCCCTCAAATTAGACAAGATATGGAAAGTGCAGTTAGGATGGGTCAAATATTCTTTCCCACCACTGAGGAAATGGAATTGGACCTCCAACGAAGTGAGGTAGAACGACAACTCCAAGAATTGAGCTTAAGGAAACAAGAGCTTGATACTCGTAGGGCAAGAGCTGAGAGAAAGGAGTCAAGAAGTGTTAACCCACTCCAATTACGAGGAAAAGAACCTGAAATTGCTACAGGTAGAAGTGATGGAGAAATTCCAAACTTGGAACCCATCAACGAGAAATCCAGAATGGAGGAAGGGTTTACAACCAAAGAAGAAGAGGGTAACATACCTAACTTGGTTGTAGAAGTAAAGGACCGACTCTATACCAAGAAGGATATTGAGTTAATGATCAATCACCCTACATTCTTACAAGACATGGAGCTCTTAACTACACAAAGAGGCACAGAGGCTACTATTGGGGAATCCCACCACCAGGGTACCACAAATGGACCAATCCATGAACTTGAGATACCTAGAAGAGCCAATATAGGTAGGGGATGAGGTCTAGGAAGGAGGGAGAGCAGTTCCCTAGAGACCTAGAAACGATCCAGCCATGGACCTTAATGTGGCCACAAGGGCAAACTTCTTAAATATGGCAGCAAAGATGGGTAGGGGAATGGTCAGGGAACTAGGCTCTACTCTAGAACCCCGACCTTCCCAGATGAAACCCCATATCATTTCAAAACTTCTCTAAAAGTTCTATGGGTATGGGGATCCTATCCAACATGTAGAGATTTTTTAATCTACATGTGAAACATGCAGACTGGTCAGTGACGTGACCATGATACATGCCTCTCACTCACCTTAGAAGGAAAAGCTCATTAGTGGTTCAGAACCCTTAAGCCTAAGGACAAGGTTAATTTTTCAAGATTAAAGAATGTTTTTGTGTCTAGTTTTGCACGCAGTGGTGATAGATGGAGCCGTGTGGCACAACTACATAACATCAAACAAAAGGAAGATGAGTCAATGAGAGACTGTCTCTCGCCTGAAGCACTTAAATTCAAGATGCAAACTTCGGGAAAGTTTGATAGACGATCAATTGTTACCCTGTTTCAGGAGAGAGGTTAGAGACGATCAATTGTTATCCTGTTTCAGGAGAGGGGTTAGAGACCATAAAATGCAAGATTACCTGGTACTAGCCCGGCCAGCTACTCTTGATGCATACTGCAAAATCAAATATGAAGATAACATGTTAGAATTGCCACAACCCAAAGAAGTTAAAACATTTGTAGCAACCACGACTTCACATGTCTCGAGTCACCACAAGAAATTGGAACTCGAAGAAGTAAGCAAGTCGGACATATGACTGTCGGTGAACTCAGCAATGCCATATTAGAAAAAATAAAGGTCAGGGAAGGAAGAGAGACGTCGGGGCGGCAGGGGCATAGTCACCTTTACACCCCGCAGGGAATTGGTGTGGTGCTCCATGTACCGACTAAATCATACCACCACCGAATGTCCATAGTTAAGGGCAAGACCATTACTCTATTGTGCGCACTGTGTAAACTTGGGAAATCATGACACGTCAATGTGTAGATTTCCAAGGTTTCAAAATGTGGCACAACTACCAGCAAATAGAGCCCCATTTGCTTTGCCAACACCACCTATGCAGATCTATGCCAACTGCTGGACAATCCAACTCTTCCTACTTACCTAGGGGGATGTTCCAGGTACAAGATGCTTCACCCTTGCCACCACTAGTTCTACCACCACAACCAGGCTAAGATCAATCAAGTAGTGATTGAAGAGCCATCAGAAGATGTTGAGCTGGTGCGGGAATCAGAACTTAGTGGGGGAATACTACGAGGACATGGGTGAGGTCACACCAGAATATTATGTCCTACAGAATAATACGCTAGTACACCTGTATTTTAAACCACAGTACAGTGGAAGGGTAAGGAAATAAACTCAAATCTAAGAAGAGGACCCTTACAATGCTATGGCTGTAGTGGGCCACATCGAGTAGCCGAGTGCCCAAACAAGAATATGAATCATACACACCAATCACAACAAGTGGCGACCACGCCCAATGGCATGCCAGTGCTCACCTGCACTAAATGTGGAATTGATCATTTGATCAAAGATTTTCCCTACCGATCAAGTGGTCCTGCTTCTATGGCTAATCAGGCCACCATCCGTACCAGTAGTGTACAATCTGGGAAGATCATAAGGCAGATGCGACTATTTCCAAAACTAGCCGAGAAGAGTGAAGAAATTAGGAAAGGGGGACACAAACGTTACAATCCAAGACAGATTCGAAGAAGATACAATTGATACCAGATCCACACAATCAAAGGAAGAAGGGAATCAAGGGATCAATCTGGGAGGATTAGACCTGGGAAAGCAGGGAGAACAGCCAGCAACTCCAAAGGGGGTTGGTGAGTATCCCAATGCCGACGAAGAAATAAGGAAGCTAGAAGATGCCAAGGCCTTAGTCGAAGGCCTTAGTCGAAGAGTACCACAAACAACTTCATGAAACTAAGCCAAGGGCTAGTCGAGTAAGGGATACCATCTATCCACGAGATGAACTACCTCTCGGAATAGGGTCTTGAACATGCCAACCCCGATTCCAAAGGGAACTGAAGAGGCCCCCAAACAAACACAATGACTAGAATGTTTGAGGAAAATGAGTTGGGGGGATCTATTCATTCCTTACCCTTGGAAGAATATGAGAAACCTTGATGGGAAGAACACTCTATATCCAAGGAACCTAGGGATATAGGAAGCCTCACGGGCTGTACTATCCACACCTGTCCAGATGCCCTTGGGGCAACTGTTACGCAACTCACCCACCTTATGGACATATGTAAAAGAATGGGTCGAGGGAGGTCTAAGGCTAGCCGATAATATTGATGATACTCTACCACCCTTGTCGGTGGCAGAAAGATCCTTGATGAAGCATACCAAGGAAATGTGAGTCGTTAAGATACCAATTAACCAACTGGGATGCTACTATGAAAGTGACAACACGAATGCTACCATCCCGATTCATTATAATGGATACCAGGCATTGGCTATCCTGAATGGTGGGGCAGGTGTCAAATCATTACCAAACGTTGTTGGGGGCACTAGAGATCTAGATGCAGAAAAGACACAAGGCCCACTTCCAAAACATTAGATAGAATATAAAGAAGCCACACAAGGCTGAGCACCATGTAGCAACATGGGATATGCACCCAAGATCTCTATCATCTTCAAGACTATAAATACGACAGTGAACACACATCCACCTCAATTTTCTCTCCTCTGATGATTCCAACTGGAACAGAGCAAGCTACATTTTTGTAAATCCTAGCTTCTTTACCAGGCGGTCTAATATTATATTGACTCCCAATCCTCCATCCAGGATGACTCGTGACATCGTATTCCCGCTTATTTTTATGCTCACTTAAGGAATAGTTGTGTCATAGTCCTGAACTATTTCCACATTTATGCGTTCTACAGTCGGATTCTCCATTTCCGGGGAATGGGTACTTACACCAATTTTTCACTCGGAACTATTGCTTGGAGCAACTTTTGCCTATAGCTGGTACTAGATTCAACACTTGATCTATCATTATATTCAGCTTCATTTTGTTGAGAACCTCGAACAGGTCATATTCTTTCTCAAGGTTGTTGCTCCTCACTTCCTGATTTAGCGTACTTTAACCTTTGTTCACCCTTCCCTTTTTCTTATTGGCTTCTCTTTCCTTTTCCTAACCTTCCCCTGTCAGTTCTTTTATCCAGACTTGCTCTGGATTTCTTTCCAGTTACTTTTTCAAGATGCTCTTACTGTTATGGGCTATTGTAGGCTTCATTTGGCACTTCTACATCCGTTCTTCATCAGTCATCTTAACATTTTTAATTGGCTTCTTTCCCTCTACAATGTCTTTTCTCTTCCTGACCAGGCTTGTCCTTTCTGGATTAGTGTCAGCATGCTCATTTAAGAGTGGGCTTTCCTGCATCATCCACACCATTCCTTGTGCACTTTGCATAAGTTTTGTGATTTTTTCTCAGACCCTCTATTGCCCTACCCACTATTCTGGCTTCTGCTTTCCGGATCAGCATTCCTCCTGTCATTGTCTTGAGAGGTCTATGACCTTGTCACACTGCCATTACTACTGGTGGATTTTCTTTGTGTTTTACTACTCATTCATCTACTTTCACCATGTTTACTACTACAATAGGTCCTCCTAGGTTTGCATCCCTTTGCAGCCTTACTTCTTACAGTTCTTTCTGATGGCATTATTGTATGGGACAGTCAGTTTTCCTATGCTAGGGGCACTGTAGTAGTAGCATATTAGCCCGTATCATCTTTGTCCAAATCTTCCACCTCCTCTTCTTCCAAAAGGTCTATTGCTTTGAGGCCTAGCGGTGCATCGACTTGATTAATAACTATATCTTGTTGTTGACACTATTGTTTCTCTTCTACTCTTGGCTTCCTATTTTTCGAGTGTTGTAAAAGCATGTATCCATGGTGTGGTTGCTCTTATTGCAAATAGCACATGGTTGTTGTTTGATTTTCATCTAACATTCTTCTTTTATATGACCATAGTTAGTACACTTGATGCACAAGACATTCGATCTTAGTCTGGATCCTGCGTATCCTCCAGCAAGCTTGGCTAGGGCAACCTTCATTTCTTCCTAAACATCCACTGCTTGCTTCCTGCCTTTCTTCTTTTCATAGCTTCTGCTTATCCAAATCTTAACTAGAGTCTAATTCACCAGAATCCAACTCAAAAGTTTATTCTTTCTTCTTCTTTTTTTGTTGGCTCCTTTCTTTTTCTTTTTGGAGTCTTTGCTTGTTTGCCTCAAGATTCCTTTGGCTCTGATTATTCCTACTACCACGCTCAATGTGAGAGTCTCCAAATCATAAGAAGTTGCTGCCATCTAGAGCTTCTCCCTCAATCCTCTTACAAACCATTGACTCAGTGTGGATGATGCAAATTTGTTAGGATGGTCCAGGTGCATTAGTAGTGCCCTGAATTCTACTACATAATCTTCTATTGGCCTCTTCTTCTGAGTCAATCTTTGCAACTTTTTCAATACCTCAGTGATGGTCTTATCTCTCTAGAATATTTTCCTAAATCTTTCTTTAGTTCCTCAAACGTCTGGAAGTGCTCTAAATCATACTGAGCGTACCAACTGGTGGTCTTTCCACCTAGAGTTGTTGCAAAGTACTCTATCTTTTGTGGCAATGGAGCTTGGGGGGCCAAGAAGGTGGTCTAAAGGCAAAGATGTGAGCATCTAGACCCTCCTCAAATTTTCCCTTCAACTTTGGGTATTTCAGAGACATTCTTCCCAAAGCTACTTGTTCCTCTCCTTCTTGATCTCATTGCTTCCTTTTTTGGAGCTCCTAGTGTTCTTCCTCTGCCTCTTGATCTCTCAAAGGTTCTTGATTTTGTCATTCTTTCTCTTGACGGAACAGAGCCCTTTTCAAAAATATTTCTACATAATGCAGCTGCCCTTCATTTCCTGAAGCCTCTCACTACCTATAATGGTACTACATTGCTCTTCTCTCACTGCCTACAGCGGTACTGCATTGCTCTTCTCTCACTGGCTATAGCGATATTTCATTACTCTTCTCAAACTTCCCTCATTCTCCATGCACTGTCCATTGCACTCTATGACACTCATGAACATAACCGATACCATGACATGCACATTTCCTCTGATCTACCCTAACTAGCTCCTCTACATTAGAAGTATTACAGGAGAACGTGCATGTCATGCACACAAGCACAATTAAAGCTTCCTACGGCAAACTAACCCCTTATCTTCCTACTCCCCTTGCTAGCATGCCAGTTCCTCAGCAAGATCACCAAAAGTGTTGCTGTTTGGTCAAGACCCGACACTTAAGTGGTTTTGGACCACTTAGTCTCTCGACCCCTAGATAGCAACGACTAACTCAACTATGCCCAATGCGATAAGCCAATGCTGAGTGAGATACCAATCTTCCCATGCTTAGGGGAGTTGACTATGACTATGCAAAGGTTAGTTTCTATGTCCTTCTTCCTTGATGGTAGTTAACACACAGACAAATGTACAAGTGACACATGGTAGATAGAATCCTGCAATACAGAGTAAAAACAAGAGAGAGACCAACCCAGAAGACATTCTTCAATATTAGCTCAGACTTTGAAGGATACATCACTCCAACATCTACCGATCTCCAAGGAATTTCCCTTTTTCTCCTTACATCCATTCAGGTACTACCTGTTTCCAAGAAGCCGTTACAAAGTTGTTTCAAAAACAAGAAGTCTTGACACACGATCAACCCAACTCCTCTCTATCTAAATCTTCCACCTCCTCTTCCATAGGGTCTTTGTTTTAAGACTTGGTGGTGCCTTTATTGACAACTGAATGAGTTGTGGTTGACGCTTTTGCCTTCTCACACCACTCTCGGATTCCTATTCCAAGTGTTGTAAAAGCATGTGTCAGTGGTGTGGTTGCTCTTTCCACAGATAGCACATGGTTATTGTGTGCTTTCCTTTATATGACCTTGGTTATTACACTTTGTGCACTAGTAGACGTCAGGTCTCAGTCCAGATCCTGCATGTTCTCCAGCAAGCTTAGATAGGGTAGCCTTCAGTTCTTCTTTATCATCCACTTCCTGCTTTCCTACCTTTCTTCTTCTGGGGCTTTTGCTATTCGACATTTGACTCCTAACTACAATCTGATTCTGAGGTGTCTCCCACCAGAATCCAACTCGAAAGTCTCTTTTTCCTTTTGTCCTTCTTTCTCTTCTTGGGGTCTTTACTTTTCTGCTTCAAGATCCCCTTAGCTTTGGTTGCTCCTACTACCACTTGTTCAAAGGTGAGGATCTCCAAATCATACAAGGCTACCGTCGTCTGGAACTTTTCTCTTAGTCCTCTCACAAACCACTGGCTCACTGTGGCTGGGGTAGGTTTGTTAGCCTCATCCAAATGAGATCCAGATGCATTAGTAGTGCTTTGAATTCTACCACATAATCCTCTACTGGCGTTTTCTTCGAAGTTAGCCTTTGCAGCTTTTCTAGTACTTTTGTGATGGTCTTGTCTCTCTAGAATCTGTTCATCAGGAAAGCCTTCTTTAATTCCTTAAATCTCTGGAAGTGCTCCATACCATATTGAGTATATCAGCTGGTGGCCTTGCCACCTAGGATTGTCACAAAGTACTCTATCTTTTACGGCAATGGGGCTTAGGTGGCCAAGAAGGTGGTCTCGAAGCTAGCATCTAGATCCTCGTCACTCTTGCCCTTAAACTTCGGGTATTTGAGAGATCCTGTGCCCATAGCTATCGGTTCTTCTTCTTCTTGCTCTTCCTGCCTCTTGTTTTGAAGCTCCTGGTGTTCTTAATCTTCCTCTTATTTTGAAGCTCCTAGTGTTCTTAATCTTCCTCTTGATTTCTCAGAAGTACCACCCACTTTAAAGTCATTATTCCTGAGATAATTATCAAGATCATCGATCTCAATAGTTATAAACTTCACCTACTCATTTTATTATGGTTGATACAATAAATCAGAGAATGTTTGTTTATATCTTCAATAATATTCATTCATTAATACAATATTTAATTGGCATATACGCTTTACTTCATGACTTGTGGTTAAAATTAATGAGACTACAATTTCACAATTGTTGAAGGTGCTACAAATCATGGAGACTGTGTTGCTCACAAATCAAAGACGATCACGCTCTATCAAATTTTTGAAAAAGATTAGAGTTGTAGAAGTCTCCATATAGGAAATTTTCAAGCACATTTCAAATCAAGGAGGGTTCCCTTTGTATTTATTAGTTATTTGTAACTAAATCAAATGATCTTAATTTTGAGGTCCCTTTTTAATGAGAAGAGAACTTAGCATTTTTCATTTAGATATACAATTTCAAAGAAAGTTTATTATTTATGGAGTGAAACTAGAAGTTGATGAAGGGACTTAAAAACTCCTTATTAAAGATCCATGGTAGACTTGCTAAAAAACAACTATAGACAAATAGTTTATTAAAATGTAGTTTTGGCTTGGTGAATAAGGTACATTAGGTTGATGAATTACCTTCTTTAGATGATGGAAATGAACTTCCATTCATGAAACCTAGGTGTAGGAGTCAATGGGTAGAGAACAAGTTTGATGGGCATGTTTCGACAGATGAAATAACAAGCAACATTTCAAGCTTCCAGTGAGTGGTTAGATTCAAAATAGGTGGTGGTTGCATGTAATAATTTAGTGTGCCTTAGGTTGAAAATATCATGTGAGAAGAATGTACATCATTGGCAAGGACACCTAGCTAGGATCTGTCTAGAGATGGAAGAAGTGTTGAATATGCTGATACTTTGAAATGGTTTTTTTTTGTGCTCCTTGTTTTTATATTTTTGAGTGTCCATGCAAGTTATTTGTGTTTTCCAGTCAGGGGGGGTCACTCTATTAACCCCCTATGTAGCACGTGTGTTCAAGGGGCATTTTAAAAACCCCCTACTTTTGGATTTTTGAATTTTAAAAATGCCCCTTTTGTAACACTTTTTACAATAAAAGTACCCCTTATGTATCAAAAATTTTACCATTTCAATTAAAAGGCACACTAAGGAGTGTTGAGTAAACCCATGATGAGAGAGACACACACACACACACAAAAAGAAAGAGAGAGAGAGAGAGAGAGAGAGAGAGAGAGAGAGAGAGAGATGTAAATGGTATGAGAGGCAAATAGCTTCTTGGAAATGTTCCATATTCTAAATAAGGCATATATCAAAAGATTTTTCCCTTAAAAATACATTGTCCAACAATTCTCTTTTCCTCAGGTTAGATATTTTATTTTACTTTTTAAATAAATGGGCTAAGGTTGGATATTTTGTTAAATTCATACATATGCACAAAACATTTCTAATTGTATCTATATTGATGGTGGCTACCTTAACACAAAGGTGGCTAAGGTGTAAGGTGTCCTCCACATGGCCCTGAGCTTCCCACGCCGCCTCCCTCAACTCACACCACTCTTTCGCCACGTAACCCTACTGCCATGTGAAAGGCCATGCAACCCTAATGCCATGTGAAAGGACATATTTTGCATGCTCTACAAAGTAAGCCATATTTTGCATGCTCTAAAAAATATAAAAAAATATGGCCCGAGGAGGCTGCACCGGCACGACTTCCTTAGGCCATATTTTTTTGTGAAAATAGGGGTCTCTTCATAGTAGCAGCAATGCCTCATCTCTCAACATGTAAGATCTTAACTATCAATAGCACTAGTAGCTTGGCTATGAGCTTAAGCAACCAGCAAAACGATCAACAACATCAATCTTGATAGCTCTGCTCTCCTCAATGACCTTTTTTATGAGACGGATGATTGAGCCATTGCCAGCATCAAAGAAGGCAGATCCTTGGAGTTGATAGTACCAACAAGAGAGAGAGAGAGAGAGAGAGAGAGAGAGAGAGAGAGAGAGAGAGAGAGAGAGAGAGAGAGAGAGAGAAAGGGTGATAGACATGCCCTATCTCTCAGGCAAGAAGGAAGCGCACATACACCATTTTCAAGAAGAAGATTGCAATAGGTAGTACATGCAAAAAACGAGTTACCTAGGGCACCTTTGTGACCGAGATCAAGCAAAGGTCAACTAGACATGGAGATGATAGTCACCATCTATGAGAGCATGAGAGTCCAAGATAGAGAATACAAAAGAGCTACAACAAGCTTCTTGACAAAAACATTATTAGTTTTGATAACAAATTTAAAAACCTTGTTAGTTTTTACGGCGATGTTAAAATCCTTGCTAGCTTCAATGACCAATTTAAACTTTTCATCATAAACTTCATGGAATTAGACCTTTGAAAGACATCGTAAATACCATTCATTTTTTCTTAACATCTCAAATATTGTAGTTTTTTGTTGACCTATACAATGAGGGCCATGTATGCTCTAACTGAACTTGTTTTTGTCAAAACCAACATTTGCATCACTTTCCACATGCAACTCCCATTGTTCTATAATCGATGTTTGATGAGTTCTAGGAAATTATCATGTTGACATTTTTAATATCTTGTGTAGTGTACCAACAATGGGATGAGGTTTCTTGTCTTAGACTAGAAGTTTTTCAACTTGAGCTCACAAAATTCTACTTTTCTCTATGCTCCATAATTTGAAATTTCTAGCACTTTAGTCTTCAACACTATTTGCGAGCAAAATAGGTAACTGACGAGGGTTACCTAAAATGATTCCCTCCCAAAATTTGAGGAATTCAGGTATGAAATTCAGAATTCCGATCAAGGAGTTTTGGGGATACTGATTCAAGAAATAATCTTGTATTCAAAAGAAAATCAAACTAAAAACTTGCATAGAAACCCTATTTTCTTAAAGAACTGTCTTACGCCAGAATGGATGGATGGGATGTGAATGTGTATGTGAAGAATGGATGTGGATGTGTATGAGAAGAATGGATGTGTATGTGAAGAATGGATGTGTATGTGAAGAATGGATGTGGATGTGTATGAGAAGAATGGATGTGGATGTGTATGTGAAGAATGGATGTGGATATGTATGTGAAAGAATGGATGTGAATGTGTATGTGAAAAATGGGACGTGGATGTGTATGTGAAGAATCGATGTGGATGTGTATGAGAAGAATGGATGTGGATGTGTATGTGAAGAATGGATGTGGATGTGTATGAGAAGAATCGATGTGGATGTGTATGTGAAGAATGGATGTGGATATGTATGTGAAAGAATGGATGTGGATGTGTATATGAAGAATGGATGTGGATGTGTATGTGTATGTGAAGAATAGATGTGGATGTGGATGTGTATGTGAAGAATGTATGTGAATGTGTATGTGAAGAATGGATGAGAATGTGTATGTGAAGAATGGATGTGAATCTATATGTGAAGAATGGATGTGACTGTGTATGAGAAGAATGGATGTGAATGTGTATGTGAAGAATGGATGTGAATGTGTATGTGAGAATGGATGTGAATGTGTATGTGAAGAATGGATGTGGATGTGTATGTGAAAGAAGGGATGTGGATGTGTATGTGAAAGAATTTGATGTGATGTAAAGAGATGTGATGTGACATGAATATATGTGGATGTGAAGTGACAGATATGAATGTATGGATAGATGTGGGTAGTTGGACATGTGAACGATTGGATGGATGTGGATGAATGAGATGAGATGTGTATGAATGAGATATGATGTGGATAGAAGTGATGTGATATAATGTGGATAGAATGTATGTGATGGGATGGTGATGAGAATGAATGTGATGGGATGGTGATGAGAATGAATGTGATGGATATGAATGAATGAATGTGATGGATATGAATGAATGTGATGTGAGGACGTGAATAGATGTGATGTCATGTGAATCGGGATGTGAGTGAATGAGATGTGATGTAAATTGGGATAGATGTGAATGTAAATCGGGATGTGAGTGAATGAGATGTGATATAAATTGGGATAGATGTGAATGGATGATATGAGATGTGAATGAATATGATGTGATGAGATGTGGATATGGTGGGTAGATACGAGTGGATGAGATCTGATGCGGATAAATGAGAAAAGATGTGATGAGATGAAAAATGATTGGATGAGAATGGGAATACATATGAAATGGATGTGGATTGATGTGGAACACTGTGCAAAGACGAGAGTTCGTTATAGAAACTGTATTTATGACCTATTTTTAAATGATTGTTTTATGTCAAGAATGCTGGGGAAGCATTTTGACCGTCTTGTGAAGAGGTCGTGGAGACCTACCTGATAAAGTTGCAACAGTTGATGGAGAGTCAACGGAGGATGTCTCACGTAGCACGGTCGACTGAGGTCTTGACCAGCCTTGGTTTGATTTAAATGGTGAGCTTCCGGTATGGTGGATGAGGGACTAAGGAAGCAGTCTATGAGTGAAGCCCTAGGTGACCTACGAAGGATCCTAGAGTACAGTGCTCGGGCTCTGGGTCGTCGAAGATACCCACACGTATGTCGTGGAAGATATTGGAACAAGAAGTAAGAGTTGTTTTCTGAATTTGGGCATGGATCTGGTTGATTGACCTTGCTGGTCCTCAATGGATGAGTCCATGGCTCTTTTATATGGATTTGTTGGTTGATCTTGCTGATCTTCAACGGAGATTCCATTTTGCTTTTTATAAGTGAATATATTTCCGGGTGCTATGAGCTAGGAACTATCGAAAAGGCCCGTGAGTGGACAGGTGGTGAGCGTTCTGGTTGCCAATGATGCCATAGGTACACTGATGAAGGAAAAATTGAAAATTAGGATTCAACCGGATATTTTGGAAGATTATGATCAATGATACTATAGTTTCATTAAAATATTGTTTTAAATACAGCTGGCAATCTCATACTGGGTGTGTAAGTGGTGTGACTAGTTTTAAGTTTGCATGAATATCCGGCTAGGGGGCCTAGGAACTCTTTTCCCTGGTACTCGAGACAAAACCTAACCAAATTCTTAAATAGATCATCCCATCACTACAGTGGTTGGGCAGTTGGCTTGGGCAGTTGGCTAACCCATGGGGGACTGGATGGGGTTAGGCTGGACAGATGGATCCCTAAAATGAGACTCAATTTCTCTTTTGGTGCGATAGATGAAGTAAATCCCGGATAAAAATTGTTCTATGGAAAAGAATCAACGGCTATGCCTCTCAATGAGGAAAAAAGCATTGGTCTTTATGATCCAAGTGCAAGTTTTGGTTAGTGGTGACCTTGACTACGTTAGAGTAAAAATATCCTGGAGGAATCGCCCGTGCTTTCCGGGTGAGGGAAGTTTTTCCGAGTTCGATTTTGGAAGAACCGAGGGATTAGTCTCTTGTTCAGATATCCGTGGGCGAGGCCCCGAGTGAGGGACCCTGCCCCACGCAAGAAGTGCTACTTTCGCTGATAGCACCCCAGAATTCGTTGCACAGAGGGGACAGGGATCTTTCACCCTTAAATTCTCCGAGCTTATGTGTAATCAAATGCATTTATTTGGGAAAGGTCAATTCTGACTTTGTAGTGTGTGTCTATCACTTTGTGTGAACTTTGATAGAGTTTCTATTGTTGCATCTCTCTGTGTGTGAGAGATCATACCATTGTAAAAAGATCCTGTTATTACTGATAAAGGATATCACTTATCAATGTGGAGTTGATATAGTATTACATTATGTCTAACTCATCAAGTCATCACTAAGGACACTTCTTAGAGAAATATGAGAAGTTTGATGGTTCAAAATACCATACACGGAGCATCAAGATGTAGATGGGATTAGTAGATTGAGAACTCTGGGCCATAGTCAATGGCACAAAGAGAAAACCTTCCAGGGGTCCTGACAGTATCATTAAGTGGACAAGTAATGACTCAAAGGCATTACCATTTATCATTTGTGGGTTAGAAATATAACCAAATTCATCAAGTGAGCTTCTCCAAGAGCTCTCATGAAGCATGGACTCGTCTTAGATCCATATTTGGTCAAGTTAATGCAGCACAACAGGGATGTTTCTTCAAAAGAAGCTATATCGGCTTAAAATGGATGACAAGGAGATAGTAGCTAAACCATGTAAACAATGTCAGGAGTTTAATAGATCAGCTCAGTAAGGACAAGGAGCTGGTCCAGAGTATCCATTGTGGCATGATCTCACTAGAAGCGGACAATAAAAAAGCAACAGAGCTGTGAAAGAAGTCCGTAGAACTGGCCAGTCCGTAGAAGAACACAATTCCACAACAAATCAAGGCCAGGTCAGCAAAGAAGCAACCAACCAAGTGTATGCAAGCCAAATCCACGTCAGCAATGCAAATTTTCATGATGTTGGCATAAGTAATCGCATGAAAGACAGCTATCACAACATCATTAAAAATCTACGTGAAACGGTTAAGATGGAGATGGAAAGAAAACTTTAATGTCTTTATGGCAGGACGGTGGGGATGATAAAATCAGGAGTCAAATCACCTCGAGAAGTGGGAAGTCAAAAATTACAATGCCCCAAGAAAGGAAGGAAAAAGGAAAAAGCATCGCAAAAAAGAGCACAAGGACCCAAAATGCACACAGTCTCAACCCACTTTCTTGCTCACAGCTCTCCCAGCAATTCACAATGCTCTCTTAGAAGACAAAGCCATGTCAAAGGTCAACAAGACTATAAGGCCAGACAAGAGGCCAGAGAAAATCCTCTACATGCCTATGATGATTCCCGATGTGAGGAAGAAAGAACACCGTGAGTGGGCGATGAAGTACGGCTTTCAAAAGTTTCTTGATCACCAGTGGGAGGATCCTCAGGACCCCGAGGATGGGGGCAAACTCATAAACTAGTTTCTTGAAACGAACATTATACATGTGGAGGGGAAGGAACCCATAAATATCTCAGAGCTTGCAGTACACCATGCACTAGGGTTACCGATGGACGGAGCATTAGACACAAGCAAGAAGCCTAAAATGGAGGAGAAGATTCTCAAAATAGGCAACACGCATCAGGTAAAGGATATGGCAGATGAGACCAAGCAAGAGTAGTTTGTCTTCTCTCTACAGAATGTAATGTTCATGGGGTAGCCAAAAGATGTCAAACAAAAACTACAATCTTCTCAGAGCAGCAGAAGCAGGATAAAAGATCAACTGGGCCGCCATTTACAAGGGGAATTCGAAAAAGAGAGCGGCCACATGGGCCAAGGAAAAATAGGCAATGGTGGTGCATGCACACCTAAGGGCAATCACACAAGCCGCCAGGTCCGTGGATCTCAAGTATGGAGAATCCTACGTGGAACGACAACACCACAAAGCTGGAGGATCCTCAAAAGCCACCGTGTGACCTTTAGCTCCTTTGAAGATTATGTGGATGATGAAGAAGAGGCCAGCAAGAAGAGAAAGGTCAGAGTACACAAAGAGCTACTGCCTGGTAAAGAAGTAGAAAGATGAAGAAGAAAGAAAAACACAACTAGAAGAGAGACAGAAACAGGAAGCCGAAAAGGAAAAAAAATATGGAAGAAGAGAAAAGGAAAAAGGAGGAAGAAGAAAAGAGAAGGAAGGAGGAGGAAGAGAGAAGGAGGAAAGAAGGGGAACAACAGAAAAAGAGAAAAGAAGAAGTTCAAAAGGGGAAGTTGTCCAAAGGCACTGAGCTATCCATTTCACTAAAACTACAGCCTTGGGTGGTGGCTTTAGCACAAAAGATGCAGGAAGGACCAAGCCACAACCCCAAGCTACCCAGAGAACTGGAGGCACAACTCCCTACCCCCAGCAACTACACCTGAACAAAGGGCTGATGACCATGACCCAGAGTATCCTCTCTCATGCCCTTGCTTTTGTAGAGGAATATGAATCAAAGTCCCGGAGCACCATCAATCAAAGGTGCACCCTAAATCAACAACATGGACTTCTCAAAAATGTTGCAGCAGGCTAAAGCCATGGACTGGAGAGAAAAGCACAGGTAATGGCTCAGCATACCGTGGAAATGTAGAACAAGCTCACTCTGGCAACAAAGAAAGCCTTAGTCCAACAGAAAGAGCTGAGTGAAGGGAAAATCAGAACCCTCACCAAACAACGAGGAAAATATGCTCAAAGCTCAAGTGGACAAGCTCAGTGCAGAGTTAGCAGAAGCTCAAAAGTCAGCCAAAAGGTCTGAGCTGATGCCATCCAAGGGCTAAAACAAGAAGTTTTGGAGAGCATAACAGCATTGGTGATCACCCAGACATAGGTCCAAGCCATGAAGACCCAAGAAGAAGAAGAGATCTTGTGCCTTATCATAAAAACAGTGAAGGAGGCCAGACTCAACAAGGTCTGGAACCAAGTCCTAGAAGCCCTACTCTAAATTCAGGAACAAATGGATTGTAAGGCTCAAAAGGTCATCCATGACCTAGACAAACATGATGACATAGACAAAGAGCAATAGCAATAGTAGCAATAGCACAAAACAACAATAGCACAACAACATCAACAGCAGCTCGAGAGCAACCTATAGGCCAGGGATCCCCCAAACCAAGTACTTCTAGAAAATACAATCAATAGAAGATGAGGATAAGAATTTAGTGCTATCCCTGAAGGGCTTGGAAGGAAGCTCAGTGGGAGAAGGAGGCTAAAAAGCTAGCATAAAGAAATAAGGAATTACACTAGGAATTGCAGAACGCCACACCCTCCTAGGAGTATACAGAGATTTTGAGAGAAGCCATGGAAGGGGAAGCATGAACTAAAAAGAGCAGATCTAATAGTAGTTAAGATGGCTGATGGAACATCTTCAAGACCCATTGGGCTTTTGGAAAATGTTAAATTCAGACTTTTTACATTTCACTATCGTCATACATTTGTGGTCATGGAATTCCTACGCCAACCTGATACATATGACATAATATTGGGACGACCCTTCATGAGGGAATCCAAATTGGTGCATGATTGGGCCTTGGATCATGTATATGTACGCAGGGACTCACAAATCTTGAAGATTGATCTAAGAGCATGGAAAGCACAACCCATGGAAGGGCAATTGTTTGGTAATGACTCGATCACGAGATGGAACAAACCACATCCCTACAGATATGCCAACCTATAGAGGGGGAGACCAAGGATGAGGAGGAAATGAGAATGTATGCATCACTACCTCCCCCGGACTTCAATGAAAATTGGATGCATGTGTTGGCTACCATTTATGTAATGCAACCCAAAGGAACCCAGTATTTGGAATCTGGAACCGTCCCCATGACTTCTATCTACATGGTTAATTCGCAAGCCATGCATGAGGAACCAAAAGGGGAGACATCAAGTACAGAAGGTACTGTGACATGAAGCCATACCAGTGTTCAATGTCTCAGATGATGGTAGAGACAGAAACGGTACCTAGCCCAACAAAATGCCCTGCTACGAAGCAGACCTACGGATGCCCAATGGTTGAGATACCTTGAGGCTACAAAGGTACATGATGAATTCTCAAAGGATTGGGACGAGGAGTTGAGCAAAATATCATTGGAAAAGGGAGGCACCAAGAGAAAATCACCCTTCAAGAAACCGATACACCCAAGCTTACAAAAGCAGGACGCCAAAAATGTGACAAAGCCTTAGCTGAGGTAGAGCGTGAGGCCAAGAAGATCATGGCAAAAGCCAAAAAGGACAATGAGGACAAAACAGATGTGCTTTTAGTACCCAACCATTTCAAGAACTATACAGTAGATGATCGGAGAGTAGTCCAGCTAACAGCCACTAGGGTAAAAGAGGAAGGGTTATCGACATCATATGATGGTCCGGCATAAGTCAAGGAGGTTGATATCTTGTGGGACCAAGGGAAGAAGCACAGCCCATATACATTGCTAAGGATTTGACTTCTATAGAGGAAGAAGAACTCATTGCTCTCCTCAAGGAATATAAGGATTGTTTTGCCTGGAATTACAAGGAAATGAAAGGGGTACTGCCGGAGGTGGTACAACATACGACTCCAATCATGGAAGACTCAAGACCACCAACCAGGTAGAAACCGTACCAGATGAATCCAAAGTATGCAGCAATTGTAAAGGATGAAATTGATAAGCTCATTGCTGCAGACTTTATCTATGAGATCGAACATACGGATTGGTTGTCACCTATTGTGATAGTGCCTACTAAAAAGAATGGGAAACTGAGAGTATGTGTCGATTTTAAAAAAGTAAATTCGGCCACTTGGAAGGACCACTACCTTATACTGAACATGTCTTGGAAAGAGTGGCTGGGAGGGAAGCATATAGCTTCTTGGATGGGTTTTTCGGGTACAATCAGGTGTCCATAGCACCAAAAGACCAACATAAGATAGCCTTCAATACAATGTGGGAGACATTTGCTTACAAAGTCATGCCGTTCGGTCTCACAAATGCCCCAACAACCTTTCAACAGCGGTTGATGCGCACAGCTTTTAAGGACTACTTGCAAAAGTGGTTGGAAGTATTTATTGATGATCTATGTGCACATTCTCGATGGGAAGATCATTTGACCTGCTTGAGGAAAGTGTTTGAACATTGCCGATTATATCGGATATCATTAAACCCCTTGAAGTGCTAGTTTTGGGACAAGCATGGTGTGATACTGAGACACAGAGTCTCAAAAAATGGTATATCCACTGATGAATCAAACTGATCTTGGAGCTACCAGCGCCTACCAACTGATCTTGGAGCTACCACCGCCTACCAACTACAAAGGAGTGCAAAGGTTTATGGGTCATGTGGGGTATTATCGATGCTTCATCATATTTTATGCTGAGATAGCCCAACCCTTGTCTTTGATTAAACTGAGGAGTGTCAAGAGGCTTATGATCGTCTGAAGAAGCAAGCCTTGGAAAGCACACCTATTTTGTGACCCCTCAATTAGGATCTCATATTTCACGTACACATCGATGCATCAAATTTTGCTATTGGTTGCCAACCTAGTGAGTTCAAATTGGAATATCAAGTTTGCTTCACTAGTCGGGTCGTCAGTTGAATGATGCAGAGGTGAACTACACCACACAGAGAGAGAAGGATTGGCCATGGTCTACGCAGTCAAGAAATATCGACATTATCTCTTGGCCAACAAATTCGTATTTTTTGTAGACCATCAAGCCTTGCTATATCTAGTGAATAAACCTTGCACTGCGGGAAGAATCACCCGTTGGCTGTTATTGCTGTTGGAATTTGACTTTACTGCCACACGGTAAGGAAGGGAACACAGCATGTGTTGGCTGACCACCTATCCAGAATTCGAAATGGAGAACCAGCAATTGGTGTGTCGATAATGACGTTCTTAATGCTTGTTTATTCAAGTTGGATATGGTACCTAAGTGGAGTGAAGAGATCTCAGAGTATCTAGCTTATGGTTTTCCGCAAGACATGCCTTTGAAGAAGGATAAGATGCATCGGCTTATCAAGCTTGCGGCACCATATCAATCAATTAATTTCCAAAGAACTATATAGGCTAGGCAAAGACAATGTGCTCAGACACTGCATAAGAGAGAATGAATTCATGACCATATTGGAAGAATCTCATTCAGGGATAGCAAGCGGGCATTTTGCTAGAAAACTTACAGCTCGAAAAGTGCTTCAAGCCGGACAGTGTTGGCCCATGTTATTCGGGGATGCCATAGAGTTTGATAAAAAGATGCGATGAATGCCAACGTTTCACTGTTCCTCAAGAAAGAGATAAGATGTTACTAACCCCCATCATCGTAAGGCAACCATTTGAGAAATGGGGGATAGATTTTGTGGGGCCGATTAGTCCAACAGTGGCACATCCATCCCACCGCTACATAATCGTAGCCACGGACTATTTCACGAAGTGGGCAGAAGCCAGAGCTTCAAAGAAAGCTGATGCACGAACAACTGCAAAATTTGTATATGAGCGAATCATATCAAGATTCGGCTGCCTCTTAGAAGTGAGTGATCGCTCACATTTCATCAATGAGGTGATTAATCGTTTACTTGCAGGATTCTTTTAGTAATCCATCAAAAATCATCACCTTACAACCCACAGAGGCCAATGGTCAAGAATAAAGTACCAATAAGATTTTGTGTACCATCTTGAAAAACATTGGAAGCAAATCGAACAGATTGAGAGCATAAGCTGATAGCAGCTCTTTGGGCCTACCGCACATCATATAAGGTAGCGACAGGATATACTCCTTTTCATCTAGCTTATGGTGTGGAAGCGGTTATGCCCATGGAATACCTAGTCCCAAGCTTAAGGATTGTTGTGCAATAGCGTCTAACTGAGAATGCATTAGCTGAAAGGCTAATTGACTTGGAAAAACTAGATGAGACCCGATTGGTAGCATCACATGGGCACATGGTCGAAAAGTTACGCAGGAAACACTGGTTTGATAGGAACCTCAAGGAAAAAGAATTAAAAATGAGGGACCTTGTCCTCATGTATGGTGTGGGAAATACCAGGAAAAAGAAACTGAAATACCGAGGCCTGGGACCATTCCGAGTATCGAAAATCACACCTCAAGGGTCTGTCCGAATAGAGACAATTGACGGCATCCAAATGGAGGGCTATGTTAATGGGAGTAAACTGAAAAATTATTTTGGACCATTGACCCAAGAGATGCTCTTGCAAGAAAACCTCTTAAAACAACAGAAATAGTTGGAAAAAGAAGAGATCCAGCAAGCGCAAGACGAGGCTAAGGCTCGTCGGCAAGCAAAAGCTAAAATGCAGAAAGGACTGATTCATGTCAACATGGCATCCGTAACCCTTGTGGATGAAGGGGACCTAAACATTGAGCCAGCACAACTCAAGTTGGGACTCACAACAGCTAAGGGCATTGCAACAGTGTTGCATTAATAGATACAGCATCCAGCCACAACTTAATCTCATATGATACTTGGATAGCCTTAGGGAGACCACATCTTAAACATATAGATGCGCAAGTTCGTAGTGTGCACCTAACAACCACAAAGGTCGAGGGGTATTTAAATGTTGATATTTCCATCAATAATAATCCCTTGGTCGGAAAGGTGTTTGTGATGCCTGCAGGTACAATGGAAGAAGAGATGATCTTAGGACGATCCTGGATCTGTGCTAACAAGTGCAACATCCAATGGGAAGAAAGAACAGCATCACTGAGGATCGGTGAGAAGGTCATGTCCATACCATTATGGACCTCAGCAAATCAAGGAAAATAAATCACTGCACATGCAACACCTCGGAAAACAAAATATGCACCCACTATGTTGAAATTGCCTACACAATACCCAACATACAAGGGCACACATAAATGGGTGTCCAAGAATCAACTCGAGGATCAACCAGAGAAAAAGTAGACAATGAGTAATAAACGTATTTAGGGGAAAGCCCAGTTCAAAAGTCAGCCATTGCCAGCATCTACTAAGTGGCAGAACTTCAAGCACTTGCAAAGGTCTCATGTGACTGTCGTCAGCAATGGGTCTGAAAAGACCTACTGCGAGCATAAGGCTACTATCAAGGCAATACAGCAATATGGGTACCCAAACCAAAGTCCATGGCTAAAACCACAACGGGTTCTATAATAAAAAAGAAATGTTAGGGCTTGCAGCATCAAGATAAAGAAAATTCAGCCAACTCAGTGGAGAATGACCCAGGCAACAACAATACCTACTCTAAATACAGAATGGAACAAGATATGTGAAGGTACAGGCAAAGGTGTTCCAAATGGAAGCAATACACAAGCAGACACAACAACAAAAATATTCAGTTGGGTGGAAGGAACAATAAGAAACTCCCAAATAGAATTAAAAATTTTACATTAGAAAATGCCAAAAAGTGCCAAGGAGAACCAGGCTTGGTTTTCATGGGTAAAAATAAAGGGACAAGGTAAGCAATGCATCATCATGTGCATGTGTGAGTGTTTAAGCATGAAAGATAAAAATTTGATCTTATAACTTCCACGTGAAACTGCAAGAAAATGGTTCACGCCATGAACCACCCTACAGTCATTCACGACATGAACCATTTTGTGAAGTTTCACGCCGTGAAAGAGTGCAAAGAAGTTCACGTCGTGAAATGGTAAAGAACTAAAGCAGCCAATTATAAAACAACATGTGGCTCCTTCATTAAACGTAGAGCTTCCCTGTCCCCAAACGGCTACGCTACAAAATCAAATTTTTGTCTTATCTTTGTCACTTTGCTTCTGTGATTTCATGTTTTTCTTCTTCGATCGCCTTCATACAATCGTGTGCTTGCTCTCAGTCTCCTCCAACCGCCTACCCAAACTCATTAAGGTGGGAGCTTAGCTTTTGCTTCTTCTTTTTCTTTTTCTTTTTCTTTGTTTTCATTATTTCTATCTTTTGTTTTGTCAATGGATCGTGAATGTCTGAAATACCTTTTTCGCGTTCAAATCTGTTCATTGAATGATTAATGCCTACCACTGCATATAAAATCCATTGAATGAATTTTCATAAATGACATGTTTCAAATAAAATGAAAAGACTCCATCCTTAAATATGCATACACTGATTAAAATCCAAGACTGCAGATTCACGTCTGCAGTCTCATGTCTGAGATATTCACGTCTGAGACTTTTATGTCTGCAACCTCACGTCTGAGACATTCACGTCTTAGACATTCACGTCTGCAGTCTCACGTCTAAGACATTCACATCTTAGACATTCATGTCAAAGACATTCACGTCTGTAGTCTCACGTCTGAGACATTCACATCTGTAGTCTCACGTCTGAGACATTCATGTCTTAGACATTCACATCAGAGACATTCACATCTACATTCACGTTTGAGGCATTCATGTCTGCAGTCTCACGTCTGAGACATTCACATCTTAGACATTCACGTTTTATACATTCATGTTTTAGACATTCACGTTTTAGACATTCATGTTTTAGACATTCATGTTTTATACATTCATGTTATTTTAGACATTCACGTCTTAGTCTTCAACTTCCTCTTTCATGTCTTTCACGTTCTAACCATTCACTACTTGACGCCTTAAAACCCACCCATTCACATCATGATCAACATACTAACACTAACATTATTAACTACCCAAAAAAAAGTAACTTCCACCAGTCATTTGACTGACTACATGATGATGTAGATGTCAGTTTTTGAATCCGAGGCACGAGAGCAACCCTCAACAATACAAGCAAGTAGTGCTACAGGGTCACCATCCAATCAAAGACTACAAAGCGCCAGCAAATTAAAGACCAACTTCTTAGGCCCTTACGCCCAGTCATTCCAGGGAACACTCATCAAGAAGGATGTCACCACATCACATGGAAAGGTAGCTCTCCAATGCCACAGCAAAGAGTGCCTCCATCTATTAGAAGATGCTGAAGTCAAAGCTAAGCTCAACAAAGTTGGCCTCGGCAGAATGGCAAAGGTACTACCCCTAGGAGTTGACACCAACCTCTGTGCTGAGTACCTAAGGACATATGACAAGCAGACAAAAAGATGCAGGATTAGAAAGTCGATTGGCACCACAGAAGAGCTACGCATCACAGAAGATTTAATTAGAGAATCTTTACAACTCCCAGCAGCTGTGCAGAAGGCACATAGGCACACCCTTTTGATACAATTCCAATCAACGAAATGATAAAGAGAGATTCTTACAACTCAAATGGGGCGGAATACAAAAACATCAAAGATGAAGCCACCGAAAAAGCATGCAGAGCAATGTCATTAAATGATGCAAATAAATCCGGTTGACAGGTACAACAGGGTGGGCTTGAACAGGATAGCTAAAGCTTATGAGGAGAAGGAGGAGGACTGGGCCTATTATCTGCATAAGGAGATGGAGAATTATTTAAAAGCACATCAACCAAAGATCAGCAATCCTTACCTCCCAACGCAGGTACTTAACCATGTGGCAAAGAGGCCTTTAAAAGAGCCAGAACCAGAGGAGAGCATGCAGCTAGCTATCATCTCTGACCAACCTATAGAAGCTACCAGAAGGATAGAAGAAGGGCAAGCTGTGTTAATGGAAATGTAGGAGCTCATCAAGGCAATCAAAAAGGACCGGACGAAAGAAGACAAACCAGAGGATGAGAGGACTACTTGTAGACGTTGTGGAGTGGAAAAAAAAAACAAGGAAACAGGCCTCTATAGCTTCCCACTCCCCCAACCTTGGAATCACTAGCACAAAACAGGGGCACCATAGTCCAAGTAAACACCCAACAAACACATATGCTCTCACCGTGTGCATGATGAGGTAATCAAAGGCTCGCACAAAGTGCACTGTGAGAGTGTAAACCCATGGACTACACCACCAAACACGTCAATCATGCCTTCTCCTTCAAATCAACACACACAAGATACCAACACACAACCATAGCCAGATACATCACCAGTATCATTCATCTTTGAATTCCCAGTCAACACTTCCATACAGCTTCAATCAACACACATGAGATATATACTCACAAGGCTGTCCCCCATTCATCTTGGCAACATAGATGCATAGATCACAATACTACATCACCATGTGAAAAGAACAGCTTCACGTTTTGACCTCATGCCCATAGCCATAGTGCCTTTTCAAAGAAAACCTGAGCTTGATATAGGAGATGCTACCATAGCATCATCACCTCAGCCCTCTAGCTGCCCTCAGACACCAGCGAGACGGGCAGCAAACCAACAAAACACACATGGACCACTTAGTCTCGGCCCCTAGTGAGAGCAACGACTAACTCAACTGTTCCCAATGCGACTAGCCAACACTGAGCAAGATACCAGTCTTCCCATGCTTAGGGGAGTTGACTATGACTATGCATGGGTTAGTTTCCAGGTCCTTCACGCTTCCTTGATGGTAGTTAACACACAGACAAACGTACAAGTGACACATAGGAGATAGAATCATGCAATACAGAGTAGCAACAAGAGAGAGACCAACCCAAAATCTTCAATATTAGCTCCTACTCTGAATGATACATCACTCCAACATCTACCGATCTTCAGGTGATTCCCCTTTTTCTCCTTACATCCATTCGGGTACTACTTGCTTCAAGAAGCCGTTACAAAGTTGTTACAAAAACAAGAAGTCTTGACACATGATCAGCCCAACTCCTCTTTGTCTAAATCTTCCACCTCCTCTTCCATAGGGTCTTTTGTTTTAAGGCCCGATGGTGCCTTTTTGACAGCTGGAGATGAGTTATGGTTGACGCTTATGCCTTCTCACCACTCTCTGATTCCTATTCCTCCAAGTGTTGTAAAAACATATATCAGTGGTGTGGTTGCTCTTTCCACAGATAGCACATGGTTACTGCGTGCATTTCATTTGACACTCTTCCTTTATATGACCCTGGTTATTACACTTCGTGCATTAGACGTCCAGTCTCAATCCAGATCCTACGTGTTTTCCGGCAAGCTTAGATAGGGTGGTAGCCTTCAGTTCTTCTTGAGCATCCACTTCCTGCTTCTTGCCTTTCTTCTTCCGGGGCTTTCGCTCTTCGGCATCCGACTCCTAACTGGAATCTGATTATGAGGTGTCCCCCACCGGAATCCAACTTGGAAGTCTCTTTTTCCTTTTATCCTTCTTTTTCTTCTTGGGGTCTTTGCTTTTCTTCTTCAAGATCCCCTCAGATTTGGTTGCTCCTACTACCACTTATTCAAAGGTGAGGATGTCCAAATCATACAGGGCTACCATCGTCTGGAGCTTTTCCCTAAGTCCTCTCACAAACCACTGGCTCAATGTGACTAGGGCAAGTTTGTTAGGCTAATCCAGATGCATTAGCAGTGCTCTAAATTCTAATAATTCTCTATTAGCCTCTTCTTTGGAGTTAGCCTTTGCAGCTTTTCCAATACTTTCGTGATGGTCTTGTCTCTCCAAAATCTTTTTAAGAAAGCCTTCTTTAATTCCTCAAACGTCTGGAAGTGCTCCATACCATATTGAGTGTACCAGCTGGTGGCCTTGCCACCTAGGATTGTCACAAAGTACTCTATCTTTGCGGCAATGGGGCTCAGGTGGCTAAGAAGGTGGTCGCACAGGTGTAGATGTGAGCATGTGGATCCTCCTCACTCTTGCCCTTAAACTTTGGGTATTTGAGAGACATCCTGCCCACAGCTACCAGTTCTTCTTCTTCTTTCTCTTCCTGCCTCTTGTTTTGAAGCTCCTGGTGTTCTTAATCTTCCTCGTGATTTCTCAGAGGTTCCTAATTTCTCAGAAGTACCACACCCACTTTAAAGTTGTTATTCCTACTCATTTTATTGTGGTTGATACAATAAATAAGAAAGAATGTTTGTTTATATCTTCAATAATATTCATTCATTAATACAATATTTAATTGGCATGTGCGCTTTACTTCATGACTTGTGGATAAAATCAATGAGACTACAATTTCACAATTGTTGAAGGTGCTACATATCATGGAGACTGTGTTACTCACAAATACAAGATGATCACGCTCTATCAAATTTTTGAAAAAGATTAGAGTTGTAGAAGTCTCCATATAGGAAATTTGCAAGCACATTTCAGATCAAGGAGGGTTCCCTTTCTATTTATTAGTTATTTGTAACTAAATCAAATGATCTCAATTTTGAGGTCCCTTTTCAATGAGGAGAGAACTTGGCATTTTTCATTTAGATATATAATTTCAAAGAAAGTTTATTATTTATGGAGTGAAACTAAAGGTTGATGAAGGGACTTAAAAACTTCTTATTAAAGATCCATGGTAGAGTTGAACACCATATTCGTGAGTTTGGGAATCTCCCAAGTCCCATTTTTGTAATACTAAAAAGGTGGGACCTGATTAACATGTCTATAAGTTTCTCAAAACCCTATCATGTGACCTATCATTGGAAAGCGCTTGAAAAGAGGGATCTATCATTGGAAAGCGCTTGAAAAGAGGGATCTATTAAGCTTTAAAGCGCACAATTTGGAGTAATGGTGTTCAAGTTATGGCAAATCCAAAGTTTTGACCACGTGTCCCAAACTTATGGGAAATTCCCATATTTTCCAATATGGTGTTGTTGCTAAAAAACAACTATACACAAATAGTTTATTAAAATGTAGTTTTGGCTGGTGAATAAGATACATTAGATTTATGAATTACCTTCTTCATATGATGAAAATTAACTTCCATTCATGAAACCTAGGTGTAGGAGTCAAGGGGTAGAGAACAAGTTTTATGGGCATGTTTCGACAGATAAAATAACAAGCAACATTTCAAGTTTCAAAAGTGAGTGGTTAGATTGAGAATAGGTGGTGGTTACTTGTGATGTAATAATTTAGTGTGCCTTGGGTTGAAAATATGATGTGAGAAGAATGTACATCATTGGCAAGGACACCTGGCTAGGATATGTCTAGATGGAAGAAGTGTTGAATATGTTGGTACTTTGAAATGGGTTTTTTTTTGTGCTCCTTGTTTTTGTATTTCTGAGTGTCCATGCAAGTTATATTGTGTTTTCCAGTCAGGGGGGTCACTCTATTAACCCCCTATGTAGCACGTGTATTCAAGGGGTATTTTAAAAACCCCCTACTTATGGATTTTTGAATTATAAAAACACCCCTTTTGTAATACTTTTTACAATAAAAGTACCCCTTATGTATCAAAATTTTCACCAATTCAATTAAAAGGCACACTAAGATGTGTTGTGCAAACCCATGATGAGACACAGAGAGAGAGAGAGAGAGAGAGAGAGAGAGAGAGAGAGAGAGAGAGAGAGAGAGAGATAACTGCTATCATAGGCAAATAGCTTCTTGGAAATGTGCCTTATTTGGACCATATTCCAAATAAGGCATATATCAAAAGATGTTTCCCTTAAAAATACATTGTCCAACAATTCTCTTTTTCTTAGGTTGGATATTTTATTTTACTTTTTAAATAAACGGGGTAAGGTTGGATATTTTGTTAAATTCATACATATGCATGAAATCTATTAATTGATGGTGGCTGCCTTGACAAAAAGGTGGCTAAGGTGTAAGGTGTCCTCCACATGGCCCTCACCTTCCCACGTCTCCCTCGACTCACACACCACTCTTTCTCACCACATAACCCTACTGCCATAGGTAGTACATGCAAAAACGAGTTACCCAGGGCGCCCTTGTGGCCGAGATCAAGCAAAGGTCAACTAGACATGGAGATGATAGTCACATGAGAGCATGAGAGTCCAAGAAGGAAGAGAATACGAACGAGCTGCGCTGCAACAAGCTTCTTGACAAAAAAAAACATTGTTGGTTGTGACGGTGATGTTAAAAACCTTGCTAGCTTCAACCACCAATTTAAACTTTTCATCATATACTTCATGGAATTAGAACTTTGAAAGGCATCGTAAATACCATTCATTTTTTAAGCAAGAAGTTCTTAACATCTCAAATATTGTAGTTTTTTGTTGACCTATACAATGAGGGCCATATGTGCTCAACCTGAACTTGTTTTTGTCTCAAAACCAACATTTGCATCACTTTCCACATGCAACTCCCTCTTTTTTTTTTGTAATTGGCGATCGATGAGTACTAGGAAATTATAATGTTGACATTTTTAATATCTTGTGTAGTGTACAAACAATGGGATGAGGTTTCTTGTTTTAGACTAGAAGTTTTGCAAACTTGAGCTCACAAAATTCTACTTTTCTCCATGCTCCATAATTTGAAATTTCTAGTACTTTAGTCTTCAACTTCCAAGTGGATTAAAAAAGTTCCAAAATCTTGAAATTTTTCTAAAATTATTAAATTGGTCTTCAATGGTGATGATGATGAGGATGGCACGTCGGATGGGAATCTTCTTCGACATGGTGATTTTCCTTTTGATAGAATTTATGTAATGTAAATGTCATCTCTATCCAATGGGAATTTCTTTGATAGATGAATGGACTTTTATGGATGGTATGGTCATGTTGCAGTCATGTAATGGATGGTATGGTTTAGTTAAACCCTAATGGTTTTCTCTTATATCCACATAGAACCAAAAAAAATGATCGTGTTGGAACCAAGGGGGGGTGTTGGATATTGGCTCCCAGTGGACATGTCCAAATGATTAAAGTGTACTTTATGTAATGGACCAAAGGTTAAATCATCTATGGAAAAGGTTAAATCATCTAATTATCCTTACATGGTAAGTGCCATCTCTGGCTCATCATAGCTTGTTTGACCTATTTTTCTAAATTTCTTATTTGAAATATTTCTTGTGAATTATTATGACAATGAAGGGGGACGGTTGGCAATAGTGGGAAGGTACTTGCAAGGAGAACAACCAATTATGTGTGTATCAGCCATGCTATGCACTTGGGGATGTTTGTCTTGGTGGTGAGCCAAGTGTCTTGCTATTGTTGGAGAGACTAAATTACTACTAGGAGGGATTTTTCAAGTGGGATGAAAAATCCAACATACACAAAGATTCATGAGCATATGCTGAGGTTTAGAGTACAGGGTCGAGAGTATGCTAGGAAGGGGAGGTCTATGACTTAGGCAACTGATTTTATATTTTCGGACCTCCCTTTTAGAGGTGTTCTTCATGGTGACGTCTCTCGGCCTCCTTGGGACACTATCACAGATGATCATATGTTCTATGGAGTTTTATTGGTTGTATCATCACTCTCAAATTCGGGCTAGTCTTTTATTATGGCATCCATGGGAGATAATCCTAAATGCTTGGACTACTTGCTTTCACTAGTGTGTTTTATATTTTTGTTATTATTCAGTACATTAACGATTATTTCATCGAGTGTATGGAAAGGAAAAGTATCAGTTCGGTGGAGCAGTATTGTCGTGTATAAGATCTGGAGATCTAGGAGCAAATTGTTGTCATGCATCACTCTCCCTATGGGTATTATGAGAGTGGGGGACGAACAGTGGTGGTGTTGCCCACTATTGATTGGTTGTCTATGCTGAATGCAAACCTATGGCATTGTCTTACATTTGACCATTTTTTGGGTTTAATTTGCAGTATACTTCCTCTACTCTTTGTGGTGCGTCGATAAGGGATGGTGCCTCCTATGTTTTTCTTGGACAGTTCACCACTATTTGAGGCTGAACATATGCGACCTATGGAGTCAGTTGCTTACCTTTCTTGGAGAGCCTATTGGGGAGGAGTAGACATGAGGATGCTAGTAGTTCATAGGCTATTGGTTCTATAGAGTTTTATTGGTTGTATCATCACTCTCAAATTCGGGCTAGTTTTTTATGATGGCATCCATGGGAGATAATCCTAAATGCTTGGACTACTCGCTTTCACTAGTGTGTTTTATATTTTTGTTATTATTCAATACATTAACGATTATTTCATCGAGTGTATGGCAAGGGAAAGTATCAGTTCGGTGGAGTAGTATTGTCGTGTATAAGATCTGGAGATCTAGGAGCAAATTGTTGTCATGCATCACTCTCCCTATGGGTATTATGAGAGTGGGGGGTGAACAGTGGTGCTGTTGCCACTGTTGATTGGTTGTCTATGATGCTGAATGCAAACCTATGGCATTGTCTTACATTTGACCATTTTTTGGGTTTAATTTGCAGTATACTTCCTCTGCTCTTTGTGGTGCATCGATAAGGGATGGTGCCTTCTATGTTTTTCTTGGAGTGTTCACCACTATTTGAGGCTGAACATATGCGACCTTTGGAGTCAATTGCTTACCTTTCTTGGAGAGCCTATTGGGGAGGAGTAGACATGAGGATTCTAGTAGTTCATAGGCTGTTATGATGAGTAGACATGAGGATGCTAGTAGTTCATAGGCTGTTATGATGAGATTGATGCACGTGTAGGAGAAAGCTCATATGACTAGTGAGAATCTGCACCTTCCTCATACTCACAGTTGTGACTAATCATTTGTGTTTTTGATAGTAGTTGATCAGGATTCCTATGTTTTTTGAATGGTATGGTTTTAATAACGATGGTCTTGGATATGGATTCCTATGTTTTTGTTTTCGATTATATGGATTCCTATGTTTTTGTTTTCTATGGTTTTAATTATGGATTCCTATGTTTTTTGGTTCATCGAATAGAAGACAACACAATAAGCTGTGTTGATGTAGTCTTAGTCATGAAGCCAGGATGCCAATCATCATTGTAAACTCTAATGATTTGTGGTTAATGGAACACAAATGCAAGGTTGTGTGAGATTGTGTTTGGGATGTACATACTTGTTTGTAATTCCTAAAAATGTGTTTTTATTTCTATTTCCATGCAAAGTCAACTACCAGAGTATGCCAAAGATATGACAAGATCCATGGTTGAAGATTCGCAATTTGAGGTGGGCCATGAGGAGCATCGCCACACATTGATGATGAGTGTGACTCTATATGACTTGCTATGAATGAGCTTTTGGATATTGTCTTCCTTGGTTTATTAATGATGAGTGTGGCTCTACATGACTTGCTATGGTTGAGCTGGTGGATATTATCTTCCTTGGTTTTTTATACCCAATTTTTGAGTTTGAATGTGTTTGTTCATGAGCTTACAAGGCCATGCAGTTCAATCTTGTGTTGTGAAGGCCACATGATTAAGGAAATATTTGCACTACCAATTATCACAACTTATACTTATGGCTCTCCCTTGCATGGTTTATTTGGTTTGGTGTCAATGTACTTATGAATGTACCAGAAGATATGCATTGAAGTCCAACCAATGTGTTCTCTTTTGCTCTGTTGCTCCCTCTGGCTCTATCTCTCACTTAATATTTATATGGTCTACTATTAATCTACTTATGGACACACACAAGCACACAAACACCCAGTTAAACCAATTTAAAGACAATGAAAGTCGCTTGTGCAATGATGAATACCTTTCTCAATAAGAGGTCTTTTCCCACACCTCGCTGAATTTTCTGGTTTTCTCGGAGGTGGTCGCTCGGAATATGGTAGACCTCCATAGTGTGAACTTGATTATATATGAGCCGGCACTATAACTATGCATAACTTCAGTGAACCATAGTGGTTATCACACAACATATAAACCACTGGTTGTATATCAACCATAATCTCATAAACCATGCAAGTGGTGTAAGTGAAGAGCTATCATGCTAGTGGCCATCATCTTGGCATCTCATTCGTACGTTGACCTCAATATCTCAACACCCCCTTATTAGTTTCTTACTACCCTCTTGGGGTGGAAAACCTCAGGGAGTGTTGGCGGGCCATCTAGGCCATTTGGCCGCCATCCAAATTATCCTGTTTTGTAACAAACTAGGGATAAAAGCAAATGGGTAGTACTCGAGTGCATGTAAGCAGCAAAAGGGATTATTCTCATGGGGAAGGGAGAGAGAGATAGACTACTAAATGGATAGTCGAGCTTGAGTTTATGAGCTGAGTGATTGCCAGTGTATTGTAAGAATGTCTCATGGGTTGGTCTCTGGCTACACAGCCAAGCAGTTAAGCAGATACAATTTCTCCACAAGAAACATGTTGATTAGACGAAAATAGAAATTCAGACACAGCAAAAACATAATGCACAGACAGAAATTTGAGCAGGAGGTCACACAAGAGAGATAAAACCCTAAAAATCTGCTTCATTATCCTCTTTTTCTCTTCCCCTACATTACATTGCTTCCCCTTCTTTTCTACCTTGCTCAAAAAATGTTACTCTTTCCCCAAAACGTTATTCTTGAATAACTGTTACATATCATAACTTCCAAGATCCCAAGAAATTCATCATACATTCCTATCGCCTTATAATTCCGACTTAGCACATATCCTACTCAGCACATATCCAACTCAGCACATATCCGACTCAGCACATTCTGACTTAAGAGAACTATGCCTTCAACACATGGCACGTCCCGGTGGTAGATTTCGAAGAAATCTGACTCGGATCCACATATCCCTTGATTAGATCAACCACTTTCTTTATCAGCAGCCTCCGATGACTTCTTTACTACTGCATCCGCTACTTGACATTCGACTAAATCCGGCTCTGCCTCCTTGTCTTCAATCAGCACTATCACCTTCTCAACATCCTCCTTTCCACATCCAATCCGCATTCTGCTGCAGCTCTGCAGCCATATGTCAACATTTCTGCCTTGATAATCAGTCACATCCGCTGAATCTTCCACTAGAACTTTTGGCACAACATCCACCCATTTGACTGCTATCTCCTCAGCTTTATTATACTTTAAACATATAACTAGCTTGATAATTACTTTCCCCCTAGATTCTTCAAAAAGATGTAGCTTAAAGGCATTAGAAGTGCATACCCATTGTGCATCCCTTATGAGTATGTGAATACATCTGAACCACTTTAAGGCAACATGCCAAGGCTGGGAACCTTTCATATAGATCAACATCCAATGTACATCATATAAAATGAATTTATGAAACCAAAATTCAATGAGTATGTCCCTTCTCCAAGATAATGGAGTAGACATGAGTAGAATAAATCTTTGGAACCTCTTCAAAATCAAAATCTTGTTTTGAAAATTAGATTTCTGTAATTTAGGCATCAAGACCTGAAAATTTGATTTTGGAATATCCACCTCCATGTGAAAATCAGCTTGATTCCATAAAATATCTGCATATTTAGTCTCAAAACTCCTTTGCAAATGAGAATAATGCTCCCAACAAGTAAAGAAAACTTGCTTCAAATGAACAACAATCATCTCCTCTTCAAAATCAAGCATTTTGGGCATTGGTGACCCAAAACAACACCTTCCTTGAGATTGAATCATCCCACTCATCAAACTCTGCAATTTAAGTAAGAACAATATCCAAAACATAACATCTCTATAAATCCACAAGTTTTTTGCAAAATCATGCATAAAACCCTCTTTCCACGATCATCAGTCTGTAAAATCTTATTCAAACCGTATGAAACATGGACAAATGAATCATCAAACTCATCAACTTGCATCTGCAAAAACTGATCTTCAACTTGTGAAATCAAAAATTCAAAAATTTGCTCTTCAGGCATAGAAATTTGATCCTCAAACCTTCCAAAATTAGAAACTTTTGCAACTTTTACAATTTTAGGCTTAGCAAACATGCTCATACAGCCCAAAAACATCTCCAAAGTGATCTTCAACCACCAATTAGCAGCAAATAACACTTCAGTCAAATCAAATTTCCCTTCAAAGTGACATAAGAAAGGTTCAATGTTGAAAAACACTTTTCCAACCATCCAAGTTTGCTTCTTCAACAATTGCAACATCTGTAAATGTGAATCCCTCACTTCAGAACCTGATTTAGGCTCCAAAAGCCTCTGTTCCTGATTTTTCCTATTCATGAAATTGCCAGTCCGATCTATTTCAGACCCAATCTGATTTGATTCAGGGCTAAAAATCGCTGTATTGGCCTCTTCTTCACACACTTTTGGCAAAACAAAATCAGTTTGCTCATGTTTCACCTCATAAGCATCATAAAAATCTAAATTTGAGTCAAAATCAAGTAGATTAGTGAGTTCTTCTTTAATGTGAGCATTCTTTGAACCACTTTCAGTCTTCTGTAAAACTGAATTTGAACTCTAGAAAATTTTGAATTAACACCTACCACATCAGGTTGCTCTGTTTTGCATTCAAACAACGATGCTCGATCTTCAATTTGAGAGAAACTGGCTTCAAAATCAACAAATTCAGCTTCATCTAACTTCTTCCTATCACCTTGCATTGCAATGTGAAGAAAACTTCCAAAAAGAATTGCTTTGTGGATGTGAAAGTGCTCATTTTCAGCTTCTTGTTTGTCAAAGTAGTCATTTTAACCCTCCTGATCCTGATTCTGAATTGACTTACTTGTAGAAAAATCAGATATTTGGTTTTCCAATGTTAAAATGCAACTTTCCCATGCATTCCCCTCATCCTTCATGTGATTGAGGTCATGGAGTTGAAGGCATTCCCCTTTTTGGTTGGTGCCTGATGTTGTTTTAGGGTGTCCTAGGGACTGTTGTTGGCTACTTTGGCCCACACCCGAATGCATTCCCTTCACTCCAATCACCGGCACTCCCATTGGGTAACTCCACTCCTCTTCCTCATCATCACTACTCTCATCACTCTCAAACTTCTCTTCAAACTTCTCTTCAAACTTCTTTTGCAAATTCTCACATGCTTTATGCAACATTCTCACACCCTTCTTGCTAGAACAAGATCTACATCTTCTACCCTCATGATCCCTATGATATATGCATCTTCCAACACTCCTTCAAATACATCTAGCTTCTCTCTAGCTCTCTTCATCTTCACATGATGATGCTTTATGAAAATGCTTGATGATTTTGTGAAATTTTGTGCATGGATCAATCATGCAAAACTTCATGCATTGATCTCCTTTTGAACATGGCTCACACATGTATGAGCATTCATTTGTGGCATGGTTATGCCTCATGCAAATCAAACACTTCTTTTTCTTCTTTTGTCCCATATTTGAAGTTAGAAATTAGATAGCTCTGTGAGCTCTCATATTCAATGCACCACACCAAATAGAGCCCATATGTATGCTTGGAATGGAGAGCTACGGTGCTATACCAAGATCCACCCCACTCATGATAAATAGGTGCTCAAACATTGCTAAAAACTTTCTAAAATCAGAATTTGAGGTGTTTATTATGCAAAATCTGAATGATGGCTTACTTGGAACACGTCAACCTCCAATGTGAAGTAGCACTTTGAATGAGGAATTCCACCATCCCATCCAAAGATATGCAGATTCTGATTTTCATGCACCTACAGATTCTGATTTCTATTGCACTTGCAAATTCTGATTCTGCTCCAGCTGCAGGTTCTGAGTAGTCTGCTCTGCAAGATCAGAGCAGTCTGCAGCATCAGAGCAGTTTGCAACAGGTTCAAAGCAGTCTGCAGGAGCAGGTTCAGAGTAGTCTACTCTTGAATTTGATTTCGCCTCCTGGATCTAATTTCGCCTCCTGAATCTGCAGCTGTGCCTGAATCTACAGCACTGCATTCTCCTATTGTAGACTCCATCCTAATCAACCATTGTGGTTGAAACCACCGTGAATCGATAGTGTTTAATGTGGCTACACAGCCACATTAAGCAGATACAATTTCTCCACAGGAAACATATTGATTAGGCGAAAATAAAAATTCAGACCCAGTAGAAACGTAATGCATAGACAGAACTTTGACAGAGCAAGGTCACACAAGAGAGATAAAACCCTAAAAATCTGCTTCGTTATCCTCTTTTTCTCTATTTTTCTCTTCCCCTACATTACATTGCTTCCCCTTCTTTTCTACCTTGCTTAAAAAATGTTACTCTTTCCCCACAATGTTATTCTTGAATAATTGTTATATATCGTAACTTTCAAGATCCCAAGAAATTCATCATACATTCCTATCGCCTTACATATCCGACTCAAGAGAACTATGCCTTCAACAGTCTCTTAACTTGTCTCTATTATGCACTGCATGGTTTTGTCTATTCCATGTCCATTTTGTGTTAATTGCAGACCTATCTAGACATGAAATCCTACCAAAATCATGGAGAACCTAAGAACTAACCTACATGTGGACACGACTAACTCCCCAAGCTTAAGCAGACCATAGCTAATGTGCCAACGTTGGCTTGTTGCAATGGGCACAGTTGTATTACTTGTTGCTCTTTAGGAGCCAACTTGGTCCGAAATCACGTAAGTGTTGAGTCTTGACCATACACTAAAGGAGGGTGTCACTCAAACATCTATAATGTAGCATGTGATTTCAACAGAAGGGTTTTTTTTCTCGTGGATTTACATAAAATTTACATACAGAAGGGGATTATCTCAAGAATGAAAAAGTAACTTTAACTTGGGTTTGAATTAATCAAAATACACATTTTTCTAAGTAGTAAAATAAATTTTCACAACATTTTTTATTCATTTAACCTAAACCATATTATATACACACATAGTATAACTTTATTGGATGTAGTTTCTTTAAAGCACTCTAAGGTGCTTTATAATATATATACACATAGTATATGCTTGCTAGATATATATATACTCTTTAAGGAATTAGTGTGTATTTTGACACTTAAAATCCACTACTAATTAATTTATTAAACATTTTTTTATAATCATCATTTATTTACTTTCATAGATGGTATAACTTTTTCTAGCCACTTCAATTTTTTAACCATGCTATGAATACATTGTAAATTCTTATATACATATAATTTCACAATGATAAAAATGTGTGAAACGTGTTTTCATCAAAATGTTTCAGAAATGGACTTACTTTATATGTTTTATACATTAGCTTCTTAATGATGTTACAGGCTAAGGCAAGTCCACAATCTACCTAATTAGCCCTATAGTCTTCCATAAAAGATAAGCTTGGGAGAGTTGGAAGTTAAAAGGGATCCCTTTGGACTATATATAGCCTTTTATCTTCCACATTGCCCTACACATGGGATTACTTGGCATCTGTTTTGCCATGTTGTAATCCCCACTATGCATACGAGATTTGCACCTCCAACAAGCCTATCCAAAGAACAATCCAAAGATTGGATTCATTATTTGAAACACAAAATAAGAGGATAAAAATGGTATTTACAAACATATTCTCAAAGAGTCATGTAACCAATTACACTAAAAATCTAAAAACAAAAAAGTCAAAGGGTACCAATACCAAACCCTCTTATGACTACTCTCTTTTCGTCTAACATTGTCAATTGAGTGACTCTTGGACTAGGAAAAATCCTCCAAAAAGTATTCATCATCACAGTAACATTGTCAATTGGGTGACTCTTGGACTAGGAAAAATCCTCCAAAAAGTATTCATCATCACAATATAAAACAAGTAATCTTTGAGATTAATTGTCAAAATTGCATCTTGATTAAGCTTGCATCACAAAATGATACAAGATCAATTAAACTTATTCAAAGTATATGCATTCGAGTAATTCCAAGTATATGCATAAGAAAAAATCATATGCAAAGTCAACTACTAGAGTATGCCAAAGATATGACAAGATCCATGGTTGAAGTCCGCAATTTGAGGTGGGCCATGAGGAGCATCGCCACACATTGATGATGAGTGTGACTCTATATGACTTGCTATGAATGAGCTTTTGGATATTGTCTTCCTTGGTTTATTAATGATGAGTGTGGCTCTACATGACTTGCTATGGTTGAGCTGGTGGATATTATCTTCCTTGGTTTTTTATACCCAATTTTTGAGTTTGAATGTGTTTGTTCATGAGCTTACAAGGCCATGCAGTTCAATCTTGTGTTGTGAAGGCCACATGATTAAGGAAATATTTGCACTACCAATTATCACAACTTATACTTATGGCTCTCCCTTGCTCAATATCACAATCAATATTTATTTGGTTTGGTGTCAATGTACTTATGAATGTACCAAAAGATATGCATTGAAGTGCAACCAATGTGTTCTCTTTTGCTCTGTTGCTCCCTCTAGCTCTATCTCTCACTTAATATTTATATGGTCTACTATTAATCTACTTATGGACACACACAAGCACACAAACACCCGGTTAAACCAATTTAAAGACAATGAAAATCGCTTGTGCAATGATGAATACCTTTCTCAATAAGAGGTCTTTTCCCACACCTCGCTGAATTTTCTGGTTTTCTCGGAGGTGGTCGCTCGGAATATGGTAGACCTCCATAGTGTGAACTTGATTGTATATGAGCCGGCACTATAACTATGCATAACTTCAGTGAACCATAGTGGTTATCACACAACATATAAACCACTGGTTGTATATCAACCATAATCTCATAAACCATGCAAGTGGTGTAAGTGAAGAGCTATCATGCTAGTGGCCATCATCTTGGCATCTCATTCATACGTTGACCTCAATATCTCAACACCCCCTTATTAGTTTCTTACTACCCTCTTGGGGTGGAAAACCTCAGGGAGTGTTGGCGGGCCATCCAAGCCATTTGGCCGCCATCCAAATTATCCTGTTTTGTAACAAACTAGGGATAAAAGCAAATGGGTAGTACTCGAGTGCATGTAAGCCGCAAAAGGGATTATTCCCATGGGGAGGGGAGAGAGAGATATACTACTGAATGGATAGTCGAGCTTGAGTTTATGAGCTGAGTGATTGCCAATGTATTGTAATGTTGGGAGTCCAAACTAATATTGAAGAATGTCTCATGGGTTGGTCTCTGTTTAATGGCTACACAGCCAAGCAGTTAAGCAGATACAATTTCTCCACAAGAAACATGTTGATTAGACGAAAATAGAAATTCAGCAAAAACGTAATGCACAGACAGAAATTTGACAGAGTAAGGTCACACAAGAGAGATAAAACCCTAAAAAACTGCTTCATTATCCTCTTTTTCTCTTCCCCTACATTACATTGCTTCCCCTTCTTTTCTACCTTGCTCAAAAAATGTTACTCTTTTTCCAAAACGTTATTCTTGAATAACTGTTACATATCGTAACTTCCAAGATCCCAAGAAATTCATCATACATTTCTATCGCCTTATAATTCCGACTTAGCACATATCCTACTCAGCACATATCCGACTCAGCACATTCTGACTTAAGAGAACTATGCCTTCAACACATGGCACGTCTCGGTGTAGATTTCGAAGAAATCTGACTCGGATCCACATATCCCTTGATCAGATCAACCACTTTCTTTATCAGCAGCCTCCGATGACTTCTTTACTACTGCATCCGCTACTTGACATTCGACTAAATCTAGCTCCGCCTCCTTGTCTTCAATCAGCACTACCACCTTCTCAACATCCTCCTTTCCACATCCAATCCGCATTCCGCTGCAGCTCCGTAGCCATATGTCAACATTTCTGCCTTGATAATCAGTCACATCCGCTGAATCTTCCACTAGAACTTTTGGCACAACATCCACCCATTTGACTGTTATCTCCTCAGCTTTATTATACTTTAAACATACAACTAGCTTGATAATTACTTTCCCCCCAGATTCTTCAAAAAGATGTAGCTTAAAGGCATTACAAGTGCATACCCATTGTGCATCCCTTATCAGTATGTGAATACATGTGAACCACTTTAAGGCAACATGCCAAGGCTGGGAACCTTTCATATAGATCAACATCCAATGTACATCATACAAAATGAATTTATGAAACCAAAATTCAATGAGTATGTCCCTTCTCCAAGATAATGGAGTAGACATGAGTAGAATAAATCTTTGGAACCTCTGCAAAATCAAAATCTGGTTTTGAAAATCAGATTTCTGTAATTTAGGTATCAAGACCTGAAAATTTGATTTTGGAATATCCACCTCCATGTGAAAATCAGCTTGATTCCATAAAATATCTGCATATTTAGTCTCAAAACTCCTTTGCAAATGAGAATAATGCTCCCAACAAGTAAAGAAAACTTGCTTCAAATGAACAACAATCATCTCCTCTTCAAAATCAAGCATTTTGGGCATTGGTGACCCAAAACAACACCTTCCTTGAGATTGAATCATCCCACTCATCAAACTCTACAATTTAAGTAAGAACAACATCCAAAACATAACATCTCTATAAATCCACAAGTTTTTTGCAAAATCATGCATAAAACCCTCTTTGCATGATCATCAGTCTGCAAAATCTTATTCAAACCGTATGAAACATGGGCAAATGAATCATCAAACTCATCAACTTGCATCTGCAAAAACTGATCTTCAACTTGTGAAATCAAAAATTCAAAAATTTGCTCTTCAGGCATAGAAATTTGATCCTCAAACCTTCCAAAATTAGAAACTTTTGCAACTTTTACAATTTTAGGCTTAGCAAACATGCTCATACAGCCCAAAAACATCTCCAAAGTGATCTTCAACCACCAATTAGCAGCAAATAACACTTCAGTCAAATCAAATTTCCCTTCAAAGTGACATAAGAAAGGTTCAACGTTGAAAAACACTTTTCCAACCATCCAAGTTTGCTTCTTCAACAATTGCAACATCTGTAAATGTGAATCCCTCACTTCAGAACCTGATTTAGGCTCCAAAAGCCTCTGTTCCTGATTTTTCCTATTCATGAAATTGCCAGTCCGATCTATTTCAGACCCAATCTGATTTGATTCAGGGCTAAAAATCGCTGTATTGGCCTCTTCTTCACACACTTTTGGCAAAACAAAATCAGTTTGCTCATGTTTCACCTCATAAGCATCATAAAAATCTAAATTTGAGTCAAAATCAAGTAGATTAGTGAGTTCTTCTTTAATGTGAGCATTCTTTGAACCACTTTCAGTCTTCTGTAAAACTGAATTTGAACTCTAGAAAATTTTGAATTAACACCTACCACATCAGGTTGCTCTGTTTTGCATTCAAGCAACGATGCTCGATCTTCAATTTGAGAGAAACTGGCTTCAAAATCAACAAATTCAGCTTCATCTAACTTCTTCCTATCACCTTGCATTGCACTGTGAAGAAAACTTCCAAAAAGAATTGCTTTGTGGATGTGAAAGTGCTCATTTTCAGCTTCTTGTTTGTCAAAGTAGTCATTTTAACCCTCCTGATCCTGATTCTGAATTGACTTACTTGTAGAAAAATCAGATATTTGGTTTTCCAATGTTAAAATGCAACTTTCCCATGCATTCCCCTCATCATTCATGTGATTGAGGTCATGGAGTTGAAGGCATTCCCCTTTTTGGTTGGTGCCTGATGTTGTTTTAGGGTGTCCTAGGGACTGTTGTTGGCTACTTTGGCCCACACCCGAATGCATTCCCCTCACTCCAATCATCGGCACTCCCATTGGGTAACTCCACTCCTCTTCCTCATCATCACTACTCTCATCACTCTCAAACTTCTCTTCAAACTTCTCTTGCAAATTCTCACATGCTTTATGCAACATTCTCACACCCTTCTTGCTACTAGAACAAGATCTACATCTTCTACCCTCATGATCCCTATGATACTCATATGCATCTTCCAACACTCCTTCAAATACATCTAGCTTCTCTCTAGCTCTCTTCATCTTCACATGATGATGCTTTATGAAAATGCTTGATGATTTTGTGAAATTTTGTGCATGGATCAATCATGCAAAACTTCATGCATTGATCTCCTTTTGAACATGGCTCACACATGTATGAGCATTCATTTGTGGCATGGTTATGCCTCATGCAAATCAAACACTTCTTTTTCTTCTTTTGTCCCATATTTGAAGTTAGAAATTAGATAGCTCTGTGAGCTCTCATATTCAATGCACCACACCAAATAGAGCCCATATGTATGCTTAGAATGGAGAGCTACGGTGCTATACCGAGATCCACCCCACTCATAACAAATAGGTGCTCAAACATTGCTAAAAACCTTCTAAAATCAGAATTTGAGGTGTTTATTATGCAAAATCTGAATGATGGCTTACTTGGAACACGTCAACCTCCAATGTGAAGTAGCACTTTGAATGAGGAATTCCACCATCCCATCCAAGGATATGCAAATTCTGATTTTGCTGTACCTACAGATTCTGATTTCTATTGCACTTGCAAATTCTGAGTCTGCTCCACCTGCAGGTTCTGAGTAGTCTGCTTTGCAAGATCAGAGTAGTCTGCAGCATCAGAGCAGTTTGCAACAGGTTCAAAGCAGTCTACAGCAGCAGCAAGTTCAGAGTAGTCTGCTCCTGAATCTGATTTCGCCTCCTGAATCTGATTTCGCCTCCTGAATCTACAGCTGTGCCTGAATCTACAGCACTTAGTTTGCATTCTCCTATTGTAGACTCCATCCTAATCAACCATTGCGGTTGAAACCACCGTGAATCGTTAGTGTTTAATGGCTACACAGCCAAGTAGTTAAGCAGATACAATTTCTCCACAAGAAACATATTGATTAGGCGAAAATAGAAATTCAGACACAGCAAAAATGTAATGCATAGACAGAACTTTGACAGAGTAAGGTCACACAAGAGAGATAAAACCCTAAAAATCTGCTTCATTATCCTCTTTTTCTCTATTTTTCTCTTCTCCTACATTACATTGCTTCCCCTTCTTTTCTACCTTGCTCAAAAAATGTTACTCTTTTCCCACAACGTTATTCTTGAATAACTGTTACATATCGTAATTTTCAAGATCCCAAGAAATTCATCATACATTCCTATCGCCTTACATATGCGACTCAGTACTTATCCGACTCGAGACTATGCCTTCAACAGTCTCTTAACTTGTCTCTATTATGCACTGCATGGTTTTGTCTATTCCATGTCCATTTTGTGTTAATTGCACGCCTATCTAGACATTAAATCCTACCAAAATCATGGAGAACCTAAGAACTAACCTACATGTGGACACGACTAACTCCCCAAGCTTAAGCAGACCATAGCTAATGTGCCAACGTTGGCTTGTTGCATTGGACACAGTTGTATTACTTGTTGCTCTTTAGGAGCCAACTTGGTCCGAAATCACGTAGGTGGTCTTGACCATACACTAAAGGAGAGTGTCACTCAAACATCTATAATGTAGCATGTGATTTCAACAGAAGGGTTTTTTTTTCTCGTGGAGTTACATAAAATTTACATACAGAAGGGGATTATCTCAAGAATGAAAAAGTAACTTTAACTTGGGTTTGAATTAATCAAAATACACATTTTTCTAAGTAGTAAAATAAAGTTTCACAACATTTTTTATTTATTTAACCTAAACCATACTATATACACACATAGTATAACTTTATTGGATGTAGTTTCTTTAAAGCACTCTAAGGTGCTTTATAATATATATACACATAGTATATACTTGCTAGATATATATATACTCTTTAAGGAATTAGTGTGTATTTTGACACTTAAAATCCACTACTAATTAATTTATTAAACATTTTTCTCTAATCATCATTTATTTACTTTCGTAGATGGTATAACTTTTTCTAGCCACTTCAATTTTTTAACCATGCTATGAATACATTGTAAATTCTTATATACATATAGAATACATTGTAAATTCTTATATACATATAATTTCACAATGATGAAAATGTGTGAAACGTGTTTTCATCAAAATGTTTCAGAAATGGACTTACTTTATATGTTTTATATATTAGCTTCTTAATGATGTTACAGGCTAAGGCAAGTCCACAATCTACCTAATTAGCCCTATAGTCTTCCATAAAAGATAAGCTTGGGAGAGTTGGAAGTTAAAAGGGATCCCTTTGGACTATATATAGCCTTTTATCTTCCACATTGCCCTACACATGGGATTACTTGGCATCTGTTTTGCCATGTTGTAATCCCCACTATGCATACGAGATTTGCACTGTTTTGCCATGTTGTAATCCCCACTATGCATACGAGATTTGCACCCCCAACAAGCCTATCCAAAGAACAATCCAAAGATTGGATTCATTATTTGAAACACAAAATAAGAGGATAAAAATGGTACAAACATATTCTCAAAGAGTCATGTAACCAATTACACTAAAAATCTAAAAACAAAAAAGTCCAACAAAGGGTACCAATACCAAACCCTCTTATGACTACTCTCTTTTCGTCTAACATTGTCAATTGAGTGACTCTTGGACTAGGAAAAATCCTCCAAAAAGTATTCATTATCACAATATAAAACAAGTAATCTTTGAGATTAATTGTCAAAATTGCATCTTGATTAAGCTTGCATCACAAAATGATACAAGATCAATTAAACTTATTCAAAGTATATGCATTCGAGTAATTCCAAGTATATACATAAGAAAAAAAAAATCATATGCAATCATACTGTCATTTACACAAGATTAATTAGTCTGCTTATTCCAATAAATTCACAAGGGTGAATGAAATGCAATGGTAATGTATTGACTTACACAATAAATCTTTGAGGTATCTTTATGCAAAGACTTACGGATTATATATTTACAAGGAATCAATCTCAAATCATCCTTTGATTTATGACTATGAATCAAGGGTGTACCGTAATATGCCTTGACTTATTGTGTTCATATAAGTCATCTATGCTTTGTAGCCAAGATATAGTTCTGACTCCCCTTCCATACAAGGAATATCATGTTACTCGTCAAGAACTGTACGTAGCCAAGATATAGTTCTATGACTCCCCTTCCATACAAAAAATATCATGTTACTTGTCAACAATTGTACAAACTCTTCATTTACCAAAATCCATTGTTTCTCCAAGAAAAAGAAAACTCCCAAGCGATACTCGAGCTCATGCTTCACTCCACGCAAGAAAAAATAAAAAGGAGAAGACATCGAGATGATGCGAACATACAACGAAAAAGGGGATTGCGCAAATGAGTAGCACGGCAAAAAAATTCAAGTGAATGGAAAAAAATTATATACGGAAAAAAATTATATACCTTTTATAGAATTACGATCATAATGAAAACTATGTTTAATAAGTTATTTTAATAGTGGATAACTAATATGTTATGCCAAAAATACACTAATTTCTTCAAAACTGTACTGGATAACTATTATGTTATGCCAAAAATACACTAATTTCTTCAAAACTGTACACGTAGTTTTCAACAAGTGTATACGATATGGTGACCGCAACGGTGTTGCACCCCAAATATTTCATTTTAAGGGTAAAAATTAAACTAGCATTTTGCATTTTGTCCTTATACTTTGGAAAGACACGCTTAGTAATTTTTCAGATCGAAGAATTGTTTTTGTAGGGTAAACCCATTCGGTTACTTGATGTGACAAGTCAAGGGAGTTGGTGAAACGATGGTGTAGACTCTACACAACAATCACAAAGTTACCAAGTGGCATAAATTTGGAGGTTCAAGACAAGGAAGAGGAGGTTTGAGGAGGTTGGAGTAGAATTTGAATTAAGAAATTCAAAAATAAAGAGCACGATTAAGCCTCGTTTTAACAACGGCCTGATGTTGATGTACTTTCTCAATCTCAATAAACCCCTAGATCTGTTCTCCTTTTTTCAAGTTCTTTATGTTCTCTCTCACACGCACATACATAAACGATCTCTTATATACACATGTAATATCTCAGCTCTCACACACGCACGACCAGCTGTGTGTGTGTGTGTGTGTGTGTGAGAGAGAGAGAGAGAGAGAGAGAGGGAGAGAGAGAGGGAGGGGGGAAATTATTACCCTACAATATATTTATATATACTATCAAGTATACGTGCTAACTGCTATGTCCATTGTCATGTTGTCTGTAATAAGGGGGCAACCCAAGAACGGAGTAAATTTTATTTATATGGTAGGTGCTTGCATAGGAAGAGTGCCTAAGCAAAACATGATTATTATAACATGTATCATGAAAACGCAGGCAGCTACGTGCATATGGTAGCTAAGCCATGGCGAGCTAAGCTAGAGTAGTGTCGTCCATGGAGTCGGGTTCCTTCAGGGAATCCTGCAACGCACAGACGCAGAGAGTTAAAAAGCAGGGGAGAGAGAGAGAGAGAGAGAGAGAGTTACAGGGGAAAAAGAAGCTTACGTGGCGCAATTGATGCTGGTGCTGGGGGTGTATCCGAGGGACACACCGCATTTGCCAGGGAGGCTCCCGACGTTGGCCTGTTTGAGCTTGCTGCCAATGGCAGCCGCCAAGGACTTGATGCAGTTGCAGGCGGTAATCCTGTCAGGCCGCGAGCCCGCAGTTGCAGAATAGAGGCTCTTCACTCCACCGCAGCAGCCGGCTGAAGGAGCGGCGGCTGTACCTTCGAGGTAGGGGAGGCAAGGGCTGAGGTCCGAGGACACAGTACCACAGCTGATGGCCGCCTGCATCTGAGGCAAAGTAGCACATGCCACCAGCAAGGCCAGGAGGAGAAAGGCACTGCTCTTGCTCATGATACAGCGAGCCATTGAGCACTCTTGTGTTATAGGTGCGTTGACGGAGCTTAGTAGGCAAAGATTGTGTAATGTATCAACTTTGATGAGTGCCGGGTCAGGGGCACCGGACATATATAAAGGTGGAGATACAGGGAGTAGGTAGGGTGACAGGCACCGACCTCGGTACGAATCCCGGCAAGCATTCAATTCCACCACCAACTTCCCGCTGTAGTAAAGGAGGGTTGGCACTTGGCTTGGCCTGGTCACGAGGCCGGTTCACACGGTAGGCTTGAAATTGCGTACAATTCTAATCCGTCCACAGCCTTTCCAAAAAGTGTCCGAATTTTGACCAAAAAAAAATATCAAAATAATAATGCAGCTGAGTTTATTTAATGAACATGCATGTGAGGGGTTCTTGAAATGATGAAGGATTGCAAATGCACCCAAAAAGAAAACAATGGAACGCTGACGGCCACGATGACGTTGTTGAGGACTTTGGCGTTGGGAAAGAGAGACGTGCCATCAGCCCTTTATTGTGGCTTTTGGCTTAAAAGTAGTATGTATGTATGCTAACAGCAAGGGATTGTGACCACAAATTCAATCTACGTTGTTGAAGTCTAGAGGCTGTTAGATGTCATATTTTTTGGCCATTGGATGGTGCTTTTTTTTCCCATTCAGTCCTTATTGTGTATGGGCTCTCTCTCTCTCTCTCTCTCCCCTCACAAATTCACACTGATCTTTTTAACAAGAGATTGCCCCTCCACCCTTTCCTCTAACACAACCCACCTTGGGAACCTTATTTACTACTTACTAGTAGCCAGATTAGCTAGCCATTTATCACATGCCTCCACACTACTTGACTCCTAAAGCATGCTTTCCATGACGTTATCAAGAGTGTAAAAGCACATAGCTTTCCAACTCAAGTGATTGAACTTCGATTTTGAATCAAACGAGTTAGTGGGGCTACATAGGTTTAGGGCTTCATGAAAGAGAACGGAGCTGGAAACAATTATTTATGGGTATCACAATCACAATAGCAACATGGCACAACTGAAAACAAGGAACGCATGTTTTGGGAGACCTTTGGTGCAATTAAGGTAGAAGAGAAATGCTTTTATAACTAAAGCTTTATTAGGCACAATTATGTCCAAAAAACAGTTGGGCAAACATAATAATGCAATCAAGTCTACCTCTTCCATTTACATCATGGAATTGATACCTTTTCCGCAAGGTTGATTTTGGACCAGCATTTTGAATGTTTTTGGTTATTTTAGTCATAAAAGACTCACAAAAATATATCTCAACCGTCATAAATTGCATGTAAATGGTGAAATACTTGCAAATCTCATCCCTTTCCCATCAAATTTGAAGGGGTGACCGTTGTAATTGATGGTTTCACATTAAATACGAGGTTTAATTGATGTAGAATGACATTCTTCTTTATTTGTATGGCTTCCATCTCAATTGATGGTTTCACATTAAATACGAGGTTTTATATAATGTTTGAGTTAGAAAAAATAATCAGATTTGTATGATGGTTTCCATAACAAGTGATGGTTTCACATTAAATATGACCTTATATAAAAAGTTTGAGTTTGAAAAATTAACTGGATTGTATGGTGCCAAAAAAGATATAAAGCTTTGCACAATACAAGAGTGTTCTATTTTACTAAGTAAAAATATCATGTAAGTGCAAAGAATACGTTTTAATTTTTACCTCTAGCCTTAGGAGGGGAGAGGAGAAAGAAGAATAGTAGCTTCTGACCATTTGGTACGAAGTGTTTTAATTTTAGTGTTTTTAATTAAATGGTTTTAGTTGTACTTTCTATTATATACTATTCATGTATCTCTCTTACCCGCCTTATTAATTGACAGTAAGGTTTGAGGGCATGTATAATGGCACTTAAGCCATTTTCACTATTTCTAATTTTTTTGCAAATGCAATCTTTTTAAATATTTGGTATCATGAGAGCGGTGAGGAAGTTATGAGAAACATTTTTCTACAAAGCACGTAAAAACATTTAGTAAGGGGCGAACAAGTTGATCTTTAGTGATGTGGTTGGGGTTTAGGTCGAATACATGCACACCCTAGAGGAGGAACAATATTGGATTAAGTCTTAACTTGCTTCATAGTTTTGGACCTTTAGCATTCTAGATAAATCATCTACCATCATAATGGTTGTGCTTCTTGGGTGGACGTCACATAAATGGCCTCGTTGTTATAACGAGTGGCCCTAACCCGTGCTCTGCACAGCAGGAGGGGGTCTCAAACTCACATAGCATAAACAACAATTTAACTCTCTCTCTCTCTCTCTCTCTCTCTCTCTCTCTCTCTCTCTCTCTCTATATATATATATATATATATATATATATATATATATATATATATATATATATATATATATATATATATATATATATTTTATTTGTGGCTTGCCACGTGTTAGGCAATAGTGCCTGCCACGTGGTGAGCTGGGAGAAGGTCAACTACGAGTTGGATCGAAGGAGCAAGTTGGAAGATCACGATCATGAGATTCACCATCATAATCGAGAGTGCATTGAGAGAGTTCGTGTAGTGGTGGCATATCCATCATAATCCACAGTGCACAAGTCACTTCATTGACATCACGTCCCTCGGTCCC
>NC_141110.1:13422305-13820763 GCF_041138505.1 Cibotium barometz
GTGCAGTAGAACAAACTTTAAGTAGCAGGGGTGCGATGATAAGTAGAGGGGGATACCTCTCTATTCTTCGTCAATTTTCGTTAAGAGGATATAAGACACCCGGCTATGTACCCATTAGTGTTTTGCACTCCAACTCTTCACTCCCTGGATCTCTTAATCACTTTTGTAGTTTTTGCCATGCTCAATTGTGGAAAGATGAGACAAAAATAGCTCTACGTCATGTTGTAGGAAGCCATTGTTGTAAAGCGGGGCGTGTGTCATTGTTGCCGTTAGAGGAGCCACCCGAGTTTCTAAGAATTCTATTGCATGGCAATGATTCTAGAAGCAAATTATTTAGAAAGAACATATGGGCATACAATAGTGTCCTAGCTTTTGTATCATTGGGTGCTCATGTTGATGAAACGTTTTTCGGAAATAGAGGCATACATAACTTTCGAGTTCATGGCAATGTATATCATCGTGTTGGAACTTTATTGCCTGATGGAGGACGGGAAGAGCGCCCACGTTTTGCACAGCTATATGTATATGACACAGAGCATAAACTGCAAAATCATTTGGATGGCATGCCTAGTGTTGTAGCATTATTGTAGAGGATGATACATGCATGCAATCCATATGCCTATGCATTGCAAGCTATTGGAAAAGTATTGGGAAGTAATCCACATGCAGATTTAAAGATGATAATTTGTGAGAACCGCTCTACCTCTAGACAATACTTGGTGCCCACAGCTAGCGAGGTTGCTGCTATCATGCCAGGGCAAGGAGATGATGCCGATGTCGGCTATCGAGACATCCAAATTTTTTTACGCAATGGGTTTGTGAGAAGAATATCTAATTTGCATCGATCATACATGCCACTCTTATATGTTCTTTTATTTCCACGAGGGGAGGATGGTTGGCATATATACATTCCATATGCTGGTGTTCCTGCCCATGCATCACTACATGAGATTCAAAGTTCAAAATGTGTTACTCAAAGACAATATTATGCATACCGATTGCAGATTAGACTTGATACCAATGCTTGCCTTCTACGTGGGGGAAGATTATTGCAGCAGTACATTGAAGATGCATATAGTAGCATGGAGGAATTGAGGTTGGTATGGATACGTAATAATCAAACAACTTTGCATGTAGAAGTCTATCAAGGATTATCAGACATGGTTAATGCAGCTGACAGTACAAGAACTATACTTGGCAACACTATGGGACATAGAGTTGTGTTACCATCTTCTTTTACAGGAGGGCACGGTATATGTATCAGCTATACCAGGATGCAATGGCAATTGTAAGGAAGAAGGGTAAGCCAGATTTGTTCATTACATTCACTTGCAATCCACAATGGTCTGAAATATCTGAAGCATTGCTTCTAGGGCAAAGTGTGCATGATCGACCGGATTTGACAACCCGCGTGTTTAATAAAAAACATAAGGATATGATGAGGTCAATTATAAAGGATAATTTGTTTGGAAAAGTAGCTGGTTATGTTTGTGTGATTGAGTTCCAAAAGAGAGGTTTGCCGCACTCACACATATTATTGATTTTCGCAGATGAATTTAAGGCAACTGAGATTATTCATTATGATTGATTAGTATGTGTAGAGCTTCCTGATAGGGAAATGTTTTTTGAGTTACATGAGATTATTAGACAATGTAATGTTCATGGCCCATGTGGTGCACTAAATCCCATTGCTCCATGCACGACTAATGGGAAATGTAGTCGTGATCGTTATCCGCATGCCTTCTTTGAATCTACTGTGGTGGACAGTGATGGCTATCCTATTTATATGCGTCGAGATGATGGCAGGAACATACAAGTGAAAGGAGCTGTCGTGACAATCGCTGGATAGTGCCATTTAATCCTTTCCTCTACATGAAATACAAGGCACACATCAATGTTGAAGTATGCTCCACAATCACAACAGTTAAATATTTGTATAAATATGTGTACAAGGGTCATGCCAGAGCAACAATCAGAATGCAAACTATAAATCATGTAGAAAGGCAAGGAGAACTAGAACATTCAATTGAGGGTGTGGGATGATTTCAGTATGTACTTGGATGCACGTTATGTGTTAGCATCAGAAGCATGCTAGCGAATTTATGAATATGATTTCCATGAAGAAAAGCCCGATGTCCAAAGATTACAAGTTCATCTTCCCCTACATAATAATGTCATGTTTCGAGATGATGATGATTTGCAGAGTATAATAGATAGAGAAATAAACAAAAAAACTACCCTTATAGAGTGGTTTGATGTTAATGAGTTACACGATGATGCAAAAGATTTTCTTTATAGTGAAAAGCCAATGGGTTTGGAACACGAGTCTTAAGAAGTGGACTAGAAAAAAATTAGGCAATAGCATTGGTCGCATGTACAACATTTTTCCATCTGCTCTGGTGAGCGATATTTCTTGCGTATGTTGCTTATTGTTTGCTGCAAGTCTTTTGATGACTTGCACACTTTTGATGGGCAAGTCTATTCTACTTTCAAGGGAGCATGCATAGCTAGAGGTTTATTGGAAAGTGATGAAGAATGGTTTATATGTATGCAAGAGGCCGCGTTTCATTAAACTAATTCGCAATTGAGACACCTATTTGTCACATAATTTTGGTGTTTTGTGAGCCAGCCTCTTGACCTTCTGTGGACAAGATTTTCATCGGAACTTTTTCATGCATTACAGTTGACTATAGTGAATTTAAATGATCGTCAGGTAGCGACAAAGAATGAGGCTTTGTTGCATTTAGAGCGCATTCTTCAGCAACATGGCCGAAGGTTGGTTGAGTTTGAGGGAATGCCTCCTGTGGACAGATCAAATGTGTCCATAGTTACAAATGGATTATTACAAGAAGAGAGAGTATTTAATGTTGAGCAGCAAGCACAAATTGCTGATTGAATGAAAACAACTCTAAATGATTGTCAACTAGCGGCCTTTAATCAGATTTTGGAGGTAGTATATGCAGGTTTTGGTGAAGTGTTTTTTCTCGATGGTCCAGGAGGGTCTGGCAAGACCTTTCTCTATAATTGTTTGCTTTCTCGATTGCATGGGGAGGGGCATGTTGCTTTGGCGTGTGCATCTTTTGGCATTACAGCCTTGCGACTAGGCAATGGTCGCACAACTCATTCACGGTTTAAAATACCATTGGACCTATATGCAACTAGTACCTATAACATAAAGGTTAACAGTCAGCTTGCAGATGTTGTGAAGCTAGCTAAGCTAATAATATGGGATGAGGCACCCATGACCCATCGATATGCCTTTGAAGCCTTGGACAGGACATTAAGAGACATCATGGGTAGTGTGTTCAGCTTTTTGGTGGAAAGGTCATATTGTTTGGTAGAGATTTTAGGCAAATCTTGCCAGTTGTTCCAAAGGGAGGACGAGAGGACATTGTTAATGCCGCATTATGTCACTCACAAATATGGAGAGACACTATAGTATTGAAGCTTACATAGAACATGCGGGTACTTCGAAATGGTAATAACTTGACAGAGCATGAGTTCATATAGTGGGTTCTAGACATTGGCAATGGAACAGAGAGGGAGGGAATAAAAGAAGGTATTGTGTCAAAAAAGCTTTTAGAGAGAGGGTCTACGGAGGACTTGATTAAATGGGTGTATATAGGGCTTTTAAGTGTTGTAGATTATACATCGTATTTTAGAGAGTTGGCTATTCTTGCACCTCGAAACCTTGAAGTTGATGCAATCTATTAATAGCAGTGTACTGGATGCCATGCTTGGGGAGAGTAATGGTCATAGAGCCATTCCTTTTATGCACATCAACCTTAAGATTGGCCCTAGGGTCATTTTTGCAATGCTCTAGTGTATTCTTCTAAAAATGGCCCCAGGACCATTCGAGTCTTGCATGCTCTTCGAGCCTTAAGATCGTATTGGAATGGCCATGGACCATCCAAGAATGGCCCTAGGGCCATTCTTGATGAGGATATGCATGCAAGAATGGCCGGGGGCCATTTTAGCCTTGGTGTTACCTAACTTTATTGCATGTTCTTGGGCACCCAAGAATGGCCCTAAGGCCATTCTATTCTTGCACAACATGTGCAAGAATGGCCCTAGGGCCATTCTTTCATGGCAACTAAGGCCACTATTTTGATATAAGGGCCTCAAAAAGCACCCTCTGAGTTGCCCTAGGACATGCAAGAATTTTCCATGGGCTATTCTTGCATGATCCCAGGGTTATTCTCTAAGTCTAAGGCCATTCTTGCATCCTCTTTTGGTCTTAAGGTTGTGTTGGATTGGCCATAGGGCATCCAAGAGTGGCCCTGGGGCCATTCTATCATCATGGGCTTGGTGGATCACCCAACTTTCTTGCATGCTCATGGGCATCTAAGAATGGCCCCTAAGGCCATCCTTGCATTGCAAATAAAGCTCTTATTTTTCCATCCTTGCATTACAAATAAAGGCCTCAAAGGACATGTAAGAGTGGCCCTAGGGAATCCTTGAATGGCCCCATGCCCATTCTTGCATGACCCGATGGCCTCATGGTCATATTTGAGATGACCCAAGAATGGCCCTAGGGCAATTCTTTTCATGCAGAAGAGGTGCAAGAAACGGCCACTACTTGTCTTACAAGCCTCAAAAAACATGCAGCAAGAGTGGCCTTGGGGCATCCTAGAATGGCCTCAGGTGCAAGAATGGTCCTAGGGCCATTCTTTCATGGCAAATAAGGCTTGAAAGAGTATTCAAGAGTGGCCATTCTTGTCATGCACAAGTGCAAGAATGGCAACAAGAATGGTCCTAGGGCCATTATTTTTATTCACAACAAGTGTAAGAATGGCCCATTCCTGATGCTCTTGGGCATTCTAGAATAGCCCATGGAACATTCTAGAATGGGCTTGATCGATCACCCAACTTTCTTGTATGCACTTGTGCAGAATATGTCAATTCTCATCTCTCCACGTATAGATGAGCATAGAGTCCTCGAAAATTTATTCTCCGTATAGATGAGCATAGAGTCCTCGAAAATTTATTCTCCGTATATTGATGAGAAGAGAGGTATTCTCTTCTTTAATGGCATAGATCCAATTTATACCTTTGTTACCATTTTATATTGGCTTCAAGACATGCTCCCGCTGCTTCCTCGCACGGCTCTAGATCTGAGGGAAGGGCTTCGGCCCTGTCCTGCTACTGCTGTTGGGGTACAGCTTTGGCCTTGTCTTGCCACTTTAGGTGCTTCCAAATGGTTTATAAATTTGGCTATATCATCCCAGTTTTGGAAGGCCTCATAGCACCTGCCTGTTGTGCCAATCGCGCGCCAAATTCTACATGCATTTGTGAGAGCAGTTGTTTTCTAGGCACTCGGGCTCTTCTTCCCTAGTTCTTCTTACAGCTTTCATTGCATATCTTCCCACGCCCTCTTCTCTCTTTTGGCCTAGCTTTGGAAATCTTGAAGCATCTTATCTCTGGACTATATTTCCTCAGTGTGGGCCTTTTTCATGGCATCCATCTGTTGTGCTTTCTTCCTGATGTCATCATTTGCCATCTCGTCAATGTCACCTTTAGCGCTTTTAAGCCTATCTTCCTCCTTTGCCTCTGATCACCCTTGTGGGTGTGGCCACTTCCACCTCTTTCTTCAGTGCTGCCTTGACGGTCTTGCCATCGTGCTTTTGTTGTTCTTTGTATTCTTTGATGAGCACTTCCAGCTCCTCTATCTGGACCCGTAGAACTGCCTCATTAGAGAGAGAGAGCCCTTCTATGTGTGGGAGAGTGTAAGAAGAGAGAGGGAGTGTGTGCATATGTGTGTGTGTGTGTGTGTGTGTGTGTGTGTGAGAGAGAGAGAGAGAGAGAGAGAGAGAGAGAGAGAGAGAGAGAGAGAGAAAGAGAGCAGGTGTGTATATGTGTGTGCATGTGAGAGAGAGAGAGAGAGAGAGAGTTTTAACATTTGAGAGTGTGTGTACGTGACTGTGTGTACATGACAGAGAGAGGGAGAGGGTCATGTGCATGTGCATGTGTGTGTGTGTGAGAGAGAGAGAGATGGTTGTAGAGAGGGAATAGTTCTTTTCTGGAACCTTGGTCGGCCGCAGCAATGCGTGGGTGCAATACTAGTTATATATTAATAAATAGGTTTGCGAGTGTGTGGGAGAGAACATGTGCGAGCTTTAGTGGGCAACACTGCCATGGTAAACACTTGACATGTAGACGGAGTGAGAGATTGAGTAGCCGGATCCTACGTGGGAGCCTGGGAGGTGGCCATTGGCAGACTACAGTGCATGAGGGACAGTCGAGGCCCGTAATGAAGCGTGATAAGATCGTCATGCAAGGGGGCCGCTCTCTCTTCTTGCTGAGGGGATGCCATGTGGTAGCTCAAACTTGCTGAGGGGCTGCCATGTGGCACCTTTCCTTTAAGAGATGTATAAAGCCTTGGCCATTGGGTGAACCTCCTTTGCCTAGCCTATACACACATCAAAATAGTAGCACATAGGAGACAAACTCGCGACTTCCTAACATGGAAAGATCTCTTAACATGTGCATTAGGGAGTTCTCATTATATGTACATAATTTCTTTCTTGTATAATCAATAGTGCTCCTTCTCTCTCACATTACCCCCCTTGCATGTCAACTTTCTTGAGAATTGGCTCTCTAAAAACGCATGGAATCTAAGTATATTTTTTAAAATATATTTTTAAACCTTTGAGACGACTCACAAAAAACACAAAAATGATGAATCGTATTTCCGTTTTCCCTTTCTCCCTTTGAGACAACACCCCCCCCCCCCCCCCCCGAAGATATTGAGATAAATGGTAGTGTTGAATCCTTAAGCATTCTAGATTAAAATGCTTTTGTTTGGTGTTCTTTCGACTTTAATATGATTGAAGATGCTATCATTGTATATCTCATCTCCACCACTATAAAAAACTCTATGCATTTATAAGATGTAGTCTACACCATTAAATAAGGAGTGCACTAGTTGAAGGCATTGTCGTGTTTATTTATTTTTTAAACAAATTTGCCCTTATTTTCCTAGTCATGATGTTGTGACAAGATATGTGTATTTGATATAATAATTAATAGTGTTATGGATAAGTGTTTTTATGTTAGCTTGCATACTTGGATACTTTTTACTATTTCTAGATGAACAGAGAAAAGAGAGAGAGATGTCCATAAAATAATGCTTTGTGCATATATATATGTATGAAGATATACATAGATCCTCGGGCCCAGACCACTTTGAAGTTTGGGTAGCATAATATGAAAACTAGTCATTTTTTTTCTTGGAAACAAGATCCTTCTATTATAAAGGGGCACCCATGAGAAGGGATTTGAAATTTGGGGGGGGGGGGGAGGAGGGGGGTCATAAATGATAGATCCATCCTAGCGTCACAACTTGTGAGGAAGAATACCATCTCTCTACCTGTGGGTGGGGCCTACAATCTCAAAGAAATCCCCAGTGAGACTCTATCTCTAACTTGGGTCCAGAAGGAAGATATGGCATGGTATCTATACTCCACCCTCCGCTCCTCTATGGATCCGAGCTCTGTGCGGGTGGCAACTAGTTGACCCTCAATCCATGGGCTATCTGGGGAGCTCTTTTGAAGTCACTAAAGAGAAGCAAGATCCCGGTGAATGCTCCTCTCCTACTCATAGAATCCAACCAATCTTCTCTGTGTTGCCTCCTTCAATAAACTGATAATCTCCCCAAGGCTTGCATCCGTGCCTATGGTGGAACTTGAGAGAAAATCTAGCCCCTCCCATATCTGCTCTATCCAACTACATATCTCGGAGTCCTATATGACATTGTCAGAGATCCTAGTGCTCAAGTATCTCTCATGTCTCTAGGGATCCTCCGGGGACAAAATAACCAGAGCATCATTGGAGAAAGTAGTGCTTGCCAAGATACCAAATCATGCCCCCATGACGTTTAAAGTCCTCGTGGAAGCCTCAGTACAATCTTAGAAAGGGAAAACCATGGCCCACACTTAAGAGTTATAAGTGAACTAGAACATCAAGTAAACTAGGAGATGAAGGACTGTGAAGTAAACTAGAACGGAATATAGTACACTAGGACCAAATGTTTACTTATACATCACAAGAGGTAAACAATGGATTGGGAGGTCTTCTTGGTAGTAATTTATATCTCTCATAGAGGGTACCCCTCTCTTCATCCCTCCTCAAAGGATTTTGCATCTTAATCTCACCTTTAGAGACCAAGATCATGACATCAAGGGTCTTCTTATCACACATGGAGACTCTATGCTAATGGGGAAACTTCTTGGAGTCATCCTTCTTGAGTCGAGTCTACAATTTGGAAGACAATATTCATTCTTAGTGGTTGAAAGGAACGACATAAAATTATAAATGTGTCATAAGATACATGAACTGAACTCTTCATACCTTGCAACACTTTCTTATGCAATCCTCGTCTTCACCCATGGATTGTGTCTCTTCTTGTTTTGCTTGAGCCTGATGTCTTTTACAATGAGCATCTATGCCATTATAAAAACAAAGGGACACCATGGGGATGTTTAGTACATCATACCCTATATGGTGAGAAGACATTGTATTTTCGCCTCGTTGATTGTCTTAATGGTGCCATCGGAGCATCTGTCACCTCACTAAAATGGTCTCTCTACATTATAAAGAAAGTCATTCATAAACATATGGCATGACGGGTTTTATAAAACACACAATGCACATTAATTTTGAGCCTCACATACTGGAGTATGAGGTTCTTGGCCATTGTTTGTGCTCTCATTCCTTCTTGATGGCTTGTCTAAACTTCCTTCACCACACCGAACTCGTCTCTACAATACATGTGTTAGCTTCACGAAACCTTAAATGATTACTATAGATTAAGATTAATTTCCCAGTCATGGTGATAAAAGGAAGATGACTTACATGTTTTTCATACCCTTCTTTTATTCTATTCTCTATGGCTTTGAGACGGCGATCCTTCGACGCCATGTACTCACTCATTACCCTCTCAATCCATTCATCAATGAACTTTTCCTTGCTTAGGACCCTAAACTGTGAGGAGGTAGATTCCCAAGCCTTTTCTGCCTTTTGTAGTTGCGTGTTCTCAAACTTTTTTCTGTTCTCAAACTTGCGATCCAAGTTTGAGAATCGTGCTTGTGTCTACTTTTAGCATGCAATGGGAGGCATGCCACAATCTTGAGCACTCGTCAGACGATCGACCTTCTGCCGAGGTATATCAATCACTATGACTACTTTCAAATGGCTCATCATGTGGAATCTTTTTATATAATTTTTCTCCCTTTCTGGGACATGAATCTGATGCTCTACATTGCTGAGCAAGCTTTCCACTGTCAAGAGTGATCTCAATATAGGGTAGGACATGTAGCCCAGTTATTCCCATCTAGTATGCACGCATCAGTATTAGCCACTCACATGAATTCATTTAACCCAATATATTAGCTCTATTCAACTCGCATTTTATCTCAAACTCACTTCCAATGAATAAAATATATTATGTTTATTCAAGTCTCATTTTATCTCAAACAATGGTGTGTAAGTCATTCTCGCTTCCAATCAATAAAATATGTTTACCTTTCAATATAATATCACAAACCCTTAACCATGAATTAGGGTTTAAGCAAAGGCACCAAGCCCACAAATAAAAGACAATATGCGTAAGTAAACTAGGACTGTGCACAGTAAACTAGGACTGTAAATCCCATAGGTAAGTAAACTAGGACTGTGCACATTAAACTAGGATATAGTCATGAGCATACATACTCATGTAAATCCCATAGGTAAGAGCTCAAATAGGCATCATGGCCTAGTTTAATTAACAATATATTGTTAACTTCTCAACTTTGATGTTTTTTAACCAAAAAATCGAATGTGTTTTTAAAAATCTATGTTTTGCAAGCTTACATGTGGCACCCATACACCAACATGACAATGATGTGGGGTGTAACAATCTATGTTTTGCAAGCTTACATGTGGCACCCATACACCAACATGACAATGATGTGGGGTGCATAGCCACCATTACACCCTTCCCCCTCTCTCTCTCCCTCCCTCTGTCTACGCTCTACCACATAGTGAACTCAAAGATGGCAATGCAACAACATGCATATGCATGAAAAGCAGGCAAGCTGGAGACTAACTTTTGATGCGGCATCTCTTCTTGCTTGACGACCACGACGGAAGGGGGGTGGAGAGGGGGGCAATGGGTGAAACGGTAGCCCCTGTTGCACGTGTGGATAGACAGGGAGGCGGAGATGGCTCTAGTGGCGGCGAACCTAGGGGCGGAATCGGGTGGGTGGATTTGTGGCTGCCTCTGTCGGGATGACACCATGGTGACCGTTGGTGAGGCTCAAGCGGGATTGGGTAGCGCTGGCAAGAGGGCCAGGCGGGTAGGCGGTGGACCCCGTAGTGGTATCAGGACGTTGATGCGTCGGCAATCAGAGACGACAACGATCAACATCGGAGGATGGCCGACGACTAGGACTATATCATCGAAAGACGATTTAGAGAAACGGACGGCAGCTCGGGCGGTGACAGGGCGCTGCGCAGAGGGCGAGGCACTGGCCGTGCACCGTAAACTGGGCCGCAGCACGCGAGGGGGGTCACCTAACCCCACCCCCTTTCACACAGGCCACGTGGCGCCCGAGCCACGGGCGGCCACCTTACTCATCAGCCCAAATTTGTCCCACCCGGTGCTTTGCTCATCGGCCCGCCCTCCCGCCTGCATCAACGGCCCACGCCGTGTGATTTGATCTTCCCTACCATGGCCGTTGCAACATCCCAACTGAGGAGCCTTCTAAAGGCCCCGTGGGATATAGTCCTGAGGGTGAGCCAACCCTCCTTTAGTACAGCGAGAAGTTGGTGGTGGAACTGAATGCTTGCCGGGATTCATACCAAGGTCGGCGCCTGTCACCCTACCTACTCCCTGTTTCTCCACCTTTATATATGCCCCGTGCATCTAGCTCACCGCTCATCAGTGTGAGGCGTGGGATTCTTGGGATTTCTATCCGACCTCACATGGTGCTCTCGAGGTATGCTTGGGTGTCCCGAATTCTTTGCATCTATATGGGAGTACCTTGAGGTGGAGTAATGTGGCCTAGCCCGACCTCTCCTACCTACGATTAGATACAAGACGGCTTGTGGGCAAGGGATCCCGTGCCTCGGACACCCGCAAGTTATTTTCTCTCATCACTCTTGTGATCCCGTTGTATTCTCGTCGCTTGACGGCATTTGATCAATATAAGTTTTTGGGTTGGAAGCCCGTTTTTGAGTGATACCGTTTTCCATTGCCGGTTGCACGTTTTTGGTCATAACTCTCTCATACGAACTCCGTTTTCGGAGTTCTAGTACTCAAAACGACCCGCTCGTCGATAACTCTCTCATACGAACTCCGTTTTCGGAGTTCTAGTACTCAAAACGACCGGCTCGTCGACGAGCCGGTCGTTTTGAGTACTAGAACTCCGAAAACGGAGTTCGTATGAGAGAGTTATGACCAAAAACGTGCAACCGGCAATGGAAAACGGTATCACTCAAAAACGGGCTTCCAACCCAAAAACTTATATTGATCAAATGCCGTCAAGCGACGAGAATACAACGGGATCACAAGAGTGATGAGAGAAAATAACTTGCGGGTGTCCGAGGCACGGGATCCCTTGCCCACAAGCCGTCTTGTATCTAATCGTAGGTAGGAGAGGTCGGGCTAGGCCACATTACTCCACCTCAAGGTACTCCCATATAGATGCAAAGAATTCGGGACACCCAAGCATACCTTGAGAGCATCATGTGAGGCCGGATAGAAATCCCAAGAATCCCACGCCTCACAATCAGAGCTGATACATTACATAATCTTTGCCTGCTAAGCTACATCAACGCATCTATAACACAGAGTGCTCAATGGCTCGCTGTATCATGAACAATGCTCCTCCTGGCCTTGCTGGTGGCCTGTGCTACTTTGCCTCAGATGCAGGCGGCCATCAGCTGTGGTACTGTGTCCTCGGACCTCAGCCCTTGCCTCCCCTACCTCGAAGGTACAGCCGCCGCTCCTTCAGCCGGCTGTTGCGGTGGAGTGAAGAGCCTCTATTCTGCAACTGCGGGCTCGCGGCCTGACAGGATTACCGCCTGCAACTGCATCAAGTCCTTGGCGGCTGCCATTGGCAGCAAGCTCAAACAGGCCAACGTCGGGAGCCTCCCTGGCAAATGCGGTGTGTCCCTCGGATACACCCCCAGCACCAGCATCAATTGCGCCACGTAAGCTTCTTTTTCCCCTGTAATTGCGCGCTCTCTCTCTCTCTCTCTCTCTCCTGCTTTTTAACTCTGTATGTCTGTGCGTTGCAGGATTCCCTGAAGCAACCTCACTCCACCCTGCTGTACCATGGACGACATCGCCATCGTCAGTGGTCACTACTTAGTACTCTAGCTTAGCTCGCCATAGCTTAGCTAGCATGTGCGCGTAGCTGCCTGCGTACATGTTACAATAATGTCGTTTTGCATAGCTACTGTTGCCTATGCAAGCACCAACCATATCTTTTTATGTACGGGCCATAAATAAAATTTACTCCGTCCCTTAGTACAGACAACATGACAATGGACATAGCAGTTAGCACGTATACTTGATAGTATATATAAATATATTGTAGGGAAATAATTCCCTCTCCTCTCTCTCTCTCACTCTCTCTCTCTCTCTCTCTCTCTCACACACACACACACACACACACAAACCCCGTACACACACACTTGCATACATTGGTGCTCACACACACTGAGAGAGCGTGCTGAGATATTACATGTGTATGTGTGTGTATAAGAGATCATTTATGTATATGCTCGTGAGAGAGAACATTAAGAAATTGAAAAAAGGAGAATATATCTAAGGGTTTTTTTTAAAAGTAAAAACAGAAGAATATATTAAAAAAGGTGAAATTACAGCGCCCCATGAGGAAGGTCCATGGGGGGACCCTGAAGACAGCTAAATAGCTAAATAAGGGATTTAGCTACAAACCCAGAAGCACTTAAAATTGGAAATATAGAGACCGATGGCCCACATCCGGTCTTTTTGAGTGTGAGAGAGAATATTAAGAAATTGAAAATAGATCTCTAAGGGTTTATTGAAAAAAGTGCATCCACATCAAGCCTTTGTTAAAACTAGTCATCTTAACCATGCTCAGTATTCTCCAACCTCTAAATTCAAATTCTACTCCAACCTCCTCTTCCTCTTCTCGAACCTCAAAATTCATGTCACGAGGCAGCTTTGTGAGACTCTTTCTTAAGATAAGATAGAAACGTCTGAATCCACATGAGTCCATAATTGTTGTAATGTCTAGACCATTATTTCACCAACTCCCTTGACTTGTCGCATCAAGTAACGAATGGATTTCTAATTGACCACAATGTCCTAAGAGGACAAAATGCTAGCCTAATTTTTACCCTTCAAATGAATATTGGGGCTGTACAACGTCATTGTCACCATATATATGCTACACACTTGTTGATTTTTAATGGTCGCCTTGCTCATCAAAAGTTTATTTTTTTTTAAAACTATTCGGACACTTATGAAGAAATTAGTGTATTTTTGAGTCAATGCATATTAGGGCTCATGCATGATTCATAGTTCTTCTAGAGCAAAGGATGAGTTGAGATTGATTTTTTCCTTGCAAATATTTAATCCGAAGTCTTTACATAAAGATTCCTCACAAAGAGTTAATGTGTAAGTCAATGCGTTATGATTGCATTTCATTCACCCTTGTAAATTATATGGGAATAAGCAATCTAATTATTCTTGTGTAAAGTCATGATAATATGATTGCATATAATTTGTTCTTATGCATATACTTGGAATAAGGAGTTTAATTAGTCTCCTATCATTGTGATGCAAGCTTAATGAAGATGCAATCATAATTGCATATAATTTGTTCTTATGCATATACTTGGAATAAGTTTAATTCATCTTGTATCATTTTGTGATGCAAGCTTAATGAAGATGTAATTTTTACAACTGATCTCAAACATTACTTGTTTTATACAAGTTAATACAACTAGATTGTGTTCTTGTGATGATGAACACTTTTTGGAGGATTTTTCCTAGTCCAAGAGGCACCCAATTGAGAATATTAGATGAACAAAGAGTATTAATCATAAGAGGGTTTGGTATCCTTCGACTTTATTTGTTCTTAGACGTATAGTGTAATTGGTACCCGTGATTCTTTCAGAATATGTTTATAAACACCATTTTTATCCTATTATGTTGTGTTTCAAATAATGAATCCAATCTTTGGATTGTTCTTTGGATAGGCTTGTTAGAGGTGCAAATCTCGCATGGGTAGTAGAGATTACAACATGAGAAAACAGATGCCAAGTACTCCCATGTGTAAAAGGCTATAAAGGGACCCGTTTTACCTTCAACTCTCCTAAGCTTGTCTTTTATGGAAGACTACATGGCTAATTAGGTAGAGTGGGGACTTGCCTTAGCATGCAACAACATCATTAAGAAGCTAACGAATAAAACATCTAAAGTAAGCCCATTTCCAAAACATTTTGACGAAGACACATTTCACACATTTTCATCATTGTGAACTTATATACGTATATAAGAATTTCAATGTATTTATAGCATGGTTAAAAATTTAAGTGGCTAGAAAAAGTTATACCATCTACGAAAGTACCTAAATGATGATTATGGAAAAATGTCTAATAACTTTATTGGTAGTGGATTTTAAGTGTCCAAAAACACACTAATTTCTTAAAGAGTATATATATATCTAGCAAAGTATATACTATATGTGTATATATATAAAGCACCTTAGAGTGCTTTAAAGAAACTACATCAATTAAAGTTATACTATGTGTGTATATATAATATGGTTTACATTAAATAAACAAATAATGTTGTGGAAATTTATTTTACTATTTAGAAAAATGTGTACATTTTTTACTAATTCAGTGAATGGTTTAAAAAAAACAAAAGTACCACCCACGTTAAAGTTGTCATTCTTGTGATAATTATCAAGATCATGGAACTCAACAGTTATAAATTTTACCTACTCATTTTATTATGGCTAATACAATAAATAAATAAAAATATTTATATCTTCAATAATATTCATTCATTAATATAATATTTAATTGGCATCATGGGCGCTTTACTTCATGACTTGTGGTTACCATTAATGAGACTACAATTTCACAAGAAAAAATGTTGATATCTTCAATAGTATTCATTCATTAATATAACATTTAATTGGCATGGGCGCTTTACTTCATGACTTGTGGTTACCATTAATCAGACTACAATTTCACAATTGTTGAAGGTGCTACATATCATGAAGACTATGTTGCTCACAAATGAAAAAAGATCACGCTCTATTAAATTTTTAAAAAAGATTAACGTTGTAAAAGTCTTCATATAGGAAATTTTCAAGCACATTTCAGATCAATGAGGGTTCCCTTTCTATTTATTAGTTATTTGTAACTAAATCAAATGATGTCAATTTTGAGGTCCCTTTTTAATGAGAAGAGAACTTGGCATGTTTAATTTAGATAATAAAATTTGGAAGAAAGTTCATTATTTGTGGAGTGAAACTAGGGGTTGATGAAGGAACTTAAAAACTTGTTAAAGATACAAATAGAGTTACTAAAAAGCAACTATCCACAAATAGTTTATTAAAATGTAGTTTTGGCTTGGTGAATAAGATACATTAGGTTGATGAATTACCTTCTTGATATGATGGAAATCAACTTCCGTTCATGGAACCTAGGTGTAGGAGTTAAGGGGTAGAGAACAAGTTTGATTGGCATGTTTCGACAGATGAAATAACAAGCAACATTTCAAGCTTCAAGTGAGTGGTTAGATTCAGAATAGGTGGTGGTTACTTGTAATGTAATAATTTAGAGTGCCTTGGGGTCAAAATATCATGTGAGAAGAATGTACATCATTGGCAAGGACACCTGGCTAGAATATGCCTAGATGGAATCCTTGGAGTTTATAGCACCAACAAGAGAGAGAGAGAGAGAGAGAGAGAGAGAGAGAGAGGGTGATAGACATGCCCTATCTCTTAGGCAAGAAGGAAGCACATGCACACCATTTTCAAGAAGAAGATTGCAATAGGTAGTACATGCAAAAATGATCTACCCAGGGCACCTTTGAGATCAAGCAAAGGTCAACTAGACATAGAGATGATAGTCACCATCTATGAGGGCATGAGAGTCCAAGAAGGCAGAGAATACAAAAGAGCTGCAACAAGCTTCTTAACAAAAACATCATTAGTTTTGACAACAAATTTAAAAACCTTGTTAGTTATGTTGATGTTAAAAAACCTTGCTAGCTTCAATGACTAATTTAAACTTTTCATCATAAACTTCATGGAATTAGACCTTCTTGAAAGGCATCGTAAATACCATTCTTTTTTAAGCAAGGAGTTCTTGACATCTCAATTATTGAAGTTTTTTGTTGACCTATACAATGAGGGCCATATGTACTCAAATTGAACTTGTTTTTGTCAAAACCAACGTTTGCATCAGTTTCCACATGCAACTCCCATTGTTTTGTAATTGATGATTGATGAGTACTAGGAAATTATCATGTTGACATTTTTAATATCTTGTGTCGTGTACCAACAATGGGATGAGGTTTCTTGTCTTAGACTAGAAGTTTTGCAAGCTTGAGCTCACAAAATTCTACTTTTCTCCATGCTCCATAATTTGAAATTTCTAGTAAATTAGTCTTCAACTTCCAAGTGGATTCAAAAAGTTCCAAAATCTTGATTTTTTTCTAAAATTATTAAATTTTTCTTTGATGGTGATGATGATGAGGATGGCATGTCAGATGGGAATCTTTTGCAACATGGTGATTTTCCTTTTGATAGAATTTATGTGATGTAAATGTTCTCTCTAGCCAGTAGGCATTTCTTTGATTGATGATTTGACTGGACTTTTATGGATGGTATGTTCATTTTGCAATCATGTAATGGATGGTATGGTTTAGTTAAACCCTAATGGTTTTCTCTTATATCCATATAGAGCCAAAAACATGATCATGTTGGAACCAGGGGGGTGTTGGATATTGGCTCCCAATGGCCATGTCCAAATGATTAAATGGTATCAGTTTATGTAATGGACCAAAGGTTAAATCATATAATTATCCTTACATGGTAAGTTCCATCTGTGGCTCTTTTACAGCTTGTTTGACCTATTTTTCTAAATTTATTATTTGGAATATTGCTTGTGAATTATTATGACAATGAAGGAGGATGGTTGGTAATAGTGGGAAGGTACTTGCAAAGAGAACAACCAATTATCTGTGTATTAGCCAGGCTATGCACTTGGGGATGTTTGTCTTGGTGGTGATGAGCCCAAGTGTCTTGATATTGTTGGAGAGACTAAATTACTACTAGGAGGGATTTTTCAAGTGGGATGAAAAATCCAACATACACAAAGATTCATGAGCATATGTTGAGGTTTAGAGGGTTAAGAGTATGCTAGGAAGGCCCGGAGGTCCATGACTTGGGCAAAAGATTTTGTGTTTTTGGACCTCCCTTTTAGAGGTGTTGTTCATGGTGACGTCTCTCGGCCTCCTTGTTGGGACACTATCATAGAGGATCATGTGTTCTATGGAGTTTTATTGGTTGCATCACCACTCTCAGATTCAGGCTATTTTTTAATTATGGCATTCATGGGAGGTAATCCTAAATGATTGGACTACTTGCTTTCACTATTTTTTTAATATTTTGTTGTTATTCAATACATTAATGATCATTTCATCGAGTGTATGGAAGGAAAAACTATCAATTGGGTGGAGCGGTACTGCCATGTATGAGATCTGGAGATCTAGCAACAAATTGTTGTCATGCATCACTCTCCCTATGGGTATTATGGAGTGGACAGTGGTGGTGTTGCCATTGTTGATTGGTTCTCTATGCTGAATGCAAACTTGCAACATTGTCTTAGATTTGACCATTTTTTGCATTTAATTTGTAGTATACTTCCTCTATGCTCTTTGTGGTGCGTTGACAAGGAATGGTGCCTCCTATGTTTTTATTAGAGAGTTCACCACTATTTGAGGCTGTACATATGCGACCTTTGGAGTCAGTGGCTTATCACCATTTTCCAGAGCTGTCATGGGATAGAGAGCCTATTGGGGAGAAGTAGACATGAGGATGCTAGTAGCTCATAGGTTGCTATGATGAGATTGATATACACATGTAGGAGAAAGCCCGTACGACTTGAGCATCTGCACCTTCCTCATACTAACACTGGTGACTAATCATTTGTGTTTTTGATAGTAGTTGGTCGGGATTCCTATGTTTTTTGATTGCTATGGTTTTAATAGTGATGGTCTTGGATATATATTCCTATGGTTTTGTTTTCTATGGTTTTAATTATGGATTCCTATGTTTTTTGGTTCATCGAATGGACAACAACATGATATATTTATGTTGCTGTAGTCTTAGTCATGAAGCCAGGATGCCATTCATTGTAAGCTCTAATGATTTGTGGTTAATGGAACATGAATATAAGGTTGTGTGAGATTGTGTTTGGGATGTACATACTTGTATATAATGCCTAAAAACTTGTTTTTGTTTCTGCTTCCATGCAAAGTCGACTGCCAGAGTATGCCAAGATGGCAAGATCCATGGTTGAAGATCTGCAATTTGAGGTGGACCATGAGGAGCATCACCACACAAGCACCACTTGTTTATTGATGATGAGTGTGACTCTATATGACTTTCTATGGTTAAGGTTTTGGATATTGTCTTCCTTGGTTTATTAATGATGAGTGTGACTGTACATAACTTGCTACGGTTGAGCTTGTGGATATTGTCTTCCTTGGTTTTTTATACCCAATTTTTGAGTTTCAATGTATTTGTTCATGAGTTTACGGCCATGTAGCTCAATCTTGTGTTGTAAAGGCCACATGATTAGGGAATATTTGCACTACCGATTATCACAACTTATACCTATGGCTCTCTCTTGCTCAATCTCACAATCAATATTTATTTGGTTTGGTGTCAATGTACTCATCATGAATGTACCAAAAGATATGCATTGAAGTGCGTCCAATATGCTCTCTTTTGTTCTATTTCTCCCTCTGGCTCTATCTCTCACTTAATATTTATATGGTCCACTATCAATCTACTTATGGTGGACACACACAAGCATGCAAACACACGGTTGCACCGATTTAATGACAATGAAAATTTCTTGTGCAATGATGAATACCTTTCTCAATAAGAGGTCTTTTTCCATGCCTCACTCAAATTTTTGGTTTGCTCGATGTATAGTATACCTCCATAGTGTGAACCTGATTATATATGAGCCGGCACTATAACTATGCATAACTTTAGTGATCCATAGTGGCTACCACACAGCCTATAAGCCACTGGTTGCATATCAACCATAATCTCATAAACCATGCTAGTGGTGTAAGTGAAGAGCTATCATGTTAGTGGCTATCATCTTGGCATGTCATTCATATCCGCACTTGTTGACCTCAATATCTCAACACCCCCTTATTAGTTTCTTACTACCCTTATTATTTTCTTACTACCATCTTGGGGTGGAAAACCTTGGGGGAGTTGGCAGGCCATCCAGCCCGTTTGGCCACCATCCGAATTGTCTCGTTTTGTAACAAACTAGGGGTTAAGCTTTCTTGCTTTGTAACAACTTTGTAACAGCTTCTTACAAACGGGTAGTACCCAGGTGGATGTAAGCATAGCAAAAGGGATTATTCCCATAGGGGAGAGAGAGAGATATAGACTATTGAATGAATAGTTGAACTCAAGAGTTCATGAGCTGAATGATTGCCAGTGTATTGTACAGTTGAGAGTCCAAGCTAATATTGAAGAATGTCTCATGGGTTGGTCTCTGACTTGTATCTATTCGCTTGAACACACGTGCTACATAGGGGGTTAATAGAATGATGCCCTTGACTGGAAAACGAATACAACTTGCATGGACACTTAAAAATACAAAAATAAGGAGTACCACAAAAAAACCATTTCAAAGTACCAACATATTTAACACTTCTTCCATCTAGACATATCCTAGCCAGGTGTCCTTGCCAACAATGTACATTCTTCTCACATGATATTTTGAACCCAAGGCACTCTAAATTATTACATTGCAAGTAACCACCACTTATTCTGAATCTAACCACTCACTTGAAGCTTGAAATGTTGCTTGTTATTTCAACTGTCACCGAAACATACCCATCAAACTTGTTCTCTACCCCTTGACTCCTACACCTAGGTTTCATGAATGGAAGTTCATTTCCATCATATCAAGAAGGTAATTCATCAACCTAATGTATCTTATTCATTTAGCAACTCTACCATGGATCTTTAAAAGAAGTTTTTAAGTCCCTTCATCAACCTCTAGTTTCACTCCATAAATAATAAACTTTCTTCAAAATTGTATATGTAAATTAAACATGCCTCATTAAAAAAGGACCTCAAAATTGAGATCATTTGATTTAGTTACAAATAACTAATAAATAGAAAGGGAACCCTCCTTGATCTGAAATGTGCTTGAAAATTTCCTATATGGAGACTTCTATAACTCTAATCTTTTTCAAAAATTTGATGAGCATGATCGTCTTTGATTTGTGAGCAACACAGTCTCCATGATATGTAGCACCTTCAACAATTGTGAAATTGTAGTCTCATTAATTTCAACTACAAGTCATGAAGTAAAGTGTGCTATATTTTGTATTAGTGAATGAATATTACTGAAGATATAAACAAACATTCTTTCTGATTTAATGTATCAACCATAATAAAATGAGTAGGTGAAATTTATAACTATTGAGATCGATGATCTTGATAATTATCTTAGGAATAAAAACTTTAAAGTGGGTAGTACTTTTGATTTATTGTATCAACCATTATAAAATGAGTAGGTGAAATTTATAACTATTGAGATTGATGATCTTGATAATTATCTCAAGAATACCAACTTTAAAGTGGGTGGTACTTCTGAGAAATCAGGAACCTTTGAGGAGAAATCACGAGGAAGATTAAGACCACCAGGAGTTTCAAAACAGGAGGCAGGAAGAGCAAGAAGAAGATGAACCCATAGTTGTGGGCAGGATGTCTCTCAAATACCCGAAGCTTAAGGGCAAGAGTGAGGAGGATCTAGATGTTCACGTATTCACCTTCGAGACCACCTTCTTGGCCACCCGAGCCTTGCCGCAAAAGATAGAGTACTTTGTGATAATCCTAGGTGGCAAGGCCACCAGTTGGTATGCCAATATGGTATGGAGCACTTCCAAACATTTGAGGAATTAAAGAAGGCTTTCTAAAAAAGATTTTAGAGAGATAAGACCATCACGAAAGTACTGGAAAAGCTGCAAAGATTTTAGAAAGATTCTAGTGGGGGACACCTCAGAATCAGATTCCAGTCAGGAGTTGGATGTCGAAGAGCAAAAGCCCCAAAAGAAGAAAGGCAGGAAAAGCAGGCAGTGGATGTTCATGAAGAACTGAAGGCTGGCCTAGCTAAGCTTGTCGGAGAACACGCAGGATCCGGACTGAGACCGGACATCTGTTGCACAAAGTGTAATAACCAAGGTCACATAAAGGAAGAGTGTCAAATGAAAAGCACGCAGCAACCATGTGCTATCTGTGGAAATATTAGTTTAAGTTATATTGGGTTAATTTAAGGACAAGCGTATTTTCTATTATTTGCTTGATCTCATTTTAAGTACCTTGCCCCCCCCAAAATTTGCTCTCCAAGCATTGTCCCAGTCCAGCATAAACTGGATAAAACTGGACACCCTGATCTTGCAACAACCCCTTTCCATGTACTACAATTACACAAATAGACTATGTACAACAATCATGAAGTTTACACTAAAACTATGAAAGAGATTAACTTGACAAAATAATTAAATGTGACAATATAAATGATTAATATTTATGTCGTCAATCATCAAGAAGTACATAGAATCAAAGAAAGCTATAATCAGCTAACAACTCTTCACCAACATGATATTGCATAAGGTCTCCACACATATGTAGCCATACTCTATTGAATTGACATGCTTATCTGATATACACCAACTGATATACACCAAGGGGGTAATTCTGGGTGAAGAGTAAAACATACATTTGGTCTCATGTTTGTGCTTTGATAGCGTTTATGATGATGAGCACTTTCAGACTTCCATATGTAGACTCAAGAAAATTTTCCTAACTTTCAAGACCTTATAGTCCTTTATCAATGAGGAGATGAATGTCAGAGTAAATAACTTCAAGAATATACAAGAGTAAGCCTTCTACTTAGACACATGTAGAGGTAGAGGTAAATCCTCATCTAAAGGCCGAGGTGTAGGAGTCATGGAAAAAAATAACAACATGACTCTCAATCACAAACAAGTGGAAAATCCCAATCTAGAGGAAGGGGGCCTAAAGATGTTGAGGTGGATAGAAAATAAATAAAAAATAAAATAGCATAAAAATATTATTATTATGGTAAACAATAATAGGCATAGTAAAAGAAGTGCTATAAAAAGAATAAAACCATAGAAATTAGGAAGTTGTAGTAAGAAAATTATGTTTCTTTAAGTAAACAAGCTAAAGATAGAAATGAGCATTTATTCTGTGATGCAACATATTCTTCCACAATCCTAGATACACTAAATTCAAGAGATGTATGGTAAGGTTACTTGTAGCACACACCATAGAAAGTGGGAAGTTAGCAACGGAACCAAGTAAACAGGCTCAAGATTGAAATAAGCATTAGTTTATGATGCAACATATGCTTAGTTCCACAATTGTAGATGCACCAAATTTTAGAGATGTATGATAAAGTTGATTATGGTTCCTCTAACCACATGAACATCCATGTTGATTAGTTTTGAGAAATGAGGTATTTGAAAAAACCAAGTTATGTAGAAAGAGTTGATGATACAACACATCCTATTGTGTGTAGTTTCTTTTGCTTATGCAAGATGAAAAATGAAGTATCTTGGCTGATGTGTTTTATGTGCCAAAAATAATTAAGAACCTAGTTTTTGTTGTTTGGTAAAATGATTAAGTAGAGGTTTACCCCTCATGGATGTGTTGTTATGTGGAAGAATTAAAGAATCATAGTGTTGGTTATAAGGGAAGAAGAGTGTTAACCCAATTCTAGGGTTAACAAGATCTAACGCCATTATCTTACATCAAGGAGTCATGTTAGATACACCAAAGGATCATACATTCAAGATATGAAGCAATAGTGTTCAAAGCCACAACTTGGACGGGCACCCGTAAATAATGGTATGACGATGGAGTATTTATGGCAATTCTCGCTTCAAGTACGTGTTGTAGAAAGCAAGTATGAAATCCTAAGTGATGTAATTCATGGATATATTATGAGAGTAGTCATTGTAATAGCATTAGGCCTCTTATGAGCCTAAAGTGCCCAACCGGCCACAATTTAAGTGGCTATGAACACTTATGGCTATGTATATAAGTGAATATCTCTCATAATACAGGGGACTCTCCCATTGTGCAATTGAGTCTTGTTCTTGCTAATCCTCTTGCTAATATATCTCCCTAAGGCATGCTAGTGAGTGTGTGTGAGTGAAGTGAGGTGAGAGGAGGGACGAGAACTCGTAGTGCAAAGCGGCGGTGTGACAACGCTCACACGAGAGGCACGGTGGTATTGCTTCTCAAGGAGTTGTAGAGCTTGGAGACCTCAAGGGTTACGAGCTCGACCATTGGAAAGATCCTTACTGTTGAAATATACAAGTGAATAGGGTGTGTGTGGGAACAAGCTCTTGGATAGAGGCTGTAAAAGAGGAGATGTAATTGTGAAAGAACCGATGAAAAGGTTAGAAGAATCTACTGGGAGAGAATAATGGGTAGCATGAGGGAATTTAGGAGTGTGGAGATATTCTGGGAGATAATCAGGGAAAAGAGAAGAGGTGGAGAGAATCAGGCAAAAGGTGGAGATATTCAGGGAGTGAATCATGGAGAAATCAAGGGAATTTGATGCTTGATGTAAACACTATAAATTGAGGCATAGCCCTAATGAGAATTTGCTGGTTTTTGAGTATCCATGCCTACATTAATCTATCTGCTAATTATTCACTAATTACATCTTAATCATTTCTTAATCACTTTGTTAATCATGTTGATTCTAGTGTATGATCCACCCTAGCTCATCATTATGCTCAAATTTCAACATGGTATCAGAGCCATGCCTAGAATCAACCAGATTTATGAGCCCATTAGTGAATTAATCAGGATTAGTAAGATAATTAGCAAAAAAAAATCAGTTTTTAGTGAGTTTTTCATCTTCCCCTTCACCCCCAGCCAGTGGAGGGTCTCTAGCATCTAGCACAGTTAAAATTAGGTCTTGTGCTTCTAGCTTAAGCTAGCTAAGCTCCTTGGCTACCAGCCCATCTACTCCACGCAGCAAACCGCCGGCGGCGGAAGCAGCTGGATTTACGATTTTTGCAGGCGCCGTTTTTTTGTAGCAGTTTGAAGATTACCACTTGCTCAGTTCAAATGTCTTCAATTCCTCTTAGCCCAAGGGGTAATCAAGCATGCTCTACAAGCTGGTGAAGACAGAAATCAATTTCATCAAGTCTATAGAGAGATCAAAGCTCTTCATCAAATCTGCAGGTGACTTTGGTAAAACAGAGATTAAGCTTTCATTATTTGGTCAAATCTTGTGTTTCTTGGCTTAATCCTCTACTAGACTCATTGCTATTGATGCCTTTGAAAGCATTTGAGCTCATTTGAAGTGGAAGGCACCAGATCTGGGCTCCCCGCATACTCTGTTTTTTGCACACAAACCAGAGCATTAATTTGCTAATCAGTGATTAATCAGTGCTAATCACTGTACTTTGGTGCAATTGAGGGTTCAAATTAACCATTAGGTATCTGATACAGATCCCTATAACTTCAGATTGCAAATCGGAGTTGGTTTGATACTCCAACCATCCCGTACAAATTGGTTACCCTTGATTTAATGTAATTTCTGGGAAAATTGTGCTGATAAAATTGTGAAAATCATCATTTTGCATTTAACCCTTGGTTAATGCCTGTAAATCTCACTCAAATACAAGATTATTCACAGCCAGAGTTGCATTTGGAATGTGCATGAGAATGAATGCTATACGCATTATGTATTGGGCACATTGCATCAGTGTAAAAATGGGAACAGACACTGCCCTTGTCCAGATTAAGGCAAGAGGTAAGACCTCCTGCATAAATTTGGGTTTGCATTGCATAATGATACAAAATAAACATAAAAAGCCCAAAGGAACTGTCAGCAAAACATTGAAACATGTTGCTCACATGGAGCAAAATAACCTGACGGACGAGCTCATGGCTCCAACCATGAAAGAAGAAGAATATCTCTTCCCAAGAAGAGGATCCACACCGAGAAGAAGACCTGAAGGAAGACATGGACACGAGAAGAGAAGCTGCCCCGAGAAGACTGAAAGAAGAGACGGACGCATGGAGAGATGCTGCCACGAGAAGAAGACTGAAGAAAAGAGAAGATGTGAGGCTCCAAAGAGTGAGGAGCCATGTGAAAATCTCTGAGAGAGAGAGAGAGAGAGAGAGAGAGAGAGAGAGAGAGAGAGAGAGAGAGACCCCACAACCCACTGTAACCTGCCCCAATAAAGTAAAACCACCTCTGAGCCACCGATGATGTAGGCCACGTGGTAGATGGATGTGTGAGCACTTTAGTCAAAGTCGCGGGCACTTATAGTAGCCTTGGACACATAGAGAGAGAGAGTGTCAAGGACTATGGAGTTTAGGGACTTGAGGCACTGGTCGCGGGCTGTCAAGTAAGAGAAAGAAACTTGATACAGGGTCCAGGTGTGCTGAGATAACTTGAGGGGAGGAGTAGACACTGGTCGCGGACTACCAAGTAAGGGGAGGCAAACTTGGTATAGGGTCTAGGTGTACTAGGAGTATTCACTTGAGGGGAGGTGTTGAAATATACAAGTGAATAGGGTGTGTGTGGGAACAAGCTCTTGGATAGAGGCTGTAAAAGAGGAGATGTAATTGTGAAAGAACCTATGAAAAGGTTAGAAGAATCTACTGGGAGAGAATAATGGGTAGCATGAGGGAATTTAGGAGTGTGGAGATATTCTGGGAGATAATCAGGGAAAAGAGAAGAGGTGGAGAGAATCAGGCAAAAGGTGGAGATATTCAGGGAGTGAATCATGGAGAAATCAAGGGAATTTGATGCTTGATGTAAACACTATAAATTGAGGCATAGCCCTAATGAGAATTTGCTGGTTTTTGAGTATCCATGCCTACATTAATCTATCTGCTAATTATTCACTAATTACGTCTTAATCATTTCTTAATCACTTTGTTAATCATGTTGATTCTAGTGTATGATCCACCCTAGCTCATCATTATGCTCAAATTTCAACACTTACGACAGTTGTGGTTCATCAGGGAATCTCTTTTGGATGTGTTTCAAGGAGGGTTATGGTGAGCCATAACATTTTTGGCACTGCTCTCGGGAAACCATCCCTTGGTTTTTTTCATCATTTTTCCTCTAATCTATGCATTACCCATTGCCCATTATCTTGATTAATGGTTTCCTATGAAAAAGATGTGGATTGGATGGTGATTTGTATGAGATTTGGTGTAGAATAGCTCCTTTTTTTTGTTTTTGAAAAGAAAGCTTTTTACTTAATATTTTTATTTTTGTGGGTTTTCATGTTCTTAGGGCTTGCACATAGTTTGCATTAGGCTTATTTTGCATCCATTGCATCAAACAATGCGTCTGTCTCACAGTAATTTTTAGTGAATGTTAGCTCTTTTTAGTGTTAAACATAGAACTAAGATAATTAATTTTAGTTTAATTATGTATTTGTTGTTGAAATTGTTTGGATTAGTGTGTTAGCAAGCATTAGGAGTAGTTTAATCTTTCAAAAAATTTCTTAAAACCATTAAAAAAACCTTGGAATTTGACTAATTTCTCTTAATGGACTGGTTTTTATCATTAACGGTGATTAATCTTGTTCAAAAGACAAAGTACCAACCTTTTCCTAGATGCCCACACCTTGGACATACTGACTAGTCTAGGAAGAAGGGGGGTAGCCCAAGGACTCAATGACTCTCCCAACAAGAGCACTCACATATGGCCTTAGAGACTCCTACAAAAATACGGCCATACAAATATCTAAAAACGACACAATAATAGACCTTGTTCAATTCATTCAAACGTTTGAACAGAGATGTGAAGCCTTTGGAAATCCCAACTGTCCCACCAAGATACACGCGTTGAATCTATGCTTAGAGGGAAAAGATAGTCAATGGTTCATCACATTGATGCTTGCGATCAAGACCAACTTCAAAACCTTGAAATTAACCTTTATATATAGCTTTTCTAGACAAGGTGATCGATGGAGTGCAGCAACTATTCAATTGAGCATCAACCAAATGAATCCATTAGAGATTTTATCCTTTGGATAAAACTCTTAGACTCACGTTGTGAGAATATTACTTAGCCTATACTGCTTATGGATTGGCGTGTGGGATTAAGGATCCTAAAATGCTAAGTGATTATGGCAAAAGGGAGCTTCTGAGATTCACAAAACCGAGGGTTCCTCCAGTTTGCCAGTTTACAGGATGTTGCAGAGCCATCTTCAAAAAGGGCTAGGCTTCATGCACCCGAGGATGTTAGTGAGCAGGTTAAGGAGTAGTAGCATATTCCTATCTCTTGTAATAATACTCTCTCTCATGTAATGTCATGACAGTTTTGCATATGATCATTTCTGAATTTGAAATGTTAATCATGGATCTATGGGTATCCAAATCTTCCCATTTCTTTGTTTTGTTACTCGCCATTCTGCATGCTTAATACTTGCATTAGATCTCCTTCATATATCTTGTTTTCTTTCTTTATTCACAAGTTTTACTGCTTGATTAATTTGGGAAGCTTGAACTGCTACTTCTTTTTGGCTTTGTGTACAAGCTTCCTATATGTCCACTGATGTAATTCCTCTAAACTATTAGCTTTTTTTTACTCCTCCACCATGTCTTGTATGATTGAAATACCCGGAGCATGCTTGATAATGTATTTTCTCCATTCCCTAGGTTGACCATATTGATAAACTACCATACTTCTTTGTAAACCAAGGGGTATAATGGTATATAATATGCTTCAAGAGAATAAAAGAATACATTAATTAGTATACTTTTTAATATACAATATAAAAACTAGTTCAATGCATAATCAATCTAATACCAAATAGTGGATGATTTGTTGATCCATTAATGCATCAATCATTGATCTCTTGAACTCATCTAGCACTGTTTGAAATATCTCATGGTCCTCCTTCGTCTGCACTTTCTTGTCTCAGAGAACTTAAACATAGTGTCTAAAGATTTCCACACCTTGGCTTTCCGTGTTCTTGCTTGACCATTGTCTGCATGGTCTACTATTGCATTGTGAACGCACCCCAATGGAAGGTTTCTTAGGTACATTCTTCCCATCCTTAGACCTTTTTTCATCTTGTTCATTTTTGGATGTCCACCATGCAAACCAATGTCTGATAGAACTTTCTCTAGTGCTTTGATGGATATAACCTTTGCTGTATTGGGTTGTAGAGTCCATGCAAAACATATGTATAAAAACAAGAGTTTTTCAATGATTCTACAAAGAGCATGCATTGTACAAATGTGGACACTTAACAATGGAATATCGAGAATTGGCTTGAAGTTTGGGTCTTTCAAGCCGGTGCCTTCATCCAATACCTCTTATCAAACACCTTTGTACTGCACATGCAATATAAGCAGGGACTTTTTGAATTGGCACCCTTTGACACATTGTGCATACATTTCAGAGTTTTAAGATCACCCGCCATATGCCACTCAACCTTATATTGTCCCATGCCTTCCACATTTAAGACTTTACCATTTCTCTACTCGTGTCGCTGATGATCTCGGGTATCGATGTCTTATGAAAGACCCAATGCAGAACATCAAAATTCTCTAATTTTACCTGCAATACATAAGAAACATAGGAATGCAACACCCATTAGTGTTTTTTATATGTAATTCTTTTTTCACAAACATCTCCGAGTCTAATAAATTTAACCTCAAACGATCCCAACGACAATATATTGTTTTCAGATTGAACACTAAACCATCTAGGATCATCTTTTAGAATGGATGTATCAAGTGCCCTGTTCATTGGTGTGATGGTAATCCTTTCTTTCTCTCGTTCACAATTTGACAGTCATCAAGCTTTAGCACAAATTTAAGGACACCATCACATTCTTCAGAAGTAACTTCAAATAACTGAACAGCATATGATTGTAAGGCCTCCAAGTCGTAGAAAATATTATTGTATCTATTGTAACCACATTCTCAACATTTCTTTAGAAGAAGTATACAAAGTATTAGGTTTATTTCTCTTACTTAGAGGTTCATATTCATGTTCAAGCTTGATGTGCAGGTTATAAATGTCTCTTTTCTCTATATTCCTCCTTGCTCTTGATCCCTCTACCATCCTCTTGATTCTCTCTGTGTTCCTCCTTGCTCTTGATTAGTAGAAAAATCTAAATGGAAAGAGAAAGGTGCCAAAATAGTAAAAAGAAGTAAAGAGTCCAACTAATTTACAAGAAAAACCTTGATTTTAAAGGTACCAATACCTGCAAACTTTGATATGTAATAACTTCAAAATTTGAGGTAAAGTTTCTTGTAGGGAGGGAAGTTGAAAACCTTCAAAATTTGAGGTGAAATTTCTTGTAGGGAGGGAACTCAAACTATTTTTGGATGATCCTTGGTTCAAATTTCAAGAAATATTCTATTTCGGCTTGTATGTAGAGATTTTGAGCTATAAGCTATTAAACTTGGAGAATTGACCAATTCATTGTTCATGTAGTACATATAGTACATGAACAGATTGAAGACTTCGAGAACTGGCAATATTCTATCATTTTTATATACATTTAAGAATAGAAATATATCTTCTATATCACCTTGTATGTAGAGATTTTGAGATATAAGCCATTAAACTTGGAGAATTGACCAATTCATTGTTCACGTAGTACATATAGTACATGAACAGATTGAAGACTTCAAGAACTGGCAATATTCTATCATTTTTATATACATTTAAGAATAGAAATATATCTTCTATATCTTAAGAAAATGCCAAGAGAAAATATGCCAAAATCAATTTCACCTTATTTTTTAGGCTTTTTGGATTATCTCTCTCTAAGCTTAGTTGGCACTTCTTAGAGGGCCCAAAGTTTAGTCCAAAATTTCCCTAATGTCATCAGAGCTTAAAGTGAATCTTCACTCAGAAGGATCTCAACATGCGCCAAAGAAGGTGGATGCAGATCTTGCAGGAATTTGATTTTGAAATCAAGTACCGCCCAGGCAAAGAAAATGTGGTAGCAGATGCCCTCAGCAGAAAAGCCTCCTTGCTTGCAATCACAATGGTGTCAAATCCATTGATTAATGAAGCAAGAGAGAAGATCATGTAGGATAGATTCTTTGGTCCTATTAGTACACTACTTATGCAGGAAAGCAAAACTCCTTAGGAGTTGAACCGAGTTCAAGGGTACAGCCCAGATGAAGGAATCATGTATTATAATAGCAGGCTATCCATTCCCAATTCCATCATAATTCTTAGTATTCTAGTTCTAAGTCTAATTTCCAATCATTCCTTCCTCGGCGTACCTATGGCATCATCGGCAACTAGAACGCTCACCACCTGGTCAGTCCCTCTAGGCTCTAGTACTTCACTTAGGGGCCTTTTCAATAGTTGTAGCCCATAGTACCCAGAGGAGTATAATCTCATAAAATCCATCTGGACTCTCTGTTTGAAGATCAGCTAGATCAACCAACAAGATCCATTTAAAAGAGCCCTGAACTCATCCGTTGAAGACCAACAAGGCCAATCAACCAGATCCATGCCCGTGTTTAGAAAACAACTCCAACTCCTTTTCTTCCTCGTCGCACGCGTGGGTATCCTGGGTGACCCAGAGCCTGAGCACCGTATGGTCAGCACCCTCCAGGTTCCTTCGTAGGTGACCTAGCGCTTCACTTATAGGCCGCTTCCTTGGTCCCTCATCCATCGTACCGAAAGCTCACCATTTTAACCGAACCGAGGCTGGTCAAGACCTCGGTCGACCTTGCCATGCAAGACGTCCTTCATTGACTCTCCATCAACTGTTGGCAACATTTTTCGCTTAGGTCCCACAAGCTCATTCCACTAGAGATTTAAAATGCTTCCCCCAGTATTCTTGACGTAAAACAATCTTTAAAAAATAGGTTTCACATACAATCACAATTTCCAAACAAAATTCCCATCTTTCCTCATCATTCCTCATCATCTCTCATTATTCCATATCATTCCACATCATTTCTCATTATTCCACATTTTTCTACATCCATTGACATCACATCAATTTGCATTAATTCACATTATCCCAGATCCATTCACATCATCCATCAGGCAAAAAATTCGAAGAAGAAAATATGGTCTTCATTCGAGTATGCCCCAAAAGAAGTTCTCTATCTCTTGGGAAGTGCAAGAAGTTATCCTCCAGATACTGTGGGCCATATCTGATTACAAAGAAAGTAGGTGACTTAGCCTATGAACTTCTTCTGCCTTCTCATCTCAAAGCACATAATGTATTTCATGTCAGCCTACTTAAGAAGTATGTACCAAGCCTGAAATCATGTGCTTAATGATGAACTCTTAACTTCTTCAACGCAAGGGTAGATGGAACTCCTACTTGAAGAAATCCTTGATGTTCAAGAGAAGGTTCTCAAGAATAGAATAAGTTTGTTTGATGAGGACATCTCGCGTTTTTCAAGTGGGAGAGGATGTAAGATTCCTCTCCCCAGCCCCTCAAGATGTCCAGTTTCTTCCCCTGTAAATCAATCCCCTTTTCAGAATAATAAAAGATCTTGTTTCTACCTATTTTGGTCTAGAGAGAGAAAATGTTCTAGAGAGAGATAATTCAGTTATTAGATATCTTTGGATGGAAAAATATCCCTTCTTATTAAAATAAATTCCCCCGAAACAAAAGTTTAAAAAGAAATTCCTTAGGTGCATTAGAAATAAATTATAATGTGCACAAAAGACCTTAGCCTAAGGTTTTCAGAAAATTTTGGATTAAGGGCAAAACAAAGGTTTGATAGGCCAATGAGATTAATCCAAATGTAGGGAGGAGATAAATTGAAGAATAAAAGAAAAACCCCCAAAAAATGAGTAAATGCTCACATAAGATGAAGAGTGGACTAAGGACCAAAGAAAAGAATTAAAAAATTGAATTTTGACACCTCAGTGTGGGGATCTCCCCTCATGAAGTAGGCACCTTTTTCTCATCATTACCCCTAATTTTTTAATCAATAAAATGAGATATTTTCATCTCTCCTCTCTCCTGTTTCAAATCTAGATCCAAAAAGTAAGCTGAACTGACTAAAAAATGGTCAAAAATCGACCAAACTGATATGGAAAATTCTAGAATCATTTTTCTTGGTTAGAGGCTCACTTTTTCCTAGAAGCCTCCCCCTTTGCAAAAGCTTAATGGTGTTTATGCACTATTACTCTACTCCTGTCCTGAAACAATTGAATTTTTTAATAATTCAATTGTTTTTGGCCTAATCCTCTCCAAAGTGAATTGGTGGCCACTATTGCTTCAAACAAGAGTAGAACCCTCAATCCCCAAGCTAAAGGAGATCTTACAAGCTCTATGTAAGCTAATTTTCTTTTTTTTTTACGAATTTTAATGAAAAATCTATGGTTTTCTTGATTTTTTTTTGCAAATGATTGAATTAAATTTAAATGCTATGCCTTTGATGAAAAGGCCACTCCCTTCTCTTCTTTACATTCCAACCTTTCTTAATCCTAGAAAGATTAACTAAGTCATCAATTAAACTCTTCTTATTGTTTACTCTCTTGAATTTAGAAAATTGTGTAGATTAGAGTTCTATAATTCTAAATTGGGTTAATTAAGTTAAGTGAAGAAAGATAAAAATGAGAAATGGTCAGCCATACAAAGGAGGTTATGGTAAAATTTTCTAAAATTTTGTGAAAAAAGAAACTTTGTTTTTAAATGTTATTCCAAAAGAGTAATTCCCACCATTTTTGCATCTAAAAGAAATATGCTAATTACTCCATGTACATATTCACCTATGAATATGCATGGATATCACTGATATTAATTATTAAATTTGATTTCTATGGATAGAAAGATGCATAAAGGAATTTTTTTATTACAAAAGTGTTATTCTTATTAAATTTAATTTCTATGCATAGAAAGAGGCATAAAGAAATTTCTTTTATTAAAAAAGTGTTATTCTTATTAAATTTGATTTCTATGCATAGAAAGATGCATAATGGATTTTTTTAATTATAAAAGTGTTATTCTTATTAAAATTGATTTCTATGCATAGAAAGATGCATAAAGGAATTTTTTTATTACAAAAGTGTTATTCTTATTAAATTTGATTTTTATGCATAGAAAGATGCATTAAGGAGTTTGTTTTTATTACAAAAGTGTTATTCTTATTAAATTTGATTTTTATGCATAGAAATATGCATAAAGGAATTTTTTAATTATAAAAGTATTATTCTTATAAAAATTAATTTTTATACATAGATACATGCATAAAGAAATTCTTTTTATTTTAAAAGTGTTATTCCTATTAAATTTGATTTTATGCATAAATAGATGCATAAAAGGATTTTTTTATAAAAGTTTTATTCCCATTGAAGTTGATTTTTATGCATAAATAGATGCATAAAGAATTTTTATATCAAAATTAGAATTCTCTTAAATTCTATGAGTATTTGATAAATGAATAATTAATTACTCTAAGAGAGAAATTTCTATCGTTTTATATTCACACGGATTGTAAAAAGAAAATTCAAGAAATCTATCGAGATCGAAATATTCAGATAAATGATTAATTTATTCCTCATTGGAATTCGTAACTAATTTAGAAATCAGTTAAGTGAATATTCAAAGAAAGAAATTCAGTAAAATAGTAACGAAATTATCAAACCTTTTCGAGAAAGATAGTTCTAGAAAAATCTTATCAAAAAGAAAAAAAAATGGTGGAGTTCAAGTGCCTCTCATCCACTTTATACAAGGAGACAGATAGGCATGCCCAGTGGTTGGAAAAGATGGGATTAAAGGAATTTGTGGAGTTGCCCTAAGAGGAGCTTCAACAAAACTTCAAGGCTATGGAGTAGTTGGAGCAACTACAAAAGTCTACCATCATCACGCTCCCAGGTGAGAAGAGAGTGTTCAACTCCTTGTATGCTGCCGAGGTATTCAAATTGCCAGTTGAGGGGGAGGATGAGATTAAGCCAGATGATGACGAGGACCTAATTAAGGAATTCGGCTCGCTAGAGGGAAAGGCCAAGGAGTTTAAGATCACAAGCACAGAAGATGAAGACAAACAGAAGTAAATGCGCTTTGTGGTGAAGATGATCAATCTCACCTATAAGCCATATTGCATGTGAAGGAAGGCCTTCGGGATTATGAAGGTAGTAGAAGAGGGAACAAAGGTGGCATGGGTAGAGGTGTTATATCATAATCTGAAGGACCAAATAGGGAAAATCAACCACCCAAATACAAAAAAAGAAAATTGGCCTTTATCTAACAACCCTGTTCAAGGCACAACTAGGAGCCAAAACAGAGAAGAAAGAAGGCCACAAAGAAGATGTAGGGCACAGGAAGGATGCATGCCCCAAAGAACATGTTGCTGAAAAGCCCGATGAGAACAAGAAAGTTCCAGAGAGGGAAAGGACTAGGTGGCATCGATGGGAAGAAAAGGACTTTTGAGATACGACATGCTAGCTTTGATGATTTAGCTCGTCTATGCCTACCGCATGGAGAAGTACATGGAACACATCCTTCACCTCTGTGTGGGAAACTTGGGGTGGAAAACTTGATGTTATGGGCTACCACACCTCCAAGAAGGAACTCAATGCATTCACCTTTGGAAAGAGAAATAGAACACAATTGTCATAGGGCACTTACCAATGCTTCGAGCTTGTCTCCCTTGAGGTCTCCAAGCTCACTTGAGAAGCTCCAATCCTCCAAGCTTTCACCGTAGAGTCATCCACACCACCACACAAGGCAATCACTCTCTCTCACTCCTCCACACAAGCATACAAGCATACAAGTATAGAGAAGGCACATATGCTACATCACTCTCTCTCACTCCTCCACACAAGCATACAAGCATACAAGTATAGAGAAGGCACATATGCTACATCACTCTCTCTCATAGCACAAAGGGGGATGGTATCCATTTAGCCTTATATACAATTGGCCCTTATTCACACTTGGGCACCCAAAACTTATTTAACTAAGGCCTTGGGTGGTCAATATCTCATAATGTATAACTTTTAAAGTTCCTTTTCATGACACTTATTAATGTCCTAAAATGGAGGAGCATATTTATTAATCCAAAATGGGATTAACATCCCTCCCTACTTGATGTAGGTTCTATCCTAGAACTTGTCACTGAGGTCTAAGGACTTGGTCACCGAACTTGACGATAGAAGTTCCAGCATGATTGAAGCTTTTTGAGGGTTCTTCTTAACGCAGCGTGTGATCTCTAGAACCTAGTGTCAACCATATCCTTGAATGTTACATACATGTATGCGAGTAGACACCTTAGGCGATGATAATACAACATCATGTCGAATTGTAGCTGATCATCATCATATCCACCATATCTTTCTTTAGGCTGATGTATGAGGACCACGATAAATTTGAGAAATCGGACACTGGCGATAATTACCAAGTCCGGAATACGGCGCCATGCATGTATCTAAGTCAGCAATTGCTTCCTTTGCTCTCCTATGTCTGTAAATGTTACTAGCAAGAATACAGGAAAGTTGTAGCACACATGTGAATCCCTTTGCTTTGCCTCTCGGAACTCTAATGGTGTCCACCTTCTTTTCAGTGGCATATACAAAGGGTCCACTCTCTTTGTTGTTGGTGGTGCACATATATATCGATGACTATATTCTGGAATGGTAAGATACTCTTTCCTCCATGACAGCTGTAAACCGAAATCTTCTAGTTTGGGTCTGGCATCATCTGTGACAATGGCTATATACCCCCCTCATGTATGGAGAACCTATAGGTGGGTAAAGGAGTCCTCCTTTGGCCTTTCTCCAATATTGTGATGAATTTGTCTTCCTGCACACATCTCCTTAAGACACACATCTCCTTAAGACACACATCTCCTTAAGACATTGTCCTTTCCTAGCTTGTATGGAGAACCTATAGGTGGGAAAAGGAGTCCTCCTTTGGCCTTTCTCCAATATTGTGATCAATTTGTCTTCCTGCACACATCTCCTTAAGACATTGTCCTTACCTAGCTTGTATAGTTCTCTAGCAATTAATTGATAAGGTATAGCCAGTTTAACAAGCCGACGCATTTTATCTTTGTTCAAGGGTCGTTTTTGCGAAAAACCATAAGCTAGGTAATCTGATATTTCTTCACTCCATTCGAGTACCCTATCCAGATTGAACAAACAAGCATCAGGGAGGTCATCATCAACGTTCCCCATTTGGAATTCTCAACGTATGATCGGCCAACACATGCTGTGTTCCCTTTCTTACTGTGATCGGCCAACACATGCTGTGTTCCCTTTCTTACCGTGATCGTGAAGTCAAATTTCAATAGTACCAATGTGTGATTCATCACGTGGTGCAAGGCTTGTTCACCAAGTACAATAAAGCCTGATGGTCCGCAAAGAATACAAATTTGTTGGCCAGTAGGTAATGTTGATACTTCTTGACACATCATAAAACATGGCCAATCCTTCTCGTTTTGTGGTGGTATAATTCACCTTTGCATCATTCAATTGACGACTAGCGAAGCAGACTAGGTAGTCCAATTTGAGCTCACCAAGCTGTGCCAATATGCATCCAATAGCAAAGTTTGATGCATCGATGTGCACATGAAATATAAGGTCCCAGTTAGGTGGTCTCAGAATTGGCGCATTGGCCAGTGCTTGCTTCAGTCTATCATATGCTTCTTGGCATTCTTCAGTCCATTGATGAAAGACAATGAGTAGCTTATATAATGGTTTGGCAATTTCAGCATAAAATATTATGAAGCGGCGATAACACCCAACGTGGCCCATAAATCTTTGCACACCTTTGTAATTAGTGGATGGGGGGGGGAATTCCAAGATCAACTTGACCTTACTGTCGTCAATGGATATACCATTCTTAAGAGACAATGTGTTGCAATATCACACCGTGTTTGATCCAAAATTGGCACTTTAAAGGGTTTAAGGGTATACGGTACAATCAACATCACTCAAACACTTTTCTCAAACAAGCCAAATGGTCTGTCCATCGAGAGTGTGCACACAGATCATCAATGAATACCTGCAAACCACTTTTGCAAGTAGTCCTTGAAGGTTGTGCACATTAATCATTGGAATGTTTCTGGGGCATTGGTGAGTCCGAAAGCCATGACTTTATAAGTAAACATCTCCCGCATTGTATTCAAGGTTATCTTATGATGGTCTTTGGGTGCTATAGACACCTGATCGTAGCCTGAAAATCCATCTAAGAAGCTATAAGCTTCTTCACCAACTACTCTCTCCAAAACATGTTAAGTATAAGGCAATGGGTAACGGTCCTTCCTAGTAGCTGTTGCGTTGACCTTTTTGAGATCGACACAGACCCTAAGTTTCCCATTCTTCTTTGGCACTATTATGATTGGTGATAACCAATCCATATGTTCTACCTTGTAGATGAAATCCACAGCAATGAGTTTATCAATTTCCTCCTTTATAATTGCAACATATTTAGGATTCATCTGGTATGGTTTTTGCCTTGTTGGTTGTTTACACCACTTCAGGTGGTACACCCTTCATCTCCTTGTAGTTCCAGGTGAAACAATCCTTAAACTCTTTAAGGAGAGCAACAAGCTTCTTTTCTTCAGTTGTAGTCAAGTCCTTATTAGAAATATCAATAGGTTTGGTGTCCTCTCTTGGTTCTGCAATATCAATTTCCTTAGCTTTCGCTGGGCCATCATATGATGCAGATAACCCATCGTCCTTAACTCTTTTTGCTATTAATCGGACCACCTTTCGTTCGTCAATTGTGTATGTTTTAAAATGGTATGGTATTGAAAGCAAGTCTAGTTTATCCTCATCCTCACTTTTTGTTTTAGCCCTCACCTTCTTAGCCTCTCGCTCGGCTTCTGCCAAAGCTTTGTTTCGTTTTCGGCACCCAGCTTTCGTAATCTTAGGCATTTTCGATTCTCGAAGGGTGACTTCCTCCCTATGTTTCCCTTCAAGGGATATCTTGCTCAATTCCTCACCCCAATTCTTAGAAAACTCATCGTGTACCTTAGTAGCTAGGAGGTATCTCTCATCCACCCGTGGGTTTTCTTCATAGTAGGGCATTTCGTCAAGCAATATATCATTTCTGCTTTCGCCTTCTTCTAAGCCGTTAGGCATTGGTATGATGTGATCCAGTCCCTTCTATGCTAGAAACTTCCTCCCCTAATTCCTCATCGATGGGTTGCCAATTGACCATACAGATAGAGGTAGTGGGAACAGTCTGAGATTCCACGTAGTATTGGATTCCTCGGGGTTGCATCACATCTATGGTGGCTAGCATATGCATCCAATTTTCACACTGAAATATAGAGGAGGAAGTGATGCATACATTTCCACTTCCTCTTTCTTTTTGGAAAATTCCACTTTCCACTGTGGGCTGGCATATTTGTATGAATGTGGTTTGCTCGATTGTGACCGAATCATTACCAAACAATTGCCCTTCCATGGGATGTACTTTCCATGTCTGTAGATCTATTTTTAGAATTTGTGAGTCCCTTTGAACATACACATGGTCTAATGCCCAATCGTGCACCAATTTGGATTCCCTCATGAAGGGTCTCCCCAATATTATGTCATATGAGTCTGGTTGGCATAGAAAGTCCATTACCACAAATGTATGATGGGGTAGAAAAATGTAAAGAGTTTGAGTCACACATTCTCTAAAAGCCCAATAGGTCTTGAAGATGTTCCGTCTACCATTTTAATGATAAGATCTGCTCTTTTCAGATTGGGTTTTCCCCAATTTTTCCAACATTGTTTTGTGATGATGCTGACCCCCACCCCACCATCCAGGATAGCCAGTGCTTGATATCCATTATGATGAATTGGGATTGTAGCATTAGTGTCGTCACTTTTGTAATAACACCCCAATTTATTAACTGGTATTTTGACGACTCCTCTGGGTGTTCTTTCCCTTGTGTGTTTTAAGGTTCTTTCTACTAGAGGTGACTAAACCTCCTCTCAGTGTCAGCTGGCCTTAGTCCACCCTCTACCCATTCTTTTATGTCTGCCCACAATGTTGCTGAACTATGTAGCAGTTGTCCCAATGGCATTTGCATGAAAGTGGACAATATAGCTATGAGACTACCTATGTCTCTGGGATCTCTGGCAATTAAGAGTTCCCTCCATGTGTGCGTCTTATATTCATCCCTAGGGAATGAATGAATGGACTCATCCTATGCAACCTCCTTAAACATTCTTGACATCATGTTTCCTTGAAATCTCTCTTCCAACTCTCCTAGAATTGGAGTAGGTGCGTCTAATTCCCTTTCCCTTGTTGGTTCTTTTCTTGGATACATTGTATCCCTGGCCTAGTTAGCCCGTAATTTGGCTTTGTGAAGTCGTTTAACACTCCTCTACTAGGGCCCTAGATTCTTCAAGCTTCCTTATCTCTTCTTTAGCATTTGGGTATTCACCGACTCCTTTGGGGGTTGATGGTCTTTCCCCTTACGCTTCTTGGTCAGACTCATTTGGTTTGAGCGCTGGATCTCTCTCTTCTCTTGATTGAGTGGATCCGGTGTTGATCGTATCTTCTTCAAATCCATCTTGAATTGTGACTTTGGTGTCACCTTTACCCACTTTTTTCACCCTCCTTCTCTTGCCATTTCTTGAAGTGGTTGCATCTGTTGGGTTCTTCCATTTGTCCCCTTTGGACTCATGTCAGGACATTTAGTGGCGTAATGTTTCTAGGTTGCACAGTTATGGTCCGAACAGTGGCCTACTTAGAAGTGGAAGCTGAGCCACTTGCACGATATGGACAATCTTTGATCAAATGATCAATCCCACATTTAGTACACGTAAGTACTGGCATGTCATTGGGTGGTGGAGTCAATTGTTGAGGTTGATGAGTCTCAACCACATTCTTGTTATGACATTTAACGATTTAATGTGGAAACAGAACCACTTGCGCAAACATAGCATCCGCATAAGTTCCTTGGCCCTTATCTAAGATAGTATGATTATGACGTGCTCTCGCTGAAGCTCCCGCCCCCTCTCCCTGCTCGCGTTGCTGCACAGCGCCCGTCGCCCTCCCTGCCTGCTCGCCCCCTTGCCTTCCCCTCGCTCCTTGCCCCCCCGCCTTCCCTGCATTGCCCGCCACCTTTCTTTTAGCCCCCCCCGCCTGCATTCGCTGCTGCTGTGTCCCCTTCCGCCTGCCTTCGCTGCCGTCGCCCTGCTCTGCTCACCGCCTTCCTCTCCTTCGCGCCTCCCCCCTTGTCTTCGCGCCCTCCTCCCCTCTGCAGCGCCTCATCCCCCCCTCTGCCAGCTCGCTTTCCTCCCCTCCCTCTTGCGCGCAGCTCTCGCCCTCCCCCCCCTTTAGGTTTTCTCCTTCTCTTGCTCCCCCCTCCCTCCTTTTTCTTGCTTCCGCCCCCTGGGGGTTTGGTTTTCCTTTTTTGCTCCGTCTTCCGCCTCTCTGTGTGCAACTCGGTTCCAGCAGGATCCCCTCGCCTTCGCTGCAGCTTCAGACTCTGATGGAGGCTCCTCCCGCCGCCTCGGGACTCATCCGCAGCCCCCTTGCCCGCCCCCCCTGAGGACACCCCCATCAGGCTTTCTCTTTTGCCAGAAGAGGAAGCGAGCCTCACCGCAGAGGTGGAACGCCTCTAGGCTCATTCCACCGCAGAGGTGGAATGCCTCACCGCCCGCAGAGGTGGAACGCCTCCAGGCTCATTCCACCATCTGTCGTATAGTCGGCACTCGCCCCAGCAGAGGGGAGATCAGGGATCTTCTTCAGGCCCGCCTTCTTGCAGATGTGGGCAAGATCTTGGATGTACAGCTCCTGGGCCGAGGACATTATCAGATCGAGTTCGAGGCCGCCCAGAGCATTGCCAAGGTCCTTGCCATGAGTCCCCTTGACATCAGGGGTGCTCAGGCTTTCTTCAGACCTTGGCAGCATGGATTTGACCCAGCAGCGGCGGCGGAGCAGGGAGAGCGCCTCTTCCATGTTACAGTTTGCTTCCCTGGACTCTGCCGGGAGTATCTTCCGCTCCTCTCCAGGCTCGGAGCATTGGTGGGCTCAGTACTAGAGACTGGCCCCTCAGCAGCTTCAGTGGTTGCCAGAGCAGCTGGGCTACCTTCGGTCAGAGTGTTGGTGCCTGACATCTTCTCCCTTCCTAAGGTCATTTAGCTACCTAGGATAGGGGGGGATGGATAGATCAGAGAGTGGAGTTCTCGGGGCTCCGGAATCAGTGCTTCATTTCCAGGCAGGTCGGTCATCTGGCCAAGGCCTGCCCTCGTAGGAGACCCCGACCCTCACCCCACAGCAGCAGGCTACTGATGGCCCGCCCACAGATTCGGCTCGGCAGGCTGCCTCCGGGACACCTGCTCAGGCCACAGAGACCTCGGAGTGGCAGCCTAGACAGGGCGCCGCCGAGGGAGACAGCCCACAGCAGCACGCCCAGAGACCGTTGTAGCAACAGCCACAGTCTCAACCTCACTGGGTTCCCGTGAGGAACAGCTTTTCTCCCCTCCAGGAGGAGACCCCCGCGGCGACGACTGAGGACCAGGAGATGCCAGCACCCCCTCCACCCCCCCACCCCCGTCCCCTCCCACCGCCTCGCTTCCACCATCGCCTCATCCCGTCCCCGCTCCGGTTTCGGCAGCGGCTCCCTCTCCACCCCCCTCACCCCCCTCCTCCCCCACCGCCCGCCTCACCTTCCCGGGAGGCCCTGGCAGTCCCCTGGCGTTCACCTGCAGTTCGGAGGGCGCTGAGCACTGACCACGCTCGAGCATCACAGAGGAGACCTCCTATGCCGATTCGGGCTTCACGGATTTCATCTATCCGCAGTCAGCTGAGTCGCCTTGGCATTAGACAGCGCTCGGAGGCTTTTGATTATGCCTTCACACGGCTTTTTGGAGTAGAGACCCCCCCATGAGCCAGCACCCATCCGAGTTCATGTAGTGATCCGGCCCGCGCGGCGGGGAGGAGGCACTAGACTTAGCGGTGGCCTTCTCATTCCCTCTGTGTGGCCCTTGCGACCGGGAGTGGACTCTAGAGCTCGCTCTCAGCACTTTGAAGACTCAGGCAGTTGAGTTTTCTCATCACATGAGCGATCTGGAGGTGACAGATGTGATAGGCCGACTCTGGGAGTTAGCTCATTTTTTCTTGGATCCTGGGAGTGTGGATACTGCAGGGATTCGGCATTTGGTCGTGCGCATAGTGGCAGACTTAGCACACGACCCTGGATATATGTGTATACACGAGGTTGCTCTGTCAGAGCGAGAGGCAGTCGCCATGGGCCACAGCCACTGGCGCCTGATCCGGGATTCTTGCAGTACACCGGGTGGGCAGATTCGCAGCCGCTCGGATGGGGACTACTCTCCATCCAAGCTGCTTGTGAAGGCCCGCCGTACGGCTGAGACAGCATCCACCTCAGCAGGGCATCCATGAGGATCATCTCATGGAATGTACAGGGCCTTGGCGGAGCACACTTTATACGCTATCGTGGTTGCTTGAGGCAGGAGCTTCAGAGATGCCTGGTTGGTGGCAGCATTGATATTTTGATGATGCAGGAGCACCACTTGGGTGAGAGCAGGATCCGGAGATATGGTTCGGTGATGCCTGGTAGATGGGACACTTTTTGGTCTGCAGGGTTTGGTCCTTTATGTGGACAGGGAGGAGTATGCATGGTCATTGTTGCAGATGTATGGCGGCAGGCCATTGTGGATCGAGGGATCATTGTGCCTGGTAGAGCACAGTATGTCATTCTGAGGATGCATGATGAGCTATTGGGTGTGCTCAACGTCTATGCGCCCAATCATGCTAGTGCCAGAGCAGAGTTCTGGACCTAGGTTATGGATGCATTGCTAGAGGCCGCACATTGGTGTGTCGGGGAAGACTTCAACATGCTTGAGGACCCGGCAGGTAGGGTGGGAGGCAGTCATGTTACAGTGCACGGCACGGAGCTTGCAGCTTGGGACCGGTTTTGCATGTCACTGAGGATCACTGATGCATGGCAGCATGGGGCTTTCTCCCGGTCTCAGGACAGTATTAGTTTCTCTCGGTCGAATCACCGGCAGGGATCGTCGGTAGGGAGGGACTAATCTATCACGGATTGATCGCTTTTATGTGGGCGACTGGTTAGGGGAGCGAGGGGGCTCCGTCGGCATTCTCGCTGGCACCTCATTTTTAGATCATGCGCCAGTTATATTGACATTGGAGGAGGGGACACGAGAGCCCAGCTTGCAGTTGAGGATCCCAGAGAGGGTACTTATAGATCCCAGTCTCGCTGAGGACATTGAGAGGATCTGGCATGATAGTCAGTGCTCTGACCAGGATGCAGCGGGCCAATGTGCCCAGGGACTCACCGATCTTAGCTCTTTTCTACACGCTGCAGCTTTGACACGGCTGGGAGAGATTCACGAGCGGGAGCATCGGCTGAGACGCAGCCTTGCTTCGCTACAACGCCTTCAGGAGCAGCAGCCTGCATGTGAGTGGGTGGCGTCCCAGCTGAGCCAGGCACGCCAGGAGGTTAGAGAGGTAGAGGAGCAGAGACATGAGTTTTACTATCGTCGTTAGGCCTCTCAATGGACGCAGCTTGGTGATAGAGTGATTGGAGAGTTTTTTGAGATCACTGGACCCCGTCTCATGCGCGAGCAGGAGTCCACCAGCTTGGGAGACCGGATGGATCAGTAGCTACTGAGCTCGGGGAGATCAGAGCCATTGCCACTGCATTTTATAGACCTGCTTTCAGCGGAGCCAGCTAACTGAGGATCGGGATGTTTGCAGACAGACTGTGTGGGCCCATGTGCAGAGGAGGGTCACAGACCGTATGCGTACAGTTCTAGGTGCGCCTCTCTCAGAGATTGAGCTTGCCGAGGCCTTGAGGGTCCTGTTGCGACATAGTTGCCCAGGGGAGGACAGACTGACGCCGGCCTTTTTTATGCGCTATTGGGACCTTTTGGGGCCAGGCCTCCGCAGGGGCTTTAAGCATGTTTTGGACACTGGGGTGATGCCGCAGAGCTTTTCAGAGGGCTTGATCTATCTTATCCCCAAGGGGGAGGGAGTATCAGATGATATTCGGCATTGGAGGCCTATTACGATCCTCAATACTGTCTACAAGGTCTTAGCAAAGGCCTTGAGTTTGAGGATCCAGCCCTTCCTGGGGGAGTTGATTCATGCTACTCAGACATGATTTGTCAAGGAGCGCAGTATCCTTGACAACATCTTTACTTTCTGGGAGGCGACGGCCCGGCTAGATTTCTTGGCGAGGACTTGGTCGTGATGCTTCTCGATTTTGAGAAGGCATACGATAGAGTTGATTGGGGTTTCTTAGAGGGCACTATGCTTCGCCTGGGCTTTGAGCCAGGATGGATCAGAGGGGTGGCGGCTCTGTATTCCACAGCTCGTAGCCAGGTGCTGATTGCAGGAGGATGGGGGCCGAGTTTTGAGCTGACCAGATTAGTCCGTCAGGGGTGTCCCCTTGCCCCTTTTCTTTTTCTCTTCTTTGCGGAGGCTATGAGCATGTATTTGACAGCAGAGGAGGTTGGTTTGAGAGGACTTCAGCTCCCAGTCCGGGGGGAGGACCTGCTTGATGCTGAGTTTGCAGACGACACGGGCTTATTTTTGCATGGCCAAGAGGCCAATCTTCTTCGGGCAGAGCAGTCGCTCCAGGTTTTTAGTGCAGCTTCGGGAGCATTGATCAATTGGCGCAAGACAGTGGCCTTTTGGATCAGTAGTGCTCCCACTCCGGCATGGAGCCCGGACCCCGGTTTTAGATGGATTCCTCCAAGCACAGCAGTGTGGTATTTGGGATGCCAGATTGGCCTAGATTTGTCACCTGAGCAGCAGATTGCCCCGCTTCTTCTGAGCATTCGGAAGAAGCTTTTGTATTGGAGTACAGCTCGACTATCCTTGGCTGGGAGGGTGGTGGTGGCAAATCAGGTGCTGTTAGAGCGACCATGTGGTACATTACGTCTTGCTAAATTTTCTCGAGCTCTTGCATCAGCCAGGTACAGAGGCTGATCAAGAACTTTCTGTGGTCTGGGCGGGACGGTTAGCCAGCTCGGGCAAAGGTTGCATGGGTAGTTATTACACTTCCGCTGGCTCAGGGAGGTTTGGGCATTATAGATCCAGTCGATCAAAGTAGAGCCTTATTGGGGAAGCTTATTGTTCGGGGGTTGCTTCCAGGCGCTGAGCCTTGGAAAGAGCTCCTCTTGCAGCGGCTGCAGGCTCGGGCGCCCCCAGCAAGGGGTACTTGGGCACCAGAGATTCGCTGGATCTTCATAGAGATGAGGAGGACAGGCCTCAGTAGAGGATGGGAGGACAGATTTGCTTTGAGTATCCTGAGAGCTTGGGAGCTGCTGAGACCGGGGCTCTCTCAGCAACCTCCTTCTTGTATTGAGGAGCGGGCCAGACAGCCGCTCATCTGGAGACCAGCGGTTCGCACGAAGCAGGGTCATATGCTGGATTACCCTCAGGCGCAGCAGATCTGGCTGCGGATGCTGCGTATTCTGGCTCCCCTCTCTCCAGAGGGTATGTTTACGTGGGGTGCCGCTGCATGGTCGACCTCGTCAGGGCCTGCGATGGGCTATGAGATGGACCACACACTTACACGATTACAAGAAGGCTATGCCTTTTAAAAAGACTCCTAGGCGACGCTTCATATTCAAAATGACTCTTGACCTTTCAATTTCCTAAATAACTATTCAAATCCTAACCGACTCTTCAAATCCCAACCTAAATGACACTTCTGATAACTTGAATGACAAATGACACTTCTAATGACACTTTTGATGACAACTCAGATGACAATTCTGATGACAGTTTTATGACACTGTGAATGACACTTTTCTACACCCTTATACACTGCACGCCTGAGGGAACAGTTGCAAAGCAATTGAGAACCCACTTCTCCCTTGATAGAGAATCAAATGCCTTATCCAAAGCTCATCCAAGATTATGCTCGTTGTCGGTTCTGCATCTCCCGGTAGTACATCCAATTCTTTGCCGGTATGCCTCCATCAGATTGCATCAACCTTGCTAGAAGTCATCTACCTGAATCTGCCTCAGACAATCCACCTTTGGCTTCCATCTCCGAAGAAGAGTAATCCTCCTCATCATCCATTTTGAAACCTCGCTACGTCTGAGTTAACAACAACATCTGTGATGTGCGATGCATGTTCTTCATCTGCAGCCCTTGCTTGACTTCGACCACCCAACCGCCTTCTATAACTCGCCATGCAATAATTCAGCACACCCCTCCGCTAGTAGGAGAAAATAGGACACCTGCCGTTGATTGCCAAGTGTTAAAGCTATGCCTTTAACAAGGTTTACACAAAAGAATAGAAGCGACTCTCATTGGAGCATTACTCAGAGACAGAGGGAGAGAAAAAGAGAGATGAAAACTGAAAACTGAAACTGATAACTGATTCTTGATTTCTCACACACCACCACACACTTACTTCCACGGTTACAAGAAGGCTATGCCTTTTAAAAAGACTCCTAGGCGACTCTTCATATTGAAAATGACTCTTGACCTTTCGATTCCTAAATAACTATTCAAATCCTAACCGACTCTTCAAATCCCAACCTAAATGACACTTCTGATGACAACTTGAATGACAAATGACACTTCTAATGACACTTTTGATGACAACTTAGATGACAATTCTGATGACAATTTTATGACACTGTAAATGACACTTTTCTGCACCCTTATACAAGTGCTATTGGTACAGTGGTGCTCTAGGCGCGCCGGAAGTTGTGATACGGTTTGGAACATTGGATACCTGCACATGGAGGTGTCATGATTTCCTAATTTTGCACAGTGCGTACAATAGAGTAATGGCCTTGCTCTTAACTATGGGCATTCAGTGGTAGTGTGATTCAATCTGCACATAGAACACCACACCAAATCTCTACGAGGGTAAAGATGGGTATACCCATGCCCAGATGTTTCTCTTCTGTCCTTCATCGTTTTTCTAGTATGACATTACTAAGTTCGTCCACAGTCATCTTCCCAACTTTCTTGCTCTGAGTTCCAATCTCTTGGTGACTCAAAACTCATAGAGTCATTGCTGTTAAGGATATTTTGACATCTTCTAGTTGTGGCAATTCCAGCATATTGTCTTCATATTCAATTGCTAGCTTATAACATGCATCCAGAGTAGCCGATTGAGCTAATACTAGATAATCATGCATCTTGTGATCTCAGACTCCTCTCCGGAAGCATGGCAATAACTGATCAGTTAGCCTCTCTCGTAGTTTGCATCTTGAATTCAAGTGCTTTAGCCGGATGCATAGTCTCTCATTAACCCAATTTCTTTCTATTCGATGTTATGTAGTTGTGCCACAGGACTCCATCTGTCGCCACTTTTGGCAAAGCTTGGCACAAACACATTCTCGAGCCGCATGAAATTGATCTTATCTTTTGGCTTGAGGGTTCGGAAACATTGATGAGCTTTTCCTTCTAGGGTCACTGAGAAGGCACGAATCATGGTTATATCACTTACTGGCCCGCAAGTTTTGCATGTGGACTTAAAGATCTCTACATATTAAATAGGATCCCCATCCCTAGAGAACTTTTGTATAAGCTTTGAAATGATGTGTGGCTTCATTTGGGATGGTCTGGATTCTAGAGCAGTGCCTAGTTCCTTGACCATTCCTCGGCCCATTTCCACAGCCATTCCTCGGCCCATTTCCACAGCCATATTCAATAAATTTATCCTTGTGACTGCATTAAGATCTATATTTGGATCCGCCCTTGGTTTTTAAGGAGCTACTCCCCCCTACCTAGACCTCGTCCTCTTCCAACATTGGCTCTTCTAGGAATTTATGGTCTATAGGACGGTCCAAGCACTTCATTCTGGATTGGCAGCCTCCGTACGCCTTTGTAAAATCAAGAGCTGAATATCCTGTAAGAACGTGGGATGATTGATCATTTGCTCAATGTCTTTCTTGTTGGTGTACAAGCGGTCTTCTACTTAACCCATTTCCCTTGGTAGATTATCCCCTTCATCCTAGGTTATGAACCCTTCCTCCGCTCTTGAATCTTCATTAATGGGCTCTAAGTTTGGAATTTCTCCCTCACTCATGTCCATGACCATTTTCGACTCCTTGCCACGTGATTAAAATAGGTTTACATTTCCCATCTCCTTTTGTTCGACCTTAGCCCTTTGAGTATCGAGCTCTTATTTCCTTAAGTTCAATTCTTGCCCCAGCAGGCTGTCGTTCTACTTCAATCCTTTTCAGATCTGATTCTACTTCCTTTGAGGTTGGGAAGAATACTTGAACTGTCCTAGTTGCGCTTTCCATGTCTCTTCTCATTTGGGGGGGTGCTAGTGCTAGACAACATATAATTTGAAGGTTGGATTGGTAATTCTTGCCTTGGACCAAGTCCAGCGTTGATTGATGGACCCATGCCCGTACATTGCACTTCCTCATCATCGCTGGTTTGGAGACCAAAAAATCCTCGGGATATATCAATGATACCACTAGATCTAGTAGGGGAGGGTGGTTTCTTCTCTTCCCCAAACCAGAATCGTAGCCCTTCTTCCATGGATTCTTCACTACTAGTCTCGACGATGGTTAGATTCCTTAAGACACTCAATTGAGTGCTGAACCAACACTCTTTTGATAGGAAGATCCTGAGTGATTTGATGCAATATCGTCGGAGGAGTGAGGTTGTCTGTGATGAGCTTTTGAGACCTCAAGTGCATGTGAATATGATTTTGATAAGCTAATTTGTAACTTAATGATCAGATTAGTACCCAAAACTATGATTAGCAAGGTTGTGAACTTGGGGCCTTTAATTAAGCATATAGAGACACTTACTTATGGGGATGTTTTCATATATTAAAGGAGCTTGATGAGAGGAATAGGTGAATGGGAGATTTCACCTTAATTTGAGGTGAAAGTTGGGCTAGATAGTTGCAGATTGACGACTCTTCCTCTACTTTTTGTGGAGCAATTTCTTGATGAAATCTAACGAGATTTGGGTTGTGGGATCCTTAGGGTAGGGATTGCCCCGATTTGGAGTGTACACAAAGAACGGCGCTAGAAACCACTTAAGCGCAGCCCCAGTGTCTAATTCCTCCATATCACGGATTCGCCTAGTGGTGATGAAGATGTGGCTATAAGATCTCCCTTAGCGATAAAGATAATTGGAGGAACAAGCCACTTGAAATTTGGGCACAAAGAAGAAAGAGGGATAATGTGGGATTAGTGAGTTTAATCAAGATTAATAGACCCTATTTTAGCTAATGGCTTGAGATGGGATGAGTGAAGATGTGGCTATAAGATCTCCCTTAGCGATAAAGATAATTGGAGGCACGAGCCACTTGAAATTTGGGCACAAAGAAGAAAGAGGGATAATGTGGGATTATTGAGTTTAATCAAGATTAATAGACCCTATTTTAGCTAATGGCTTGAGATGGGATGAGTGAAGAGGCATGGCTCTGATACCATGTTGATAAATAAATCTAGACTAGGCTCAAGGTGGATCAAAACATGAGAAACATGATTAAGAATATTGATTAAGATAATACAAAATGTGATTAAGCTAATAACAAGATAATCACAAGTGATTAATCATAAACCCACATAATCTCCTTGCATTAGAATTGATCTACGTACATGCTTTTACAGCTCTCATGGATCTCCCAATCCATGCTTTGTGTGCACCCTAGTGCCAACCATGTGTCCATAAATGCTCACACTACATGTGATGTGCTACATTTTTTACCTATGACTTCACCTTTTACAAATAACCAAACAAATCAACCTGCCAATGTACCCTTAGTCGAATTCTCTTTCTAATGTGCATGCTCCTCCCCTTGATCTATTCATGTGCACCTCACACATTGCTTTTCTCAACACCTCCCCTCAATGTGATGAGGGTCTAACACCTAACATGTATTAACCTGACCTACACTCCATATTCATATGGTTGGAGTGGTCTAACTAGGTTGCTCTATAAGCTATAATGTTGGCTTTGTCTTGACACTTTACACACCAGGAGAGTGGGGTTATAGCTAGGGTTTAGGAGCCATGCTCCTCATATCATCTAGAAGAGATGATCTACATTGCCTCCATCCATGTCTTCCTTCTTTGTCATTACATTGTCTTTTTCGTCTCTCTTTTTATGCCAGTAATCCTTGGCAATGTGACCAATCTTGCCACAATTATGATAGGTTATCCTTGTCCTTGGTCCTTCTATGTTTCTTGGTCTTGGTCCTCTTGAGAAGAGTGCTTTCTCTTAACTCCATGTAGCTTGAATTGTCTTCCCCTCGAATCTGCTTCTCTTCTTCTATGCATGCTTCTTCCACTCCTACAATGGTTGGATCTGGGACTTTCTTCAAGGTAGCCACACCAAGGGCCCATACTCCTCAAGTGTCATGCTTTTTAACAATATGTCTATGGCATCCTCTTCTTGTACTAGTGCCCCAATACCAACAATTATTGAGTTATACTCTTCATTTTGTTAAGGTGTGCTGAAAGTGATTCACTATCCTTAATGTCTAAGCCAAAGAATTGTATTTTCAAGCTTTATTTTGAATTCTTTTACTTTGCCTCCAATAATTTCTCTAGCTAATCCCAAGCACCCTTAGATGTATTAAAAGACTAAGGTCATGTAAAAGGGTAGGAGAAGGGTGTGTGTGTGAATGGACTTATGGTCCACTAGCTTCACTTATTTAAAGGTGAAGCTAGAAGACATTGCGCTCCGGCGTCTATTTCACTGCAACGCTGATTTCGTACAGAAATGCACAGACTGTGGGTAAGCTTAAGCCACACAAGCTTAGGGCTTTTTTGGGGAGAAGAGAGCTTGAGCTCTTGCAAGCACACACACACTCACAAAACCTTAAAAGAGAGAACACACGGTGAGAGGCTAAAAATCTTCTTCTTCTTCACTCAACACTTAACACACCATATACAAAGATAAGAGTACACACACTATGAAAGGGTACTTAACCAAATACATACTAGGGTTCTCTATAGTGTGGACCCAACTAAATGAGCTGACGATATAACTATGTCAGTCTCTAGAATGGTTGTCACACAGCCTGTCATCCCACTGGCCGCATATCACCCATGATCTCACCAACCATGCCAGTGGTGTAAGTGTGGGGCCTATCCCCCAGGGGGGTCATCAGTGTTCACTGCCTCACTAGATGAGCTCGATATCTCAACACTCCCCCTCGAGCTCAACTCTATCTCATGTACACTAAAGCGAAGCCCTGAATCTACGGAGCTTCTCTCTACCCAATGCTTTGGTGAAGATGTCAGCAACCTGATCCTGTGTGCTGACATAAACAAGGTCAACGTCTCCCAAAACCTTCTCTCTAACAAAATGATAGTGGACCTCTATATGCTTCGTGCGAGCATGAAAAACTAGGTTCTTGGCCAACTATATACTGCTAATGTTGTCACAAAAAATGACAACTTGTCTATCCACTAATAGACCCAAATCTGCAAGTAGCTTTCTCAACCAAGCTACCTCACATGTTGCCATAGCAGCACCTCTGTACTCGGCCTCTGTGTACTGGATAGAGCAACCATAGGCTGCTTCTTGCTACTACAAGTCATATCAGCACTCCCCAAAGAAAACATGAAGCCACTAGTAGATCTTCTATCTGAGATACTACCAGCCCAATCAGCATCTGTGTACCCATGTACACATATCTCTGTCCCAGTTTCATAAAATAGTCCACAATGCAAAGTAGACCTCACATACCCCAGTATGCGTCTCAATGCATCCAAATAGTCCACAATGCAAAGTAGACCTCACATACCCCAGTATGCGTCTCACATACCCCAGTATGCGTCTCAATGCATCCAAATGCGACTTCCAAGGAACCTGCATAAACTAACTCACCAATCCAACAATAGCATAGCTCAAATCTGGCCTGGTGATTGTCATGTAGATCAAGCTTCCTACTATGCACCTATACATAGTAGGATCCTCCAAAATCTCTCCTGAATCTGCACTCAACTTGCCATTCTAATCCAATGGCACTGAGATAGGCTTACAGCTTGTCATACCATACTTGGACAACATGTCCAAGCCATACTGTCTCTGCATTAATCCAATACCATGTGGTGACCTAATCACCTCAATGCCCAAGAAATATCTGAGCTCCCCCAGATCCTTCATCTCAAACTTCTGTCTAAGCAAGTGAACTCAATGGCAAAAGTCCATCTCCCATTTGAAGGCATAATAAATGCACATATATCAGACATAGATATTACCTCAGAGCTGAAAAATAGGTATTGTCTCCATAATACAGAGCCAAACTTGCCAAAAACAAATGAATCTTTACAAAGACAATAGAAATGAGGCAAAAAGCAAATTATAGTCTCAATGGTATTGTGATATACAAACCCATAAAATAGCCTCCTTGGGAGGACACTCTAAGAAGATGGGAGTACATATGAAGGTAGTTTCATAACTTGGAAGCCTAGAGAAGTCATGATGAAGAGGAATAAGAGGACACAAATAGCATGCAATGCAGTGATTCAAAGAGAAAAAAGTAGCAAAAAATCTTAGAGGCCTAAAGCTCCACTCCTGATGTGTAGAAGAAGCAAGCCTCTCCAACTTCCAAACCGGATGCTATGGGAAAAAGAGTTTTTTAACTAGACACAAACTATGTTGTCACACATAAACCAAAGAAGACCAAGCTATAAAAAGAGAAAGAATAGAAAAAAATTCAAATGAATCTATTACCTGGTGATCAAGATAAAGATGCAACATGTGAGAACTACAAACAAAGAGGGTATGTTTGAAGGCTTGTGGCACATTGAAGCTGCATCTAGAATGTCTATGACAATGTGGTGGAAGGAGATTGGGTGTGAATTAGTTGAACTTCAAGTCATTAACACACAAGTACTATCAGTTCCAGCATCTTCAAGAAGCTATGATATAAATTAGTTTGTCTTTGAATTCATTCATTCGAAGAGTTTCAATAGATTAAAGGCATATCGAGCTATAGATCTTGTATATGATTCTCTAATATATTCATCTTAGATCATCCTAAAACAATACCTTTATATTTATCACAAGGTGACAATTTCAAGAAGCTCAATGAGGTTAACACATGAAGCAATATTGAAAAATGTATGTAGTGAAGATGATGATGAATTTTAGTTAGAGTTCGAGTGCAGTGAAATGGAATAAGTTGGTGATCTTGTTCATGTCCTCGTTAAAAGGATTGAGTAAAAGATTTCCTTGATATAATTCACATATAATTAATTATATTATTAAACCACTAAATCAAATGTTGCATACAAAGTTATTAAATGATATATATAAAGGATAAAACTTATCAATCATGAGTTACATAAAAATATGAGGTTAACATTCAAAATATTTTGTAACATAGTGTTCATCAAAGTAGAATACTTATTTATCTACTATGTGAGTTACAACAAGCTCTTCATTTTAAGTAACATTCTCATGAGTTACAATAGGTTCTTCTAGATGTATCATGATGAGAAGGTTCTCTAGATTTACAATAATAAAATCATCATTAAAATGCTGTCTTTTCAGTCTCTCATTCTCAGCTTCGAGATCTGTAACTCTGAGTCTCGAAGTTGTAAAATTTCTTCTAGAAAATCTTATGTGCTTCCACTACCAACATGCAAGTTGCACTCCTTGAGTTGCCAATTATAGCATTGCTTGTTGATGAGCTTCTATTGTCATGCAATAGGTACATTTCGTTCTACTGGCCTGTCATCTCTTTGTGCTTGCATGCAAACACTTGGTCTGTCTCTTCCTATGCCTACGTTGCTTGGCTTATCATTCCAATCAACTATGTGTTTAAGGATGCCATGTACATAAATTTGTTGACTAAGATAAATAGAACGTTTTTTGTTATTTGGAATCGCTTTCTCTATCTCCTCGAGAAACCTGTTCAAAAGAACTCTAGCTCTGTCCCCGACATGTTGGCAATCCATGAACTTCAATGGAGTTGTGTTTCTAACATTGCCAGTATTTTGAAAAAGGGTTCAATGAACAAACTACTTAAGACAGAGTTGACGAACCTCCTTCAAAGAAGGAGGAGGCTCGTCTATGCACATCAAGTTGTCTTGACCATTTAACAACTCAAAGTTTGTTTGATGGCCCAATTCTTTGAAAGCTTCTTCCATTATTTGTTTAGCTTTGACTTGATTCACATTAGGATCAACTTCTTGTTTGGTCATAGTTCTACAAAACAATTGATATTTAGTATTTGTTACTTTCATAAAAATAATACTTATATTTTATAACTTCTAAAACAAAATATTGATTAAATCTATAATCATTTACATATTAACAATTACTACTCAAAATAATAATATCAAGATATAAGAGACGTTCAAAACAAGATTCAAATTTGATTAAATAAAATATTAGACATCAAGATGTTAACCCTTAGTTATCCTTAGTCATTCATTAATAATTATCCGCCGAATAGCTATGAGAATCCAACCGGCATACTAAATTTATGTGACACTTTGTATCACACTTGTTAACATCTTATAGTGCAAAGCGCAAAGCCTATGTATTCATTCATTTAGAGAAGCAGTAATATACGCAAATACTGATGGTTTTTTGGTTACTTGTGTATCATATGTTTCTGTTTGTACTGTTATTTCTTGGTGTTCTTTGTTTGTCATAAGTTAACTGTCTATCATATATTTCTATTTGTACTGTTATTTTTTGGTGTTTTTGTTTATTATAAGTTAATATGAATAATCATATACGTTTGCTTTCCACCCACACTTTGGTGATCCTATTGTGTTCGATTTCCTTTTGATTCTCTTGATTCTGATTGTTTGCTAGCATGATCTTTTCCATTCATGGATTTACTGTGAAGTGTACGATAGTTTCTGGCCTCTTAGATATTGGAAATGTTGAAATCATCCATTGCAATGTGGCACTTTCATGTTCTATCCCCGTTTATGTCTAGATTGTGGTTGTTGATGCCTATGCACTCTCATACATTGATCACTATCCCCCTGAATTCATCGCTATCCAGTTAGCCACCAGTCATTGGGGCATTGTTAATTTCATTGAGTTCAAAACCATTCATTTTTCCAATGGGTCGTCAAGTTATTATTGCCATCAATTCTTACACAACATTCCCCGTTCCATGTGGTTTGACAATTTTTATCCATTACCGAGTGGCATGCTTGTGTTATTTGATATGGATAACTCTCTGTTATTTTTGTCCATTACCGAGTGGCATGCTTGTGTTATTTGATATGGATAACTCTCTGGGACGAGCAAGGGTATGATTCCTGAAAGCCGAGGACTGCATGACGACCGAATGTGACCAACGTTACATTGCTCTCTCCAGGAGCCTCATCGGGCTGGCTGACGACAATCCTTTGGATAACGCCACTTAGTATAATTCGGATCACGGAGATGCATGGGAGGAGAACTCCACTGACGAAGAACTTGGCAGTGATCCCAAAAGTCCAAATGGGCTTGTTCATGCATGAAAATTGCTAGTTTTTGGTCTCCTTCTTGTGGGTCTTAGTGCCACCTCTCCACCTTCGATTCCATTGGGCCTTGGTGCTGCAACATTTCCCCCCTGTGAGAATGGCTCATCGGGTTTCCTTAAAGTATGCAAAGTTCAATGGGCAAGAAAAAGGAGGATCTAGATACTCATGTTGCCAACTTTGAGAATATTTGGCGCACTAATGGTATGCCACCCACTGTTCCCACAGTTACCAAGCGGAATGCTTTCAGTAGCACTTTTGATGGTGAGGCAACCAACTGGCATTCTCAATATGGTCCCAATCATTTTCTTACCTCTGAGGCCCTTCGGGATGCTTTCCTTCATCATTTTCATATAGACAAGACCTTTTCTTAGATGTTGGATAAGCTCTGTCGCTTGGAACAAAAGCGGTTACCTATGGAGGATTATGCGGCATGTTTCCGTACTCTTCGGAGTTGGGTGGATCCTACGGATTCTCTCTTACTGAAGCTTTGATTGGGGTATGGTTTGGTCGTGGATTGCACAAGAAGCTGAAGCCAGTTGTCGCTTCAATAGATCTTATGGTTGGGGGCTTTGATGCATTGGTGGAAGACGCCCCCAACATGCTGAACGCAGTTTGACGAGTTGTAATTCAAAGAAGGGAAAACATAAGCATAACTTGAATTCCTCAGATGATGACCAAGAAGTGGAGGACACTTCAAATACGGATTCAGATTCGAATCCGGATGTAGATTGCAAGCACCAAAACCGAAATAAGTGGAGCCATAAGCTGGATAAGGAAGTCGATGATTGTTGGCAGTATTGGCAAAGTTCAGAGAGGGACTAGATCCAGAATTCATCCTAGAGTTTGGTGTGCCAAGTTCTCCAATGAAGTTCATACCAAGGAGGAGTGCAAGCTGACCCCATATTGTGCAATCTGCGAGACCAACACACATAGAACAGAAGCTTACCAATATAATAATCGTGTTCATCATCCACCATGAGCCATAGGTCTAGGGCAACCCAGTGTTTCCGTCCAACAAGTGGCACCCATCAATCCAATAAATGCTAGTGCACAGCCGTATCGTCCCTATGGGTGCGATAGATATGGAGCTGTACTCGGAGGCAATTTTCATTGTTACTATTATAAAGCCCCGTCATCGTAAGTCTAAATGTCTAGTCTAGAAGTGCCATCAAGGGGAGTTACAACAAAATCAGGCATGGAGGGATCTACTTCTCAGGCTCTGCGGCAATTAATATGGTCCAAATTAAGCCTATTTTGGTGGAATACAGTCCACCAATGGCTGTACTGGCAGTGACATGTTCACAAGAGCCATTGTCGAAAGAAAAACATGATTTGCCAAGGGCAAAGGAAAAATCCACGTATTGGGTGGACCAAAAGCATGTTTGGACCAGGTTGCCAAGTTAGTGCAAGAAGCATAAGGGGCAGTCCAGAATGATTAGCGAATTCCTTCCCCGATCCCAATGGCAAGTCTGACTTTGCAGTCACAACAAAGCACAATAAGGCAAGTACTCTTGTCGTTTCTTCTTCTGGGAAGTCTGACGAAGGCCAAAGTAAGAGGCAATTATGTATGGTGTGAGAAGAATCTGACATCTAAGAGGAACTGATAAAAGACGAGAAGGCCAAAAAGTGCCAGTACTCATCAACGGATGCATGAAAGAAGTCTAGTTGGACGAAGGAGGCTGGAAAGTGCCAATTTGCACAGGATGCGGGAAAGATGTCTAGTTAGACGATACTCCGCAAAGAGGCACGAAGTTATACACAAGTCACAAGAAGTGGAAAGCTTTAATCAGATGGGGGAGTAGACCCCGATGAAGATAAGTCAATTAAAGTAGAATGATACTACTGTTAGTATATGTTTAATGCCTGCCTCTCAGCATGTATCTCACATTGATGTGTGGTGCACATTTGTATGGCCCCCATTATCAGGAGAAGCCATTGGTGCACATATCTTTAGTGGGAACCCTAGCTTAGATGCTAGAAGGGGTCGTAGTTGTGACCATTGATGGTTAGGAGATGATGAGGGGTACGAGCGTTAGCCGTAGCCCCGGCCCAAAATGGTATAGGAAATATTCCCTCGGGAACTAAGTTCATCATTAGAGGGTAGTGCTCAATGGGAACGCATCATGAATACATGGGCGGTGAGCCGCATCAATGCAGCGTAGCCGCCCACGTCTTGGATGCGTCCACCGCACTACTTGTAGCACTATAAATGGACATAGTTGGCACAAGCAAAGGTATCCAATGCTTGTGAGCATATATTCCCTATACTCTCAGTATGCCCTCCATCTAGAGTCTGTCTAGATCACCATCTAAGCTTTACACTAGAGCGCACGGGTGGACAGCACCATCATATTATACCTATCTCTTGTTTTGTATAATCAAAATTTTAAAATTCTCTCCATTCTCTCTATTGCATTGTCTAGAGTACTTTCTCTTGTGCTGTGTCTGTTTTGGTTGTGCCATATTCTTACAACTGCCTAGGGCTATCTAGAAAGGAGAAACAATCTAGATGTGGAAAGACAAAAGCTTTCGAGTATCATCTCTGGGAAGATCTAAAGAATATAAATCTAGATATGACACTGGATCAGTTGTGCTCTGTCTGGTACCCAATTACCGTACATAGTTAATCCGGAAGCTTGTGGGAGAAGACTACCTTGTTGAGGTTCCAACCATAGTGGTCTATACTCAGGAAGAAAAAAAGGATTAGTCCGCTGGATATGACACTGGATCAGTTGTGCTCTGTCTGGTACCCAATTACTGTACATAGTTAATTCGGAAGCTTGTGGGAGAAGACTACCTTGTTGAGGTTCCAACCATAGTGGTCTATACTCAGGAAGACAAAGAGGATTAGTCCGCTTTCAAAGTCCAGCTAACTGTGGATTGGGATGAGGCAATTCCATAAGTAATCATTCAGATATAGGGGAAAACCATCAAAGGTGTGGTTTTTGATGGTGGATCTAGAGTAAATATTATCATGGATAAAACTCGCCGAAACTGGGCATCCTAGAGAGCAAGAATTGAAACTAGCTACATTTCTCATCCGAATGGCAAATCAACGAAGAGTGAAGCCACTTGGGTTAATCGGAAACTCTGATAGCAAGATGTGATTTCCCAGTAGCTTTCATTGTGTTGAAGATGGAAGGGCTTGTTGGATCTTACCCCATGCTGTTGGGATGGCTATGGCTGAGACAAGCAAAGATTAAACACAACCGAGCAACTGATCAGATTATAATTCAGAACCGGAAGAAGAAAGTATGTGTACAAGTGGTGTCCCATGATATGTTACAACAATCCGTCTGCCTAGTTTGTGCTGAAGGGTTGAATTGGCTGTGGAAGGAGTTGATGCAAATGAAGCGGAAGAAATCCTTAAACAAAATCTGAATTTAATATCACTCTTTGAAGTGGATGTGGATAAAATTATTTTCCATTATCGTCCGACTGAAGATATGGTTAAGTTCCAAGCAACCTAGAGCACTATCTTGGATGACACGAGTGTACCAGAGGAAGTTCAAGCTCTCATCCAAGTGGAAGAAAATCATGAGAAAGACATGAAGCATATCCGACGGGTCACAGTAGATGAGCTCGAGGACATGAATCTGGGTGATGCGAAGGATCCAGAGATGGTATGGGTCAGCAGTAAGCACCCATTTTATCAAAACATAAAGAGACCAATCAGCCCATAAATAGGCAAGCCTTGCTTCTTTCCTTTGTATCTTGCAATGGTGAGAGTTGACTTGTGATAGGTGGTGGGCAGAGAGATAGAGAGAGAACTTATCACAAGTGATAGCAACATTCTATGGTTTGCTACGTCTACAAGCTTTCTTTGTGATTGTTCCCAAACTTTTCTACTCTCTGTTTTTCCAACATGAAAAACTAGAGCTTGTGTTTTCATCATTGTGAGGCTCTCTAATGTTTTCTAAGGGTTGTCAGAGTCTACAAGATTATCCTAGACCGTCTTTGCACCTCTAGTATGTGACGTGAAAATCTATTTTTCACGAGACGAGAAAAACTTTTGGCTTTTCATGGTGAAGCAACTTGTGTGTTTGGTTTCTACTCAATATTGCCTTAGGCAATACTTATCCTTGGATACTTTTTCATGCTTTTTGGAAAATTTTCAGCTCACATGAAAAACCAAGTTTTTGATTTTTCACTGCCATTTCATAGAGCAAGGTTAGATGATGAAAATCAAGTTAGTTATAACGTGAATATCCCACATTTTTCACGGCATGAAAAACGAGTGTGAAAATTGAACTTGATGTGTTAACTTTTGCTAGCATGGTGGGTTAGCTTGATGTAATAGATAAAGGAAACAAGGTTTCTAGATACTTTCATCACTTTGGGTTTGGCATTAAAAGCAGTGAATTTTTCAAGGTAAAATTTAGCCATGGCAAGTGTTAATTGGTAAGTCCAATGTTGTCAATTTTATGTTTGGACCACTTTAAAGAAGGAACAAGCGAAATAAAAGAAGATGCAAACAAAAGGAAACATGAAAATGAAATTGCGAGCCCCTACATGGCCCTTCCGATGTTGCGACATGTTGGGGTGTTGGTCATTATGGCTCCACATGACAATGGTGATAGAGATGATGATGAACATCTTGCCTTTGGCGATGGAAGCTTTATATGAGCACAGGGCAAGCAATGAGCGATGGGATAAAGGAAGAAACAAAAAGCCAGAGGCGAAAAGCAGACAAATAAAAAAAATCTAGTTTTAGTAATCATCACGCAAATAGGGTGGCTCTTTTGTTAAGCAGAGATGTCGTATTCCTAAATGGGGGGGTGGAGTTTCTAAAAGGGTCTTTTGGATATAACCTCCCATCAATCCATAAATCTATGTTTTTTTCCCTTGCATCCTCAACATTTCTTTAGAAGCATTACACAAAGTATTAGGTTTATTTCTCTTACTTAGAGGTTCATATTCATGTTCAAGCTCAATGTGCAGGAGGTTGTAAATGTCTCTTTTCTCTGTATTCCTCCTTGCTCTTGATCCCTCTGCCATCCTCTTGATTCTCTCTGTGTTCCTCCTTGCTCTTGATCCCTCTGCCATCCTCTTGATTCTCTCTGTGTTCCTCCTTGCTCTTGATTAGTAGAAAAATCTGAATGGAAAGAGAAAGGTGCCAAAAAGAAGTAAAGAGTCCAAATAATTTGCAAGAAAAACCTTGATTTTAAAGGTACCAATACCTGCAAACTTTGATATGTAATAACTTCGAAATTTGAGGTAAAGTTTCTTGTAGGGAAGGAAGTCCTAAACCTTCAAAATTTGAGGTTGCAGGGAGGGAACTCGAACTATCTTTGAATGATCCTTGGTTCAAATTTCAAGAAATATTCTATTTCGGCTTGTACGTAGAGATTTTGAGATATAAGCCATTAAACTTGGAGAATTGACCAATTCATTGTTCACGTAGTACATATAGTACATGAACAGATTGAAGACTTCGAGAACTGACAATATTCTATCATTTTTATGTACATTTAAGAATAGAAATATATCTTCTATATCTCAAGAAAATGCCAAGAGAAAATACGCCAAAATCAATTTCACCTTATTTTTTAGGCTTTTTGGATTCTCTCTAAGCTTAGTTGGCACTTCTTAGAGGGCCCAAAGTTGAGTCCAAAATTCCCCTAATGTTTGGTGTGAGAGAGGGCAGATAACAAGAGGTGTGTGAGTCCTTGAAAAAGAAGGTGAAATAACTTCTTTTGTGACAAAAAGGAAGAGAGTACTTGAAGGAGAGGAGCTGGCAACCACACCGATCAAGATTGGATGGCTTCAAGAGAGTACTTGAAAGTCCTAGAGAGGAGCTGTCAACCCCACTGGTCAAGATTGGATGACTTCGAGAGGGCCGAGTTTGGAATCAAGGCAAGTTTCCCATGATTACTAGCAAGCTTGTTTGTGCTCTTATGTGTGAATCTAGGAGTTTTGGAGAGATAAAATGATGAGAGAGAGAGAGAGAGAGAGAGAGAGAGAGAGAGAGAGAGAGAGAGAGAGATTTGTTTTTTTGGCTAATTTCCCAAACAAGGGAGTTTATTTTTGGTGATATCCGTCTAGTAGGTACACTTCCAAAATGTACATTAAATGCAAAAATAGTAAGGGTGTTGGTGGTGGTGATATCACTTCAAATAGGTACACAAATTTTCAATTAGATACAAAAATAGAGAGAGAGAGAGAGAGAGAGAGAGAGAGAGAGAGAGAGAGAGACTAAAGAATTTTTGACATGTGTAAACACATGTCAAAAAATAGAGAGAGAGAGAGAGAGAAGGGAGGAGGGAGAGACTAAAGAATTTTTGACATGTGTAAACACATTTTTTTTGTAAGATGTCTCGAACAAGGGGGTTTATTGGTGTTATCACTATAGTATGTACCTTCCACAACACACACATCAAATGGAAAAAATAGAGAAGAGCTTTTTCATAGGAGTTTATTGGTGGATTTTTTTTTTAAATGTGAGAAAAGAAACTAAGCTACATATGCTGCAAGGATAAATTCGAACCATATATCTCTCTTTAGAGAGGCAAGGCAATGTCACTACCACTTTAGACGATACACTTCCAAAATGATATCATATGCAATCATTATACTAACAATAGAAATAAGGTTATGAAAAGTTATACTCTCGAAAAAGGAAAAGAATAGGAGCTAGCTTTAGCCCAATGGCTATTTTAGGGGTCCCTATAGAGTGACGGATTGTTTTAGATGAAATTGTCTTTTAAGAAAATAGCCCAACACTATTGATTTGGAGTGAGTTATTAAGATATATTTTTTGAAACTACACTAGATGTTAGCACATAAGAAATTTCTAAACATTTTCCCTATATCTCTATAGTTCTAAAGTTCAAAGAGAAAATATCGTCCTCATTAGGGATTTCATATTCACGTGATCACAGCCTTTTTTCTTGTGATCACAGCTATTGTTCACAAATCTCAATGTTCACAAAATTCACAGTTCTCAAATCCTAGAGGGTGGGATGACCTGGTAACCCACAATTGGCCCGCCGGGCTACAAGTTTGGCCCGCCGGGCCCGCCGGGCGCGCAGAAGCCCGCCGGGCCCGCCTCCCGGCCCGGCGGGCTATATTGTAGTATAAAAGGGTGGTCCAGGGGGTCACTGTTCACAGAATCTTCCTTGTACTTGGTGTCAGTGGTGCTAGTGTGATCAATTTGAGGTAATTTTTAAGTTGAAAGTGTTGGTGTCATTTAATTTTTTGCATACGCTTAAGTTTAACGTTGTTTGTGATGCATGTGCATGTGTCGTTAAATGTTAAGAGGCCCGCTGCAGATGGCCGAGTGATTGGCTAGGTCTGCTGATGTGCACTCTTAATATTTAACTTATGTAGAAGTTTTCGTTGTGGCACGGTATCTGCAAATGGTCGGTTTACTGACTAGGTTTGCAGTTACCAAGTTACAATGCGGCTTTGTTTTTGTTAAATGCTTTGAGAGCCCGCTGCAGATGGCCGGTTTACTGGCTAGGTCTACTGATGTGCGCTCGTAGCATTTGACGTGTGATGCTTTGCTACTTAGTACGGTATCTGCAGATGGTCGGTTTACTGACTAGGTCTGCTGACACCAAGCTATGTGGTGAAGTTTGTTTTTGTTATTTGGTTTGATAGTCATCTGCAGATGGTCGGTATACTGACTAGGTCTGCTGACGATGTGTCAAAGCATTTAACTTGTGCCATAGTTTTCATCTTAATGCGATATCTGCAGATGGTCGGTATACTGACTAGGTCTGCTGACGTCAAGTTAAGTCGTAAACTTGTGTTTTGTGTTTGTTTTTGACGATGAATGTGATTATTTAGTTTGCATGACATGAGTCATAAGTGTGTTGGATGTAGAAATCTCTTAGTTAGCTTACAAATAGCATTTTTTGTGGTTATAAATGTTGCAACTATTTGTCAATTATATTGTGCAGATTGATGGCGACGCTTGCACTTACTCCTGAAATCAAGAAATCAATTCGTATCAAACTCGTTACCCTCATTAGTTGCTTGTCACCTAATCACATCGAGGGTATTGTGTCTGATAGGAATCGATTTGAGCAAATATTAGGTGAGGTTGTCCGCGCAGTGAAAAATATCCATGTGGGTGCTGATGGAGCAGCCATCAAGCATTTTGTTACTAGCATTGTGGGCAACATGCCTAGATGCGCTGTTGACCTAGGTGACGACAGACCAGCGGAAACAAATGAATCCAAGCTGGAGCACTTCCACACAAAATGGAAGGTAGAGAAAGAGAGGTCCAAGCGTGCAAAGGCCATAGACACCCAAGCTATCCTGAGCAAGAGAGCTCGCAAAGAGCTGGACCGGCCTGCTGATGAACAAGAAGATTTATCATCTGGTGCACGTGAGGTCTCTAAAGGCACCCACTTGCAGCGCACAAAGCATAATACTAACTGCAGCATGACAATTGGGTTGCCTGCAGAGGCCATAATCACAGAAAAGAAGATGGGCTCTGGATCGTACGGCGTACATAAATGCCATATTCAAGGTGTCTCCTGGTTTCCAGAAGGCATTTCTTATTGTGCAAAGCAATTCCTTGGTAGCCGAAGGGCTCAATTGAAGTCTTTTGCTCAGGAGGCTTCAATCGACCTAACCCACAGGGGCATAGTGCGTGCCATTGGGCACACAAGGAAGAAGCCATGGATACTGCTCTTCCCCCTCTTTAATGGGGGAAGTCTTGGAGATATAATGGAGTGTGTTCCGCCTCCTAAGGGGACCCTCAGTTCCATGCTTGCTGGAGGCAAAGGCAACAGATACAAGAAAAAACAAGTGGCTCCTCATGAAATGGAGCGATACAAGTCTTTGATTTTTCATGCTCCCGAGCTTATCTGTGCCCTTGTGAATACCATGGCCTTTGCACATGCTGAAGGGATCATCCACAATGATTGCCACCCCTGGAATATAATGATAGATTTCACCAAAGAAGGGGTGCCACGGGTAGGCATCATTGACTGGGGTCTTGCATTGAGGGATGGGATTGAGTTCAAACCCACAAATATCTCCAACAAAGCAGAGCACGATCAACGCCCCTGGAGAGCCCCTGAGCTCGTAGATGTAAGGTCCCCTTGTCCATGGAGCAAGGCATCAGATGTCTTCTGCTTGGCTTGGGTGATTGAAAAGTTTACATTATTTTGTGCTGAGTTTGCAGAAATGACCAAAGTGCCATGGGTGGGTAAAACTGCCATCCACACAAATTTGATTAAGGAATGGACGGCTGCCTATATGACGCCATCAAAGGAAGATAGGAAGACCATGGCAGATTTTGAGGAGCAATTGAAGAATTTGGAAGTGTCACCTGCTGCATGCTTATGTCCACTATCTGAGATGACACCACACTTATTATAAAGCCTCTTGTAAATGATATGTTTTGGTCAATGGCTATCTATTCCATGACCTGCCTTTAATCGACTGACACTATTTTGGTCCCAATTGTTAAATATTATTTTGATCCCAACTCTCTCTCTCTCTCTCTCTCTCTCTCTCTCTCTCTCTCTCTCTCTCTCTCTCTCTCTCTCTCTCTCTCTCTCTCTCTCTGAGTATTTGAAAATAACAAGTTTGCAGTAAATAAACATTGATTTTATAAACTTATACCTAACATCTGAAAATAACTTTAAAGCTATTCCTAAATTAACATTGATTCTATAAACTTAAAGTGTATACATACTTTTTCTCAGATGGCTGATAATAATGAAGCCGCAAAGAAGGCATTTGAACGCTTAAAGCAAATCTCGGGCACTGGCACTGTGAATGATGCGGCACGTATTGCCGGACGCACCTCCAAATGGGCACCGGCCCATGGATTACAGTATGCCCAAGTAAATAAGAATGTGTCCAAAGAGATGGTCAAGAGCATCTGGCCTGACGTCTCCAATGATGCCATAAAAAAAGGGCGCTTGAAGCTAACACAATGTAGTGTTCCTTTAATTATCGAGCATGCGGAGCGCATTTTTGTGGATGTCATGGCCCAACCCATGCATCACGGTGACTGTCCCCTCTGGTTTGCTAAAATGCTATATGCACAATTTGTGCAGAATTCAGTTGTAGACTTTAGCTCTCGACCTCCTCATCTACATGTGGAAGACATTCGGAGTGAGTCAATCACTATGCCTCGAGATGAGTTGCAACAACTGGCCATTCTTGGAGCCTCAATGGAAGTTCATCACACGGTTGATGAGCTTCAAACTCAAATCAACCAAATTAGAGGCACCCAAGGCTCTCAACAGACGGAAGCAGCACCAGAGCGCGGGCAAGCACCTGAAAGTTCAAGCGCTAGAGATATACTAAGAGAGAACAAGCTCTTGAAGAGACGCATAACGCAAATGGAGGAGCAAGGCCATGCAAACTCTCCTATGACGGCATTTGAACACCCGAATAGTTTGGAGCAACCACCTCTACATGGGCACGAAAGTGGCGGACCATGCCCTATTTGTTATAGTTTCTTTCACTCATGGTCTGGCCACTACACTGTCCCATGTGGGCACATGTACCACTTGACCTGTCTTTTGCAACACATGGTCAACAGTACTACGTGTGCTTTGTGCGGCAAAGAATTTCACAAAAATTTGTATATATGTTTTAAATTGGGTGCCGACTATGATCGGTTGACCAATGCACGACACATGGACGAGTTAGAGCCGCATTTAAACTTATCTCTCTCTTAAATGCAACCCTGGAACTTAACAAGATTCGGCAACTTTGTTCAAAAGATTTCCAATGCTCTCTCTCTATCTCTCTCTCTCTCTCTCTCTCTCTCACACACACACACAAACACATGCACACAGATTACTTTGGAGTGTGTCAAAACTAACATGATTTCGTATTCTAAGTTTAACATGACATGACTAAAAACCATACTCTCTAAATTGACACTAACATGTTTGATATCCAGTTGTTGCAAGACGGATTACTTTGGAGTGTCTCAAAACTAACATGATTTCGTATTCTAAGTTTAACATGACATGACTAAAAACCATACTCTCTAAATTGATCACCAACATGTTTGATATCCAGTTGTTGCAAGACGGATTACATTGGAGTGTGTCAAAACTAACATGATTTCGTATTCTAAGTTTAACATGACATGACTAAAAACCATTCTCTCTAAAATGTTCACCAACATGTTTGATATCCAGTTGTTGCAAGACGGATTACATTGGAGTGTGTCAAAACTAACATGATTACATCAAACGTGAGGAGCGTCTGCGGGTGGCTTTACTAACACCAAAATCGGGTTGCAAGTTTTCTTCTATCTCTTCAATAAAGCACAAGTTATCGCTCGTATGTGGGACATTAGGCTCTACATCTCCATTCTCTTCTGCATCATACTCATCCTGAGTAATGTCATATGTCCACTTAGGCATCTCTTCGTTGTAATCATCTGACTCAATTGACTTCACCAATTTATCATTACAATACATATACACCAACTTCTCAGCTCTATCACTCAATAAACGATTTCTGCTAATAGAATGCACATACTTGTAACTGCTCCAATTACGTTCAGAACTAGAATTTGAAGCACATTGCGCAAGCACTCTCACAGCTAAGCGTCGCAAAGTTGGAACACTTCCCCCATTCAACATCCACCATTTCCAAGCAGGCTGTTCCTTAGCAAGCTTTTGCACAAACTCCAAGGCAAATCTACCTTCTTTCAATTTATACTTGGTTAGCTCAATTACCGCTGTTGCTTGCTCATCTGGACCTTCATAAAATCGCTCCACAACATCATAGAAATCATCGATTACCTCCTCATCTAGGGCATTCACGTCCATATGCCAGTATTCTGGGTCAAGACAATATGCAACACTATGCAATGGACTATGTGCTCCTACCCACCGAGCGCTTACATACTTGGCCAAGATATTTCTCCTTGCTCTGGTGAATGGAGGACTCCAATGCTTGACAACAGTTTTAGTGGGCTCCTCTGGGTTTGCGAGGCTTTCTTGAATGGACCACCACGCCATCCAAACCTTCCCGATATTTGGCAATCTAGAATCCAACTGGCGCAAAGCAAGCATAACTGGCATCATAACATGATAACAATCTGCTGCTTCCTCCCATAAACTACGATCCGATATCAAAGATCGCATGTACCTCACCTTTTCTTTAACCTTTTCGGACTGGTCAGCCTCCCACTCAGAGAAGCCAGCACACACAAAGGTTTCCATGACTGCATTCCTATTTCTTAGGAGAGATTGAAGCATATAAAAATTAGTGCAAAATCTGGTTTCACAAGGCAACTTTAGCATAGTTTCCATGCATTGACGATACATATCTAAAACACGTTGCCGTTTGAGCACAAATTTGACAATCTTACTTGCACTATCGATAATCTCCTTGAACCACTCTGTATCAGCATTTTTGTACCAATCTTGTAACACCAAGTTAAGGCTATGAGTGTTACAACCAAATGTATAGATATTGGAAAATCGAGATTCCAACATACGACCTGCTGCTCGACAATTAGCTGCATTATCCATAATCACTTGAAGCACATTTTCAGACCCAACTTGGTCGATAGCATCACCAATGATATCGGCGATAAATTGACCAGATTTAATTTCCCCGGAGCTATCAACAGCTTTGATAAAGCATTCCCCACGAGCATCCTCTAAAGCAGTGGCACGAAAGCTGTCAACTAGATTAGTTTGTCTGGTACGAGACATACCCACCTCAAACTCAGGAGATGCATCCATCGGTATTGAGACATCTGGACCTTGGGTGTCATTTTGGCAAGTAGTATGTGTTGGAGTCACTCCTTGGTTGGAGATCCCTCCACTTGATGCTGCCAAATTCGGCGATTGGTGATTTCTTGCACAGAGATTGGGCCTCTTGTTTTGTGATGCTTGTTTACTTATCAAAGCTCTAAGGCGCTTTGCAGCATCATCAGCTCCTGCACCCTTGCATTTACCTCCGGGATTTTTTGTGCTAGTGCCAAGCAAATGCTCCCTTATTCTGGGAGCACCCCCAGATTTTACCAAGCCACAAAAATTACACTTCCATTCGACAAATCTAGAAAGATTGGAAGCAAATTGCCATTCAGGTCCCGGTGATTTTCCTCCGCTCCTCCTCTTGCCACTTTGAGACGCAACATTCAAAGTTTGTGCTGTCATATCTCGTTGCAAGGAAACTCCACTAGTTTCTAATGGTCTGTTGCTTCATTGGGTTGATGTGCCGCAATTAGAAGCAACCATTGTAACACCTAAACAACAATCATGCAAGATTTGAGATCCAAAACAGCCTGAGTAAAACTAAAATATGCAATTATAAAGTCTAAAACCCACTTCTTGCCAATGCAACCGAACGTTTGGTGAGATGCATTTGAGGCAATCCATCCCTAAATAGAGATGATGTCCCGAACATCTCACCACCTATATCCTCCTCTAGAGAAGCTCCTACCCAGACCAAATGGCACTCGAGTAGACCACCCAAGAGGAGGTATTGCTAGTCGACCTAAAGAAACCAAACGTTTGGTGAGATGCATTTGAGACAATCCATCCCTAAATAGAGATGATGTCCCGAACATCTCACCACCTATATCCTCCTCTAGAGAAGCTTCTACCCAGACCAAATGGCACTCGAGTAGACCACCCAAGAGGAGGTATTGCTAGTCGACCTAAAGAAACCAAACGTTTGGTGAGATGCATTTGAGGCAATCCATCCCTAGATAGAGATGATGTCCCGAACATCTCACCACCTATACCCTCCTCTAGGGAAGCTCCTACCCAGACCAATTGGCACTCGAGTAGACCACCCAAGAGGAGACATTGCTAGTCCACGTAACAAATACGATAAACCATTTACAATCAAAATCTTATAAAATACAAAATATTATTAACAAGCTTCAAACAAAAATCCAGAATATTTATACTCACCTCTTGTGTCTTTTAGCCTGAGGTGAGCCACCCAAGTGCTTTGGTAAAGCACATTTGGAAGTGAGGGGAAACCCTTTATATAGGTCCCTCCAAAACAGCCAAGTTTTTGGCGCAAAAAAAAAGTCCCCGGGGCCCGCCGGGCTAGATAAGTAACCCGCCGGGCTAAACAGTGGCCCGCCGGGCCAAGCTAGTAGCCCGCCGGGAAAACCGGGATAGCAAGTTTCTCCCGGTTGTGTGAATATCTATGATATTAACAAGTGTGTGAGAGTGTTATTAACTAGTGTTATTACCACTTCGCGGTTAACGTGATCACGTGAATGAAATCCCTGGTCCTCATCCTTCTAAATTTGATGCCAAAGGTGATTCATTAGATATACGCAAGGTAATACTGTTGTTAAATTCACAGTCATATGTTACTTGGAGAGATAGATCCTTAAAGGTAGCAATGAAATTATATTCATGACACACTTGTTGAAAAACAATCATGTCTACTTTGAAGCATGCCTTACTTTCATCTCTCCCACGTGGCAAGAATTTAGAGGTTCATGAAGAGGAGGAGGAGGTTCGAGGAGGTTGGGGTAGAATTTGAATTTGGAGGTTTGAAAAGTTGTGTGAAGCACAGGTCAGCCCCTTGAAAAAACCATCTATTTAGAGCACTATTGGATGTTACTTAGAAGAAACATCTTTTTTTTCCATGAGCTCTTATTCCATTCCTAGTTACACACGAGAATTTCACCACAGCATACTAACTACACACACACGAGTACCTAAAGAAGGTACCACCCTTCTAAATATTGGCCACTTTATAAGCAGTGAACAAGCCGCAAGACGAACCCCACAAGTTAGTCGCTCGGTCGATTGGAGTGAACACCCTACACAGCTTTGGTAGAATTGGGTTTCGAAAGTTGAGTCACAATCTTTGATATCCAAGGCAACCATCATCCTTGATCCAAAGCGTGATCTTGAAGGGTAAGCAGTGCATACTATTGTCACCCCATAGGATCCGCCGAAGAGGAAGATGGAAGCCATTGCCATGACGATTGAACGATGAGGCCACACCATACTAATGCACACACCCAAGTGCCACAAAGAGGTACCACCCTTCCAAATATTGGCCACTTTATAGACAGTGAACAAGCCGCACGACGAACCCCACAAGTTAAGTCGCTCGTCCAATTGGTGTGAACACGCTACACAATTTTGGTAGAATTGGGCATCGCAACTTGAGTCACGATCTTTGATGTTAATGGCAACCATCGGCCTCGATCCAGAGCGTGATCTTGAAGACCAAACATTACACAATGTTGTCACTGCAGGATCCGCCGAAGAGGAAGGGGGAAGCAAGCGCCATGACAAGGGTGTACGGATGGCTACCTACATGCCTGCCTGCACATGAATACACCCTTCATATAAGATGTTCCCAGTTTGAACCCAAGACCTCTCGTAAAAAGTCCAAAGCCTTATCCACTAGGCTACCGCCTTGGAAACCTTAGAAGAGTCTTTACTTGCCTTGAACCTTAGGAGAAGAGTCTTTACTTGGTTTGGGATATTCTTTTTTTCTTGTAGAGCATGGGTCTAGGGAATTAAGGACAACTATTTTCCCATATACGAATGGCTTGACCTGAAAGGCATGCACTCTCTTCATGACATGGCATGCGACCATGACTGCACTTGGGGAAATGGGAGGCTTAGAAACCGACTAAGAAGGGCTCAGCTAGATCACTCTGCTACTCTTCAACATATCTTTGTAATAGCTTCCTTAATACCAAAGTGAAGGTTCCGATCCTTTGCTCTCTCTCCCAAGGAACCCAAAAGGTGCGGTCTGGATGGTTCCCTACCGACCCTAAGTTGTTCCAACTCCCAACTGTTAGGAGCAATCTAGACAAAGCATTTCAGCGCCAAAGCGTCCCCCTCTCCAGCCTGGAACCACACGGTAAGAGACTCTCAAAAACATACTTTGTGCCTTGTCAATTCTAATTTGTGTGTGTTCTTAAGAGAAGCAAAGCATGCATGTGTGAGTCGGTGAGAGTTGGGCAAAGCTACTCTCAAAGAAATCTCAAGTCAAAATCCACATGTACTTAATCAATGACACTACGGATACATACATCAAATGTGAACCTAAAATCACGTAAAATTTGATATGAACCAAAGCGTAACATAACAAAGATGTAAGAACCTCAATGACAGCATACCATTCCATTAAGTCCACAAACCATGGTCCATGGGGTCGAAAATGTGAAATGCCTTAAAACTTACACAAAAAGGCAACGCAAAGTTCGATAAAGGATACAAGGTTTCTTCTATAAAGGTAGTGAAAAATGGATGCCTCGAACTTCTTATGTGAAATTTAGTTGACCAAGCATGATGTTATCTCGTCTATACAAGCATATCATAAGAGAAGAGACAATGTGGGACGTAAAGCACAAACTCAAGGGTGGATCGTCCATGTGTTGAGGCTGGGCTCATTGACCCCGTCTCCTTTCAGATGAGATGTGCAACTGGGGACTAGACGGCAGGAGGGCAACTAGGCGGGCGGGATGGCTTTGTGTCACAACTCACACAGGCTTTAGAGGACCGGACATGTCGGTTTCTGATGAATCCTTGACATCCTCCAGGGACTGCTCTATCAGCTCTGCCAGGAGAGAGTCGTCATAAGACTCCTCCGAATGTGTAGACACCAAAAACTCACCTCCTCCTGGGCTTCCTTTCTTCATCCTCCCGCCATTTACATCATTGCTAATAATATCTTCAGCTTGCTCCGTTTCATTGGAGGCTGCATGAGTACCCTGACCTTTGGCCCCCCTGATCATCTGCACGTCAACAAGGGTGTCGAATTATAAAGGCTTAAATAACAATTTGCTTTTTCGGTGTCAAATATATCCAAACGTTTTTTTTTTTTTTAAACTCACATATTTACTGGTTAAGTTGTTATAGTACAGCATCATGTAATCACCCTCCTTAAGATCATAAGACTTCACGAAATCCCCTGTAGCAAACAAATAACACGTCCTTCACAAACCCATAACAACACTCGGTTGAAGAATTCATGTACATGTACACACGTGTATCTACGCAGACACATTACATACATACATATGTATGTATGTATATGTATATGTATATATATATATATATATGAATGAATTATTGGATTTCTGAAGAACGATACCCGTGTTTTCAAGCAAATACATGCGGCTCTTGTTGTTGGGCCAAAACCTGTACATGTCACAAGAACTTCGAGCTTCAGCATCACTCCTTCACGTGGAAAATCCATGCGAAGCTCTCCAGCTTTACCCAAGTGAAAAGAATGCTTGCCTGTACCGCATGCTCCATACTTTGGAGGAGTTCAAGTCCTCCACAGCAAGATTAACAGCGTCCCTCAATTCCAAGGGAGGCAAACTAGTCTCGGCTGCCTTCTGTACGCGCCCATATGGCCACCACCATACATAAGACCAGACATAATCACAGGGTTAAATGAAGTCAATGCAAGCAACTTGTTGAAAAAAAAAACTCTCAAGGGATATTCACTCACCTTTGGCAAAACAATCCGTCCTAGATTTCCCACATCACTTTGTTTCAACTCTTTATGGAAAAGCAGTCTTAAATTTCTCTCGGCTTTCTTACCCTGCACAATAAGGAAGAAAGAAGATAGATAGTCAGAGACGCCTGTACTCAAAGTTATATCAGTGGTCACAGAACACCTGTGGCCTTGTATCGATTTCCATTTTTTCGTGCAAATTTAATTTCTCAACTTTAAACAAATCTACAAAATCTTCGGTCTGCCGTAATATTTAGCTCCTTCAAAACCTTGAGATTGTTTTGTAATATGGGGTACTCAAAAATGCTTAAAATTACTCAATATGGGGTACTCAAAAAATGTATTTAGGGGAAGAGGGTAGGGATGCACGACCTGTTGGTAGTCCACCGTTGGCCTACAGCCGAGTCTCTGGCATGCTCTAGAGTTGGAGTACGGCAGGTTGTGGGCCGCCGTCACCAAATATTGAGACCACGAAGGCAAGTTGATATGAACGCCCCGAGCAGAGGAAGCGGAGGAAAGGACGTGGTGCATGGACCATTTACGGTTGCGCCGGACGCTCCATCTCTGCCTCTCCATGCGGCTCTTGCGGGCCGCACGAGTTGTAGCCGCAGGGGTCGCATCAGAACGACGCTGCTGCTGCTGCATCATCATCATCATGCTGGAAACATCCGCTCGGCCGGACACACCAACACCATTGGCACCAGTTGCAAGAGACCGCAAAGACGTCTGCATGCCGGAGAGATGCTGCTGAAGCCATGCGTTCTCAGAGAGATGAAAATTGGTGCTGGTTAACGGGCTGCCGCCAACGGTACTAGCAGCGACAAAACTGTTAGCACCCGGAACAGCAACATTGTGTTCCATATTGGGTGTCTGTGTCCAGTGGCTTGTTGGAGTGTTCCATCCGTTGTGAGTGCAAGACGGGACTGTTAAGTTCGAAAAGGTGCTGCCATGGAAGTGTGTACGGGGATCGGCTCCAGCACCCTGCACCGCACAAGACTCAACGGCACCGAAGCCCTCTCTTCTTGGAACTAACTCATGATTAACCTCCATAGCTCCCGATGTAGCTGCTGCCGATGCCCCAAGAAAGCCCAAGGGTTCTGCTCTTGACTGCATTGCTGCTGTTGCAGCAGACGAGGCCGGTGCCTCCGCCGGTACTCGTTTCATTTGACAGTTTTGAACCCACATAAGCACGAACTTGAGAAAGAGCATCAATCCTTGCTTCCCACCCCCGAGCCGCGTTGTAGCGTTCTCTATAGTGGACGTCTTTAGCTTAATCTTCCCGAGATCAGATAAGGAAATCCAATGCGCATTACTCCTTAGCCACTGCGCAAACATTTGGGACACGTTCTCTTCCTCACCACCACAACTAGGCTCTGGCTGCACCACCACCTCCTCCTGGAACAGCGAGGGCTCCAAGTCTCTTAGCGACTCCATAGACCACGTGCCCACTGCATCCAGTAGAGGAAAATCCTGACCCGTGCTCAAGCTGGGAAAGAGATCGTCTACGCATGAGAAGCCAGATTCACCCACGAACTCGTGTGCTGTGCCGGACTGCAACAGCTCGTCCAGCCGGCACATGAACATCTCGTCAGAGCTGGAATCTTGCCTGTAACAATCACTGGTACTGTCCAGCAAAAAGTCTCCGTCCAAGCAAGGCTTCACGTCCACGTCGAGATCCTCCGACCCGCGATACACATCGTCTACATTCATACACACGCCTTTCTCCTCCTCCATGATGGGCGACGGGATATTGGAAGCACAGGATACACCACCGTCCACGTTCGCTAGGAAGGGAGTCCCAGGAGCATAGGTACCTGAGGAAGATGCAGAAGCGGTTTCCCCTGCTTCATTTTCTGAAGGGTTTGGGGACTGTCCAGATTCAGTGAGCCCAGCCGCGGCGAAGATATCCGACATAGAAGATAACGATGCAGAGAAACCAAAAATCGGCGAAGATGCCTGCAAGGAGAAAGCCTTTTAGTGCATCGGATTTTTTGTGACCCAACCTGATCTCTCTTGAGTGACGCTTCTAGTGCATCAACTCTAAGCAAACCCGCCCAACCTGCACAAAGACCCGAGGATCAAGGGGTTAGCGCACCTGCATCGGTCTCCCCAGACCCTACTTGCAGTAGAGATTATCAAAGATTACCGTGACTATCTTACGTATAACAACAGGACGGTCGTTGGGTGCATACAGATCTGTGGGGATGGGTATTCTTTTAATCATTCCATAGGACATTGGACGTGACATTGTTAGAAGGTCAAAGCAATCCCCCGCTAAAAACTTTCAATGTTAACAAAAATTGCCTCTAAAAATCCTGATTCCGGTGTCGGGCTTCCTGGCATTGGCTGCATTGGCTATGGCGTTGGGAAAATAGCACTTATAAGTTTATTAGAAGCACTAAGCATGGTTTTTCCACGATAAGAATGGACCAGTGCAAGAAGCCGTCCAACGACCGTTATGGGCGAACGGCGACAGCAGTCGACTGTACTCAAGAAAGGTGGACAGGTGGTTCTAATCAACTCCACCCTCTTCGAAATTTCTGAATTTTTTGCCCTTTTCGTGCAGGTAGGTGGTGGTGGGTCATTGTGCTCTGTACCCCTTCAAATACAGTCCAAAACCAAAGCTCTGCCCGATGCAACGTAACTACAACGCCCGAGTCCTGACCCCACTATCGCCATCACCTCTTCTCCACCTGTCCCCAAATAGAAAGTTAGTAACTATCACTGGTCCGGAGTGCTTAGATAAAACACTACTCTGTTGCTTGCCACGTGTGAGGCTACAGTTGCACCCTATTAAAATTTTTCTATTTCTTCCAGAGTCTTGTCCAAGTTGTCCGGCGAAGTTTGGCAGTGTCCAGAGTCCAGACCCGTCCAGACTCCACTAGCGTCAAGATCGCTCTGGACACGTGGCCGGACGCTCGGCAATTCCGCATTAAAAAAATGCAAGACAGTAGCCGTTTTGGGAAAGATCGTTTCACGCGTGTCATTTTTATTCTTTCAGCTATTTGCTCCTTCAACATTTGCTCTTTTCTATTCGCGCCCTTCCATTCATCCGCTTATTTGAAAACACGTGTCCGGAAGGGACATGTCTCCACATACTTTCTCGTAGCCTGTCCAGTGTTCGAAAAAAACCTGGGTATAGTGTAATTTGCACTGGCAGATTTTTAAAATTACTTTCAAATTTGAAACTTAAGGGTACAAAAACCTGTAGATTTTGAGGGGTTGTAGAACAAAAACCTTCAAAATTTGAAATTTTTCTTTATAAATAATTTCACAATTTTTAGATGAAGGTTTTGTACTTTTTGGGAAAATAGTTTTTTTCGAACGTGACGAACCCCTTATCTGTGACTGACCACGTCCCTTTCTGCTACTTCGAAGTCAGAACTAACGTGGCAGGTGTTCCCACGCAGGCCACTAATGGCCTGGTGCGAGCGAGCGGCTCTATCCCGTTGTTGCGGTGTTGTAGTGCTCACATAACCCGGTTTGTAGTGTAATTTTTTCGGTGAAAATTTAAAAATCTCACCTAGAGTTTGATGTTGCCTTTAATTTTAAGGGTTGAAATTTGTAGATTTTAGTTATAAATCCCGATATTTGTACAATTTTTAGTGATTGAGCCTAAGCATTGCTTTTAATTTTAAGGCTTGAAAAAAACATTTTTTTCAAGCACTGTCACGTTGGGCTCCTTGCACCTATCAATTCGAGAAAGCTTTTTTGAAGATTGAATAAGTTCTAAGCTAAAATTAACCAAAACCCTTAGAATTTGAAGGCCGATGGATCCTTCAAAGTTCAAAAGGCGTTTAATCTTCACAAAAAGGGTAGAAAACAATTTACTCTAAGAGCATGTTCATGTGTAGCACTCAAGCTCACTCCATGGAGCATTGTGATACCTTAACACTACCCAATTTTTTTCCCAAAATGTATACTATATACCAGTTTTATGACTAAAATATATAATGAATCCTTAAAATAAGGACACTGAATAATCTTAAGCATTTTTTAATAATTCTAACCAGTCAAAAAATACTAAGTCGCCGTTTTTTTAGTCACTCAATGAAGGGTTCCTTCCCCCCCTCCCCTCTCTTCCCCCTTCCCCTCTCTCTCTTTCTTGGGGCCCCTCAATTAAGTGAGTTGACAACTGCCTACACACACCAGAGCCTAAAAAGTTGGTAAGTTGATATAGAAAATTATAATAAAGAAGGATTACATGCATGAGACAATCTCCGTGTATGCCTAAAAAGTACATGACTACACACGAACGAGGAAACTCCATGACTTTTGTTGCCCTCTCTTTTGATGGAAGGTGTCACAACGCTCCATGGAGTGCACTCAAGTGCTACACGGACGTGAACATACTCTTACGGTGTGGTAAATTGTTTTGTACCCTTCTTGTGAAGATTAAACGCCTCTTAAACTTTGAAGGATTTATCAGCCTCCAAATTCTAGGGTGCTTAAATATGCAATTTAGGGCTTTCAAGCATGTGAGCCTTTTTTATTATAATTTTCTATATTAACTTGCCAACTTTTTACGCTCTGGGGTGTGCAAGCGGTTGTCAGCTCTTGGGCCCCCAAAAAGAGAGAGGAAGGGGGAGACCTCTTATTCAGTGCTTGAAAAAAATGACAACTTTAGGTTTTTCTTTGATCGGCTAGAATTATTAAATAAATGCTAAAGATTTTTCATTGCCCTTATTTTAAGGATTTATTATATATATAGTATATATTTTGGGAAAAACATTTGGGTAGATTAAGGAGTTGTCCTTATTTTGATTGGTTAAAATAAATGTTTTACCGAGCACCACCCAAGAAAAGCTATCATCATTTGCTTGCAGAGCCATGTGCTTTTCAAGCCTGCACAAAGATTGTTTCGAGCATGTAAGCCTTCTTTACTCTGTGCAGCTGCCAACAGCTCACTCCAATCAATGCATGTTTACTGTCGTGCACTCTACTCCAACCAGCACGTTTTGATCCAACCAACTGTTATGGTTTGCCTCACCTCCAAGAGAGAACTCTACACATTCATCTAATGAATAGCAATAGAACACAACCGTCGTGGGATACTTACCAATGCTTCGATCTCGAGTCCCTTGAGGCCTCCAAGCTCTCTTTGTACTCCAAACTCCAAGCTCCACCCCCACTCTGTCACCGTGGAGTCACTCACACCTTCACAACATAGACCAATCACACTCTCTCTCACTCTCTTATACAAGCATAAATACACAAGCATGAAAGAGGCACAATGCTAAAATGCTCTCACTCCTCACTCTCTCACAAGCACAAGGGGAGAGCTCTCAATAGCACAAAGGGGATTGTATCCTTTTCATTATGAGAAATTGCCTTATATACAATTGGCCCTTATTCACACTTGGGCGCCCAAAACTTCCTAACTAGGCTTTGGGTGGCCAATATCTTGAGGATCGTGTTGTTAATCCGAATGGGATTAACATTCCCCCCTTCCTGATGTAGGTTCTGTCCTTAGAACCTGTTACCGAGGTCGAAAGACCTGGTCGCCGAATTCATGTCGATAGAAGTTGCGTCTGGACTGTAGTTTTCGAAGCATTCAACGGAATGCCGAATGGGACTTCCAGAAGCCGGTGTCAATCATGTCTTCAAATGTCGGATGCATATAAGCTGGAAGACATCTTAAGTAGTGGTAATACAGCATCATCCCTCTGTCTGAAGGCCCTTTGTTCATGTCAAATTGTAGATGCTGCGCTTCAAAGCCATCATAAGGTTCCTTAGGTTGATCTATGAGAGTACCACCAATAACTTCATGAACCTAACACTGGCCACAATTGCAGGGTCAGGTATTCTACGCCAAGCCTTGTCCATGTTAGCAGTTGTTGTTGTCTTTGTTCTTGAATATTCCCAAATGTTGCTGGATTGAATATAGGAAAGTTGTAGCAGACATGAGAATCCCTGCTTTTGGTGTCCTTGAACTCCAGCGGCGTCCACCTTCTCTTGATAGGCATGTATAGTGGATCCACGCGCAGTGCAAGCAGCGCACTCATGTAAATCATGCTGTATTCTGGCACTGTTAAAAATTCTTGTCTCCATGTAGGTTGGACTCCAAAATCTGGCAATTGTGGCGCTTCTTCATTTGTGTAAATGATGGTGTATCCACCTCTATTGTGCACAAGATGTCGCTTCCTCCATCTTCTATAACAATAGCTGATCATGAATGTGATCAACCGTATTTCCAGCAAGTCAGAGAGATGAGGGTTTGCTAGCTTTGTGTGTTTTGTGACATTGGCCCACAATGTTCCTTCTCCTGCCAATGCAAGTAACTCTTCTAATTCCGGACGGGTGGCACGAAGAGGATATGGTACATAGTGTTGCCTTGTGTGTGTGACTGCCGAATAAGCTTCTGGTAGAATCTAGCGTGTGGGATTGAAAGGAGTAATCTGCATCAGCACTTTGAACATGAGTGTCGGATGTAATAGTGGATTGCCTTGTTGGATAAACTCCTCATATTCTGCAGCTGTCAAGGATTCCAAAACATTTTATTCAGTATAAGGTACAACATTATCAAGTGGAGGTAGATTACGTACCTCCTGTGAGGTTGGCATGTGGAGATGGGATAGGTGCCAATATCTCCTCGAGGGTGAGAGTGTTAGTTGGAAAATCTAATTCTGGCAGAGAGAAGGAAGAGTAGATACATTCAGCTTGGGAACAGTTAGTAGGTGGCGTGCTAGGATAAGGATTAAGAAGCCTACTTGCGATATTAGAATATACATGGTAAGTGTTTTTGAAAAATGAAGATGGACCCTCATCTTCACCTTGACCAGAGCTAGAGGGTGGGTGGCTAGGTTTATGAGTGTAAGATTCCTCCCCAGCCTCTCAAGATATCCAGCATCTTCCCCTGTAATCAAATCCCTCTTCAGAAATATAAAAGATCTTGTTTCTACCAGTTTTGGCCTAGAGAGAGAAAATGTTCTAGAAAGAGAATATTCAGATTTTAAATATTTTTGGATAGAAAAATATCTCATCTTATTAAAATAAGCTCCCCTAAAACAGAAGTTCAAAAAGATTTTCAGAAGGTGCATTAGAAATTAAGTATAATCTGTTCAAGAGGCATTATCCTGGGGGTGAAGATTTTTTCAAAATTTTAAATTAAGGTTCCTATGGACCAATAAGATTCATCCAAATGTAGGGAGGAGATAAATGAAGAAATAAAAGAAAAATCTTCCAAAAATGAGTAAATACTCACATAAGATGAAGAGTTGACTAAGGACAAGGTTAATAGATAAAAAAGGGAGATATTTAGAAGTAATGATGCGTTTTTGACACCTCTGCATGGAGGAATTCCCCTCATGAAGGAGGCGCCTATTTCACATGCTTAAATGAGTTTAAACTCCCAAATAATGGGATATTTTTATCTCTCCTCTCTCCTGTTTCAACTAGATCCAAAAAGTGAGCAAAACTGACCTAAAAATGGTCAAAAATTGACCAAACTGATCTGGAAAATTCTAGAATGAGTTGGCTTGGTTAGAAGCTCACTTTTTCCTATAAATAAAAGCCTTCCCCTTTGTTGAAACTCAATAGTGTTTTGCACTGTTACCCTGTCTCTCCCAAGTGCCAGAAAACTGTGAATTTACTCATAATTCATTAGTTTTTTGACCTTCCCTCTTCCAAAAGATTGGTGGCCACTCTTGTCTCAAACAAGAGTTGAACCCTCAAACCATCAAGCCAAAGGAAAGCTCTCAAAATTCATTAGTAAGTTGGTGATTCTTCTCTTTTCAATTTATTTTATGGTTTTTATGCTTTTTGTCTTCTCTAAAATTGCAAGTGATGTTATGCCTCATTGCAAAAGGCATTCCCCTCTCTTTTCTAGTAAATCCAACCTAGAATGATTTAAATACTCTTGATGCATTTCTAAGTAATTTTATAGACTTAAAATTGAAAAATGGTCAGCCATACAAAGGAGATTATGGCGATTTTTTTCAAAAAATTAGAAATAAGTATTATCTTTCATTATTCTAAAAGAGTAATCCTTATGATTTCTATATTCTAAAGTGTCATTTTCATGCATAGAAGATGCATTTTGATTATTTGTATAAAAAAAATTTAGTATTATTATAAAAGTATTACTTTGAATTCATTATTATTGATTTTTATGCATAAAAGTATGCATACAATATTATTTTTTTTAATTATAAAAGTGTTACTTTTATCATATTTGATTTTTATGCATAAAAGTATGCATAAAAGATTTTTTTTAATTATAAAAGTGTTACTTTTATCATATTTGATTTTCATGCATAGAAGTATGAATAAAAGATTATTTTTTAAATTATAAAAGTGTTACTTTTATCATATTTGATGTTCATGCATAGAAGTATGCATAAAAGATTATTTTTTATTATAAAAGTGTTACTTTTATCATAATTGATTTTCATGCATAAAAGACTATTTTTTTAATTATAAAAGTATTACTTTTATCATAATTGATTTTCATGCGCATAAAAGTATGCATAAAAGATTTTTTTTAATAAAAGTGTTACTTTTATCATATTTGATTTTTATGCATAGAAGTATGCATAAAAGATTATTATTTTTATTATAAAAGTGTTACTTTCATCTTAAATGGTTTTTATGCATAAATGGATGCATAAAAGATATTTTTTTATATTAAAAGTGTGATTTTCATCATAAATGATTTTTATGCATAAACATATGCATAAAAGATATTTTTTATATTAAAAGTGTGATTTTATGCATAAATGGGTGCATAAAGTATATTTTTTTATATTAAAAGTGTGATTTTTATCATAAATGATTTTTATGCATAAACATATGCATAAAAGATATTTTTTATATTAAAAGTATGATTTTCATCATAAATGATTTTTATGCATAAATGGATGCATAAAAGATATTTTTTATATATTAAAAGTTTGATTTTCACTATAAATGGTTTTTTATGCATAAATGGGTGCATAAAATATATTTTTTTATTAAAAGAGTGATTTTCACCATAAATGATTTTTTTATGATGATAAAAGTGTGACTTTCATCAGAATTGGATTTTATGCATATAGAATCTTTATAATTAAATAAGGGTTCTCCTCTATTTAATTTTCACAAAAATTGGAAAAATGAATAAGTAGATAATCTGTGAGAAGAAATGCTACCGTAATGAAAAAATTCAATAAAACTATCGAAGTCAGAGATCGAGATAAATGACTATCTTATTCCTCATAAGAAATTCATGTTTTAGAAACTTGTAAGCAAATATTTGAACGAAATTTAGAAAAAAAGAGAAATTGAAATAGTACCTTCAAGAGAGATACTTTAAGAAGAACCTTTCCAGACCCAAACTCTGATTCTGACTATTGACCAAGACCTAATTCCTTCGTCAATGACGATGTGCTCAGTTTAGGATAAATGCACTTAAAACACCCATCGAATCTGAAACTAAGTTAAGACTTTTGATTTTGATATGAGGATCAAGTTAACAGAATTCGAGGAATTCTGTTTGGAATTCAGACCTGGATCTAGAAGTATTGAGATACGGATTTAACATTATTCATGGTTTTCAAACAAAAATCAAAACTGAAAACTTGCATAAAAACCCTGTTTTCTTAAAGGACTGTCTTACGCCAGAATGCTGGAGGGAGCATTTGGCATATATGTTTATCTAAGGGGAGTGTTCGAATGACAGCTCACGCGGCAAAGCCTGCCGAGGTCTTGACCAGCCTCGGTATGGTAATGGTGTGCTTCCGGTATGATGGGCGAGGGCCGACGAAGTGGTCCCTGAGTGAAGTGCCAGGACACCTAAGGAGGATTCTGGAGGGTTCTGACCAGGCGATGCACGGGCTCGCGGTGCCGAGGACACCCATGCGTATGTCGAGGAAGATATTGTATGAAGGACCAATGTTATTGTAATCTATCACTGGATCTCGTTGTTGACTCGCGCTGGTCTCAATGGAGAGTCTAGAGTGATACTGTTTTGTGAGAAACAAAGACTCAATGGAAATTTTGAAGTAGTATAACATGTATAACCAGCAGTAAATTGTTTATCAATGGATTGTTTTTATTAAAGTTTTAAAGAGGAGTGTGTGCGTATCTGTTTTCTAAAGCTAAAGTTAAGAAAGGCATTTCAATTATGGGTGGGTGAGTACTTGTTCGGATCTACCGATTCCAGTGGGCAGGGTGGTGGCTAATCCATGGGCCGGATGGGGTTAGGCTGGAATCAGTGGAGTTTTAATAATCAAACTGAAAAATCTTAGGATTACGCTAGGATTCGAGTAGATAGTTAATTCCCTGATAAATTTCTCGATTGAGTGGATCAACGGCAGTGCCTAATCTTGATTAGGAAAAAAGCGTTGAATTGCTCAGATGATCAAATTATATCAGTGATAGTTTCCTTCTATCTGGTTTATTCAGGTGGAGGATAGTTTAGATTTTGATCTCGTTAGAAAACTCGTTAAGAAAAATTCAAAAAGGTGGAATCGTCCCCGCTTTCCGGGCATGGGAAATTTTCTCGGTTTTGGTTTTCGGAGTGACCACCAGCGGTCTCGTGCCCGGACATTCGTGGGCGAGGCCCCAAGTAAGAAACCCTGCCCCGCGCATGAGGGGGTTGCTTCCGCTATCAGCTACCGGGAATCCGGTGCGCGGAGGGGACAGAGGGATCCCACAGTTGGTATCAGAGCTTTGCTGAAAGCTAATAAAGATAAATAAATTCTTATCAGAAATTAATAATAAGAACTCAGAAAAAGCATTTTCATAATGTATTTTCATTCCGTAAGCTTCTTTAATGAAGAATTTTTAATCAAAGAAATTATTTTTATAGATGGAAGTTCCCTATTTATCTGGTATTCCCGACCTCACCCAGTCTCAAGATATGACTGCGTTCGCCTTCGAGCATCTCATCTCTTCTGCTTCAACTCGAACAAGCCGAGCAAGACTCGCACGCCATTTCGAGGATTTATATTTTCCTAACCCAGTGGGAGAGACTACAGCATAAGTGGTTTGCAGGGCAATATGTCCACGCCTCTTGCGACCGCCGTGCAATGCTGGCAGAACCTCTCATTGGCTATGATCCTGTTAAAGCTAAAAATGGTGCGTGGCGTCATTCTATATCATTCGACGCCTCGGAATTTCAGACTTTCATGCTAAGTCTACAGACTCCTTAGTTGCTTTATTCCTAACTGGAAGATAATAGCTCCCTTGTCAGTAAGTGGATGTTTGTATCAGGGCATGGCTATGGCCCAGTACCGTCGTCATATGCATCTCCCGAGGAGATTTTGAATTCTGGAGCCGAGCTGCTCTATGTACATATTACAACTTTTATATAAATATAGAAATATTTTCTGAAGAAAAATTCCCTGTTGAATAAGTGATTGTTTACGAACGATCTGATAAAGAAAAATCTGTTATCGGACATATGTTATAGATCTCCAATAAGATCATTGTCTTGTTTAAGAAATTGTTTTTCCGAACCTCTTAAGTCTTAGGATCTCCTGGATGATATCAAAATAAAAATTTAATAATATATAAATTTTTGACAGAATCATGAGACGAGGAAACCGTGGCTGTCAGCGAGACCCTCTCTCTGAAGATGACAAGCTTGACCCTGATGTTCGCAAGGCTCTTCATAGGACTCAGCTAGGACCCTTCAAAGGAGAAGGGGAGAACCTGGGCGAGGCTGTGGAGAAATGGGTGGAAGCAATGGAAGAATATTTTGATGTCACATGCTACAATGAGCGGAGTGAAATGGCTCTTGCCCGGCTGAAAATAGTGGAAACGGCCAAGGTAGCATGGAGGAACCACTGTGACACCAACCGTCTGGACAGAAATACTCAGTCCTGGAACGACCTAAAAACCTATCCAAGAGAGAGATTTTGTCCCCTGGATTTTTGGAAATCAAAATGAACGAATTCTTAGAGCTAAAGCAGGAGAGAAAAACCATCGAGGAATATCACCAGGCCTTTGCTCTTCTACTCAAATCTTCACCACCTCTGGATGAAGAACAACTCATGGCCAGGTTCATTCGGGGAATGAACGAACCCTTGGATACACTGGTCAAAAATGCCAAGCCAATGTCAATGGCTGAAGCAGTAAGAATGGCAAAAGATTTTGCCAAAGCCTTTGTAGTAAAGGTCCCACCAAAGCCTGCACCCTCTAACTTTAAAAGATTCCAAGCCCAAGGAGGTACTTTAAACTTTCCACCCCTGAAGAGGCAGCAAGGCCCAAATCAGAATCAGGATGCAGGAAGATTCCAAAGTGAAGGAAGACCTTCCCCCCAGAATACTTTCTTAGGAGCCCCACCTCTTTCAAGAAATCAGAGGAATGAGCTCAGAATTGAAAACCGATGTTTTGGATGCCAGGGTTTTGGTCACCAGTTAAAAGACTGCCCGACTCCTGCCATGTCAAGAGGACACAGAAGTCAAGGACCCAGAGTTCAGAGACCAACCCTTTCATACCAGTCTAATCAGGGTCCGTCTCGCCCAAGCCAGGGAAACCCCAGAAGAACTCCAGTCCAGCCATCTGCCTCTGTCCAGAGTAACCTCATAACTCCTTCCCAGAACTGGGGCAACCAAAGAGAAAGAGTTCCGCCTTAGACTGCAGCAGCCAGAGCAGTCACAATTTCAGATGTAGTAGAAGAGGAAAGAGGGCAGATCTATGCTGCAATTGAAAACCAAGGGCCTAACCATCAGTTCTCAGTCATCCATACTCCAGCAGAGTATCAGGTAAGCCTTTTAAGCTTTTGATTGATTCAGGCAGTTCTCATTCATTCATTTTCCCTGGATGCTTGCGTAAGCTAGTCTTAGAACAAAAATCAGAAAAACCTATGCAAGTTGAATTGGCCAGTGGGAAGACTCTTTTCACTCACCATGAGACAGATCTTATCCAGTTCAATCTAGATGGTAATGTAACCGACTATCAGTTTAAAGTCTTACCTCTGGGAGTTTTTGATGGGATCCTTGGAATGGATTGGCTCCACAAAAATCAAGCTGACATACACTGTCACAATGGAACCATTTCCTTCCATGACCTTCACAGGAACAAAATTCAAGGAACTGGAGTTTCCGGATCCCCAGACCTTCAGTTAGTAAAAGCTTCTAGGTTGCTGAATGGACTTAGAAAGAAGCAGCAAATTTATGTTGTCAAAATGAACCCAGTAGACTCAAAGCTTAAGGCTAAAGAACCAAAATGGTTAAGTGAATTTGATGATCTATTCCCAGCAGAACTAACTGAAATGCCTCCAATTCGGGAAGTAGATCATGTGATTGAATTGACCCCCGGAGCTCAGCCAATAGCCCTGCGCACGTACAAAATGCCAGTTCCTGAAGCCATTGAACTCAAGGAACAGCTTAGACAGCTGTTAGAACAAGGGTTTGTAAGACCCAATGTTTCACCTTGGGGTGCGCCAGTTCTCTTTCAGAAAAAGAAAGACTGAATGCTTAGACTCTGTGTGGACTACAGAGGTCTGAATCAGCTGACAGTTAAGAATAAGTATCCTATCCCAAGAATTGATGAGCTTCTGGATAGGCTAAATGGAGCCTAGATCTTCATAAAGATAGATCTCAAATTCGGGTATTATACCAAATCAGGATCAATGATCAAGATATACCAAAAACAGCCATCAATACTCGCTATGGGCATTATGAATTTACTGTTATGCCGTTTGGATTGACTAATGCCCCAGCTACATTCAATCGCCTAATGCAGGACATCCTCAGAGAATACTTGGATGATTTTGTTCTAGTTTTTGATGACATTCTGATTTACTCAAAGAATGCAGCTGACCATGAGACTCATGTCCGAAAAGTCCTTGAGATTCTAAGGAAGCACCAACTCTTTGCCAAAAAGAGAAAATGCACTTTCTCTGCCAACCATGTTGAATACTTGGGCTTTCTGGTATCCAAAGATGGAATTTCTCCAGATTCTGCAAAAGTCCAAGCAGTCATAGATTGGCCTGAACCAAAGACAGTGAAAGAAGTCAGAGGATTCTTGGGATTGACTGGTTGGTATAGGATTTTTATACTAAAGTATGCTCTCATAGCTTCCCCCCTAACTAACCTTCTCAAAAAGAATACCCCATTTCAGTGGTTTGCCAGGTGCCAGAGTGCTTTTGATAAGCTGAAGACCGCCTTGGTAACCAATCCCGATCTGAAGCTGCCAGATTGCTCTCTACCCTTTGAGGTAGTAACTGATGCAAGTGGTTTTTCCCTAGGAGGTGCACTCATGCAAGAAGGTCATGCAGTGGCCTATGAATCCCGAAAGCTCAGAACGCATGAGAGGAATTATGCTGTCCACGACCTGGAATTACTTTCAGTAGTCTATGCCTTAAAGTTGTGGAGACATTACCTACTGGGAAAAAGATTCACTTTGATGACACATATCATCAAAGCTTAAAATGGATCTTTACTCAGAAGGACCTCAACATGTGCCGAAGAAGGTGGATGTAGACCCTGCAGGAATTTGATTTTGAAATCAAGTACTGCCCAGGCAAAGAAAATGTGGTAGCCGATGCCCTCAGCAAAAAAGCCTCCTTGCTTGCAATTACTGTAGTATCAAATCCTTTGATTATTAAAGCAAGTGAGAAGATCATGCAGGATAGATTCTTTGGCCCTATTGCTACCCTACTTATGCAGGAAAGCAAAACTCCACAGGAGTTGAACAGAGTTCAAGGGTACAGCCTGGATGATGGCATTATGTATTATAATCGCAGGCTATGCATTCCCAATGATGAGGGAACCAAGGATCAAATTCTGAATGAAGCCCATGACAACCTTATAGCAGGACATCCAGGTCTCATCAAAACCTACATGTCTGTAAAGAAAAGCTTCTTTTGGCCAGGTCTGAAAAAGGATGTACTGAATCATGTACGTCAATGTCTGACATGCCAGAAAGTCAAAGCTGAAAGAGTAAAAATGCCTGGGAAGTTACATCCATTAGACATCCCCCAGATGAAGTGTGGGAATGTATCAGTATGGACTTTATTACTGGGTTACCTTCAGTGCAATCAGGTTACAACTCCATTTTCGTAGTAGTTGACAGATTAACCAAAGTTGCCCATCTAATCCCAGTAAAAGAAACCTACACTGCAGTGGATGTGGCCAGAGTGTTCCTCAAAGAAATCTTCAGATTGCATGGCCTACCCAGGAGAATAATAAGCAATCGAGATCCCAAGTTTACTTCAAGGTTCAGGACTGCATTTTTTGAAGCCGTGGGAACTTTTTTGGATCTCAGCACAGCTTATCACCCTGAGACCGATGGTCAAACTGAAAGGGTAAACTAAGTAATCGAAGATATACTTTGGTCATGCTGTGGCAGGGAACCCAAGAAATGGCTAAGCTATATGCACCTAGTCGAGTTCGCCTACAATGCTTCTTATCACCGAAGTATCGAGATGAGCCCTTTTAAAGCCTTGTATGGACAAGATTGCTTAACTCCATTAACTTGGTCCGACCCATTGATTAGGGTCGAGATGTCTAGACAAATGCTTGACAACATGGAGCAGCAGATGCAGTCAATTCGTAAAGATATAAAAGCTGCCCAAGATAGACAGAAGCAATATGCAGATAAGAAGAGGACAGATAGAGAATTCAAAGAAGCAGACATGGTCTTCATTCGAGTACGGCCCAAAAGAAGTTCTTTATCTCTTGGGAAGTACAAGAAGTTATCCCCCAGATATTGTGGGCCATATCTAATTACAAAGAAAGTAGGTGAGTTAGCCTATGAGCTTCTTCTGCCTCCTCATCTCAAAGTTCATAATGTATTTCATGTAAGCCTTCTAAAGAAATATGTGCCAAGCCCAAATCATGTGCTTGATGATGAAATCCTAACCTCTTCAACCCAAGGGCAGATGGAACTCCAACCTGAAGAAATTCTTGATGTTCGAGGAAAGATTCTTAGGAACAGAATTCTCAGAGAATTATTGGTAAAATTGAAGTTCTATCCTTTCGAAGATGCCACCTGGGAGAATGAAACTGATCTGTTGGCAGGATTACCCCCAGTTTGCAAGATGGGAGCATCTCGCGTTTTTTAAGTGGGAGAGAATGTAAGATTCCTCCCCAGCCTCTCAATCTTGTTTCTACCAGTTTTGGCCTAGAGAGAGAAAATATTCTAGAAAGAGAATATTCAGATTTTAAATATTTTTGGATAGAAAAATCTCATCTTATTAAAATAAGTTCCCCTAAAACAGAAGTTCAAAAAGATTTTCAGAAGGTGCATTAGAAATTAAGTATAATCTGTTCAAGAGGCATTATCCTGGGTGAAGATTTTTTTAAAATTTTAAATTAAGGTTCCTATGGACCAATAAGATTCATCCAAATGTAGGGAGGAGATAAATGAAGAAATAAAAGAAAAATTCCCCAAAAATGAGTAAATACTCACATAAGATGAAGAGTTGAGACTAAGGACAAGGTTAATAGTTAAAAAAGGGAGATATTTAGAAGTAATGATGCGTTTTTGACACCTCTGCATGGGGAAATTCCTCTCATGAAGGAGGCACCTATTTCACATGCTTGAATGAGTTTTAAACTCCCAAATAATGGAATATTTTTATCTCTCCTCTCTCCTGTTTCAACTAGATCCAAAAAGTGAGCAAAACTGACCTAAAAATGGTCAAAAATTGACCAAACTGATCTGGAAAATTCTAGAATGAGTTGGCTTGGTTAGAAGCTCACTTTTTTCTATAAATAAAAGCCTTCCCCTTTGTTGAAACTCAATAGTGTTTTGCACTGTTACCCTGCCTCTCCCAAGTGCTAGAAAACTGTGAATTTACTCATAATTCATTAGTTTTTTGACCTTTCCTCTTCCAAAAGATTGGTGGCCACTCTTGTCTCAAACAAGAGTTGAACCCTCAAACCATCAAGCCAAAGGAAAGCTCTCAAAATTCATTAGTAAGTTGGTGATTCTTCTCTTTTCCATTTATTTTATGGTTTTTTATGGTTTTTTATGCTTTTTGTCTTCTCTAAAATTGCAAGTGATGTTATGCCTCATTGCAAAAGGCATTCCCCTCTCTTTTCTAGTAAATCCAACCATCCCCTCTCTTTTCTAGTAAATCCAACCATTCTTTATCCTAGGTGAATGATTAATGAATAAAATAAAGTTTTTCATAATGTTTCTCTTAAATAAGTAGAAAAATACTACTTTAGAATGATTTAAATACTCTTGATGCATTTCTAATTAATTTTATAGACTTAAAATTGAAAAATGGTCAGCCATACAAAGGAGGTTATGGCAAAATTTTTCAAAAAAAATAGAAATAAGTATTATCTTTCATTATTCTAAAAGAGTAATCCTTATGATTTCTATATTCTAAAGTATCATTTTCATGCATAGAAGATGCATTTTGATTATTTGTATAAAAGAAAATTAGTATTATTATAAAAGTATTACTTTCATTATTATTGATTTTTATGCATAAAATTATGCTTAAAAGATTATTTTTTAATTATAAAAGTGTTACTTTTATCATATTTGATTTTTATGCATAGAAGTATGCATAAAAGATTATTTTTTAATTATAAAAGTGTTACTTTTATCATATTTGATTTTCATGCATAGAAGTATGCATAAAAGATTATTTTTTTAATTATAAAAGTGTTACTTTTATCATATTTGATTTTCATGCATAGAAGTATGCATAAAAGATTATTTTTTATTATAAAAGTGTTACTTTTATCATAATTATTTTTTATATTAAAAGTGTGATTTTCATCATAAATAATTTTTATGCATAAAAGATATTTTTTTATATTAAAAGTGTGATTTTCATCATAAATGGTTTTTATGCATAAATGGGTGCATAAAAGATATTTTTTTATATTAAAAGTGTGATTTTCATCATAAATGATTTTTATGCATAAACATATGCATAAAAGATATTTTTTATATTAAAAGTGTGATTTTCATCATAAATGATTTTTATGCATAAATGGGTGCATAAAAGATATTTTTTATATTAAAAGTGTGATTTTCATCATAAATGGTTTTTTATGCATAAATTGGTGCATAAAAGATATTTTTTTATTAAAAGAGTGATTTTCACCATAAATGATTTTTTTTTATGATGATAAAAGTGTGACTTTCATCAGAATCAAATTTTATGCATAATTAGATGCATATAGAATCTTTATAATTAAATAAGGGTTCTCCTTAATCCTCTATTTAATTTTCACAAAAATTAAAAAAATGAATGAGTAGATAATCTGTGAGAAGAAATGCTATCGTAATGAAAAAATTCAATAAAACTATCGAAGTCAGAGATCGAGATAAATGACTATCTTATTTCTCATAAGAAATTCATGTTTTAGAAACCTGTAAGCAAATATTCGTCGAACGAAATTTAGAAAAAGAGAAATTGAAATAGTACCTTCGAGAGAGATAGTTTAAGAAGAACCTTTCCAGACCCAAACTCTGATTCTAACTATTGATGACCAAGACCCAATGACGATGTGCTCAGTTCAGGAAAAATGCACTCAAAACACCTACCGAATTTGAAACTAAGTTAAGACTTTTGATTTTGATCTGAGGATCAAGTTGACAGAATTCGAGGAATTCTGTTTGGAATTTAGACCTGGATCTAGAAGTATTGAGATACGGATTTAAGATTATTCATGGTTTTCAAACAAAAATCAAAATTGAAAACTTGCATAGAAACCCTGTTTTCTTAAAGGACTGTCTTATGCCAGAATGCTGGAGGACTGTTTTCTTAAAGGACTGTCTTATGCCAGAATGCTGGAGGGAGCATTTGGCATATATGTTTATCTAAGGGAAGTTCGGTTACAACAGCTCGCGGGGAGTGTTCGAGGGACAGCTCACGCGGCAAAGCCTGCCGAGGTCTTGACCAGCCTCGGTATGGTTAAAATGGTGCGCTTCCGGTATGATGGGCGAGGGCCGACGAAGCGGTCCCTGAGTGAAGTGCTAGGACACCTAAGGAGGATCCTGGAGGGTTCTGACCAGGCTCGCAGTGCCGAGGACACCCACGCGTATGTCGAGGAAGATATTGTATGAAGGACCAATGTTATTGTAATCTATCACTGGATCTCGTTGTTGACTCGCTGGTCTCAATGGAAAGTCCAGAGTGATACTGTTTTGTGAGAAACAAAGACTCAATGGAAATTTTGAAGTAGTATAACATGTATAACCAGTAAATTGTTTATCAATGGATTGTTTTTATTAAAGTTTTAAAGAGGAGTGTGTGCGTATCTGTTTTCTAAAGCTAAAGTTAAGAAAGGCATTTCAATTATGGGTGGGTGAGTACTTGTTCGGATCTACCGATTCCAGTGGCAGGGTGGTGGCTAACCCATGGGCCGGATAAGGTTAGGCTGGAATCAGTGGAGTTTTAATAATCAAACTGAAAAATCTTAGGATTACGCTAGGATTCGAGTAGATAGTTAAATTTCTTGATTGAGTGGATCAACGGCTATGCCTAATCTTGATTAGGAAAAAAGCGTTGAATTGCTCAGATGAACAAATTATATCAGTGATAGTTTCCTTCTATCTAGTTTATTCAGGTGGAGGATAGTTTAGATTTTGATCTCGTTAGAAAACTCGTTAAGAAAAATTCAAAAGGTGGAATCGTCCCCGCTTTCCAAGCATGGAAAATTTTCTCGGTTTCGGTTTTCGGAGTGACCACCAGCCTAGTCTCGTGCCCGGACATTCGTGGGCGAGGCCCCGAGTGAGAAACCCTGCCCCACGCATGAGGGGGTTGCTTCCGCTGTCAGCTACCGGGAATCCGGTGCGCGGAGGGGGCAGAGGGATCCCACAATGAGCTTTAAAAAAGTTTTAAATTTCAGGGATTTCTTCGTTATCAACATCTGGGTAATTTATGTGAGTGGCATCAAAATTATAGCTTACGTTTGTGAGCATAGCCTCTAGATGCTTGTGTATATTATTATAGAGCTTAAGGATGCCCACCGGGTGATATAAGGTAGACTCACAAAGATTTAAATGTTGGTGAGTATTATATACTTCTAACCACCCATGACTAACCATTTGATAAGTATTAGCCGCCACCTCGTAGTTGGCTGGCATCTGTGGTATGCCATCTGGAAACAAACAGGTCAAGTTTGTCAACACTATTGTCCAGGATGTCTGAATTTTGTAAGACATGACACCAACTACGGAGGTTGAGGAGACTATAGGATGCAAGGGATAGAAGAAGATGTCTTTGCAGGTTAGTTAATATAAGATCCCCCCTCAAAATGCCCTTTATGATTGTTGGGTCAGCATCTCTTTCAATATTTTGTTTAATAAGCGTTAGTTCTCCTAGGTCTATATCTTTAGCTAAGTTGATGTCATATTGAAGTAATGAGAGTGTTAGTGTAGATAAAAACAAAGTAAGAGTTTGAGGAGGGGCCCGAGGAACTGTCCCAATTTCGAGGCACGCTCAAGGAGGGTACGCAGATCATCGGTGGGCTCCGGTCGTTGACTCCTTTCTTGTGCGGCCAATTGGCAAGCCAGATCCTGCATGCGGATATTAGTGTTGCTGAGCTGGTTGGAAATGGCGGTCTCCCTGACCATTCTCTCAGCATCTAGTTCCTCAAATCTTCTTGTTGCCGCCTCCTATGCTCTTCTCGCAGTAGCTTCTCTTTGATGGGCCTCAATAATTGACTTAATTGTTGTGCAGCCAGTCTTTGTGTATCTTGTAATTGTGCTTCTAGTTGTGATATTGTTTCTTCTCTTCGTTGCGCCTCTACGTGGTTAGTGACGATTGTCTCATTGAGGGCCTTGATTTTTTTCGCATGTGCTTTGTTAGCCTGCTCTCTTTCTTGTTGCAGTCCTTGCACTCTTTCTTGTTCTTCTTTGAGGTGGGTTGTGAGGAGCTCTATTTGTTGTCGAAGCATATCCTCATTATGCTTTGCGCCATCGTGGTACTCTTGCATTTCCCTAGCATTCCTAGTTGTGAGGCTCTATGTTTATGCGATCTTTTTTTGTAGCTGCTCCTTTGTTTGCTCTAGCCTTGCATTCAAGTCAGCATTTTCGTTGATTTTTTGTACATTGGTTTGACTTAAAACTAAATTATTGCTTTCCACGGCTCTGTATCTATTTTCCTGTTCTTCTGTAGCCTTTAAACTCTTAATGGTGACTTCTTTATGAGTTTCTTCTTCTGCCACCAAATTTTCTTTTACGCTTTGTATTCTGCATTGGCCTCTTCCATTTGCCTCCATAGGTTGGCGTTCGTATCATGTACCATGTGTGTTGTCAAAATAAATGGCAACGCCACACCTTTTGTTCATGTTCTTGTTCCCAGTTGGTAGTAGTGGCAGCTCCTATTTCTGTAAGGGGATCATGGAGTAGTGCGTCTAAGCCTTCCAGTGTATCTTGGATGAATTACTGAGAATCCACATCCTTGAAAGATCCAAGTTGCGGCAGTGGCTTATTATCATCCAACCTTCTTCGTTTGTTTGGACTGGAAGTATCTTGGTAGTGTGGGCGCTTACTAGATTCTGCTGGATCCTCCAATTCTTGTGTTGCCCCTGGTGCTTCTTCGATTACTGGTTCTTCCAAGGCATGGTCCTTTGGTGTTTGTTCTTTATCTCCCTCTATTGGTGTATCCGCTAGTCGTGAATCTTTGAGAGGGAAAAGGTCTTTGAAGATAAGTTGTGCAAGGTTCATTGGAGGGGAGAGCTGCTGTTGTTGTTCCTACACAGTTGGGCTTTGTAGCTTTTCTTGGAGAGCCTCTTAGTATGTTTTGATCTCAGATGCCATTGTTGCTTCCAGTTATTGAGATTCTGTTGTGACATCTACTAGTAGCCCTCTCATTCTCTTTTCTGTCTTCTTCTTTCGATCCTTCTTGATTTTCTTTATGAGCTCCTTTGTTTCCATTAACACTGCTTGCACCTCTTCCATTCTTTCAGTAGCTTATGTAGGTTGGTAATGGATGATAGCTAGCTACAGGCTGTCCTCTAGTTCTGGCTCTTTTAACGGCCTCTGTGCCACATGGTTAAGTATTTGAGTTAAGAGGTATAGGTTGCTGATCTTTGACTGATGGGCTTTTAGGTAATTCTCCATCTCCTTATGCATGTAAAATGCCCAGTCCTCCTCCTTCTCTTCATAAGCTTTCGCTACCCTGTTCAGGCCCACCCTATTGTACCTATCCACCGGCTTTATCTGCATCATTAATGACATTACTCTGCAGGCTTTTTCAGTGGCTTCATCTCTGATGTTTTCGTATTCCGCGCCATTGGAGTTATAGGAATCTCTCTTTAGCATCTCCTTGATTGGCATTGTATTGAGGGTGTGCCTATGGGCTCTCACTACGCGAGGAGCTATAAAGCTTCTCTGATGAGGTCTTCTGTTAATAAGAAGGTCTTCAGTGGCGCCATCCACCTTTGGAATCTTGCCTCTTTTTGTCTGCTTGTCGTATGTTCTGACTCTATTCGGCGCAAAGATCGGTGTCGATTACTCGGGGTAGCACTGCAGTCATTCTGCCTAGCGACTTTGTCCAGCTTAGATTTCACTTCAGCATCCTCTAATAAGTGGAGGCACTCCTTGCTGTGGCATTGAAGATGAAGTTAGGGACGTGAAAGTCTTGACGTGAGTTAGCAAACGTGAAAGTCTTGACGTGAAGGTCAAAGACGTGAAAGTTGACGTGAATCCGCAGTCGTGAGACTGCAGACGTGTTTTTTATGCATTTCACGCCTATGTAGTCTTTTTTCTTTGTAAAATGACAATTAGCTAATATACATTCAATGGATAATGCATGGCAAGCATCAATCAATCCATGAACATTCAATATAGAACAAGGGATTCTCAACTTGACATAATTTTATATTATCACGAATTAAAGATATACAAAAAAAAAGAGAAAGCAAAGAAAAGGAAAAGGAAAAGCTCCCACCTTGATTAGTTCGGATAGGCGATGTCAGGAGCAAGGAAGCGATGGTGTGCAACAAATCGAAGAAGGAAAAAACATGAAATCACTGAAAGCAAAGTGACGATACAAGACGGAGATTCATTTTATAGCGTAGCTGTCGGACAGGGCGGCTACATTAAATGAAAAAATGTTGTAATTGGCTGTTGAGTTCTTACCGTTTCACGGCATAAACTTCTTCGCACTCTTTCATGGCGTGAAACACTAAAAAATGGTTCACATGGTGAAATACTGTAGGGTGGTTCACGGCATGAACCATTTTTCTGTAGTTTCACATGGAGTCTATAAGATGAATTTTAATCTTTTGTGCCCAAACACTCACACATGCACATGATGATGTATTGTTTTTCTTTTCCCTTTAAGTTTACCATTGAAACCAAAGGTTCTCCTTGGCACTTTTTGGCATTTTCTGATGTAATCGTTTTAATTCTATTTGGGAGGTCCTTAGTGTTCCTTCTACCCAACTAAATATTTTTGTTGCAGCGCCTGGTTGTGTATTGCTTATATTTGGGACACCCTTACCTTTACCTTCACATGTCTTGTTCCATTCTGTATTCAGTATAGGTATTTGGGACACCCTTACCTTTACCTTCACATGTCTTGTTCCATTCCGTATTCTCAATATAGGTATTGTTGTTGCTTGGGTCATTTTCAACTCCGTTTACTGATTTTTCTTTATTCTCCACACAAGTGCAGGTGTGGGGTTTGCCCTTTTGGGGAGTTGATGCTGCAAGCGCTTACTCTCCTTTGTATATTGATTCAAACTTGTTGTGGTTTTGACCATGGACTTTGGTTTGGGTACTCATATGGCTGTATTACCTTGATAGTAGCCTTGTGCTTGTAGCAGTAGGTCTTTTCGGACCCATTGTTGACGACAATCATGAGGCCTCTGTAAGTGCTTAAAGTTCTACCACTTAGTAGGTGCTGGCCATGTCCGACTTTTGAACTAGGCTTTCCCCTGAATACATTTATTACTCATTGTCTTCTTCCTCTCTGGTTAATTCTTGGGCACCCATTTATGTGTGCCCTTGTATGTTGGGTATTGTGTAGGTACATTCAACACAGTGGGTGCAGATTCTATTTTCTGAGGTATTGCTTCTGCAGTGATGATTTATTTTCCTTGATTTGCCGAGGTCCATAATGGTATGGACCTGACCTTCTTACCGATGCTCAGTGATGCTATTCTTTCTTCCCATTGAATATTTCACTTGTTAGCACAGATCCAGGATCGTCCTAAGATCATCTCCTCTTCCATTGTACCTACAGGCATCACAAACACCTTTTCGACCAAGGGATTATTACTAATGGAATTATTAACATTTAAATACCCTTCGGCCTTTGTGGTTGTTAGGTGCACACTATGAACTTGCGCATCTGTGGGTTCAAGGTGTGGTCTTCCTAAAGCTATCCAAGTATTATATGAGATTAGGTTGTGGGCTGGATCTTGTATCTATTAATGCAACACTTGTTGCAATGCCTTTAGCTGTTGTGAGTCCCAACTTGAGTCATGCTGGCTCAATGTTTAGATCCCCTTCGTCCTCTCAAGGGTTACGGACGCCATGTTGACATGAATCAAGCCTTTCTGCATTTTAGCTTTTGCTTGTCGAGCCTTAGCCTCGTCTTGCGCTTACTGGATCTTTTCTTTTGTTAATTGTTTCTGTTGTTTTAAGAGGTGCTCTTGCAAGAGCATCTCCTGGGTTAATGGTCCAAAATATTTTTTCAATTTACTTCCATTGACATAGCCTTCCATTTGGACGCCGTTAATTGTCTCTATTCTTACATACCCTTGAGGTGTGATTTTTGATACTCGAAATGGTCCCAGACCTTGGTATTTAAGTTTCTTTTTTTTTTTGGTGTTTCCCACACCATACATTAAGACAAGGTCCCCTGGTTTTAATTCTTTTTGTTTGAGGTTTCTATCAAACCAGTGTTTCTTGCGTAACTTTTCGACCATGAGCCCATGTGATGCTATCAATCCGGTCTCATCCAGTTTTTCCAAGTCTATTAGCCTTTCCACTAATGCGTTGCCATGATCTCACCAACCATGCCAGTGGTGTAAGTGTGGGGCCTATCCCCTAGGTGGGTCATCAGTGTCCACCCCCTCACTAGATGAGCTTGATATCTCAACATTGTTGATAAGTTGACTTTTTGTAGGGAGGCTAGTTGGGGTATTCTTTCCTCATCTTGCAACCACCTTCTTTTGCTTGGGCTTGATGGTTCTGCACTTCTTGGTCTTTTGCTGATAGAGAGCCAATACATAACTTTTCTTCTTTGCGACCTTTCCATGGGCCATAAGAGCTTCTTTGGCTGATGACGGCCCCATGGAAGGCTTGGGCATATGGGCCCAAAAAGTCAGCTTAGGTACCCGTACTAGTTTCTTTTCTGACTTGCTAGGAACCTGTAGCACTGGGTTGAGTGGCAGTTGGGGTCTCTATAGCTTCTGATTCCAAGGTCGACATCTATAAATGAAAAGAACATCAATCTTGCGAGACTGGTGGGGCAGGTACCATTTTCTTTTTCTTTTTTTATTTTATTTTTTATTTCTTTTTAAATTTTAGTTAACGGTTAACCGGCTAGTTGAAATGAGAAGTGTGTTAGTGTAGGAGTAATCACAAGGTGCGTTAATTGACAAGCGAAAGATGTGGTGTGAAGGTGCAGGGTCTGAATAGTTTTGGTGAGAAGTTGTCCCGTGAAAAGTGGTAACGTGAAAGGTGGTTTCATGAAAAGTGGTTACGTGAACTGAGGTTCCGTGGAGTGAGGTTTCGTGGTGGAGTGAGGTTTCGTGAACTTGTGAGGTTCCATGAGCTCAAGTTTTGTGAGACTAAGATTTCGTGAAGTGAGGTTTCATGAACCAGTGAGGTTCTGTGAAGTGAGGTTCTGTGAAACTACAGTTATGTGAAGTGAGGTTTCGTGAACCGGTGAGGTTCCCTGAAGTGAGATTCCGTGAAACTACAGTTTTGTGCAGTGAGGTTCGGTGAACCTGTGGGGTTTTGCAAAGTGAGGTTCTATGAAACTACAGTTACGTGAAGTGAGGTTCCATGAACCTGTGGGGTTCCGTGAAGTGAGGTTTCGTGAAATTGAGGTTCCATGAAACTACAGTTTTGTGAAACTGAGGTTCCGTGAAACTACAAGTGTGGTAGTCTCGTGAAACCTTAGTGTAGGTGCAGATTTCTATTTTGGTTTTCCATTTTTTTTCTGTTATTAAAGATTGTGCTTCATGCAAGTGATGAAGATCAAAATAAAAAAGGAAAAAGAATACGAAAAGGGAATGGACCAATCTCCCACCTCGATAGATGACATTCGATTATAACATGAAAATTTAGGAAGAAAAATGCACAACGATCAGAAGTGGGAGCGCAAGCAAGAAGCGATGGACACACAATGCAAAATGACAAGAAAGGAAAGAATTTTGATTTTATAACACAGCCGTCAGACAGAGCTGCCTTAATGAAGAAAACCACGTGGCATTTTTTGATTGGCCCGTGAGAAATGATTGTTTCACAGCATATGAACCTTTGTGAACCAGTTCATGATGTGAACTTTTTTTTTTGGGTTGTGAATAGTTTTGGATCGGTTCATGGCGTTGACATTTTTTGATTATGAATGCGCAAGATTGATACCTTCTTTTTTTTCTTCATGCTCAATCATTCAAACATGCACATAATGAGTGAATGATACCCAGCTTACCTTGTACCCATTGTGCAACAATTGGATACCTTCATTTTTTATTACCACGAAAACCAAGGTGACACCTTAGAACTTCTGGGTAGTTGTTGATGCAGTCGTTTTAGTTCTATGTGGGAGTTTTTGATTCTTCCTTCCACTCAATTGAACAATGTTGTTACTGGGTCTTGTGGTTGAGGGCTTTTATCTGTGCCCCTTTGCTGAACTTCCCCATTTTGTTAAGTTGTCTTTTTCCTCCACGCCAAGGTTGGCAAAGTTCCCACATGGGTTGGGAGTTGTTGTATGCTTTTACTACTTTTTCCTTTGTTAACAAAACTTCTTGTGGTGGTGGCCACTAAGTGGGTTTGGGTACCCATATTGCCATATTGCCTTGGTAGTATCCTTATGCTCGTAAGTCTTTTCGGACCCATTGCTTATGGAAACCTTGTGGGCTATTGGTATGCCTAGAGTCCTGCCAATCTGTTTGTGTAAGCCACGTCTGAATTTTGATTTCTTTGTGGATTTTTCTTACCGTCCACATATTATTCATCTTCTCCTTCTTGTGGGGTTGGTTTTTGAGTTGAACTTTGTTCACCCGCTCTTCTGTGTACCCTAAGACTTTGGGTATTGTTTGTGTAAGTTTTGTGAGACTGATTCTTGTTCTATTTTATGAGTTGATGTTATTGTATTCGGTGTCATTTTTTTTGTCAATCATGATCTGTTTTGCTCTATTTGTCAGGCTCCATAAGGGTATGGACATGACCTTGTCGCCCTCGTTCAACAATGCTATCCTCTTTTCCCATTGGATATTTGCATTTGCTGGCACAGATCCAAGATCATCCTAGAATCATTTCCTCTTCCATGGAACCTGCAAGCATGACAAATATCTTCCCAACCAAGGAATTATTTATGATGGAAATGTTAACACTTAAAAATCCCTCAACTCTCATAGTTATCAAGTGCACACTGCGTACTTGCGCATCACTGGGTTCAAGGCATGTTCTATCTAATGCTACCCATGTTTCATACAAGATCAAGTGCACACTGCGTACTTGCGCATCACTGGGTTCAAGGCATGTTCTATCTAATGCTACCCATGTTTCATACAAGATCAAGTTATGACTTGATCCCATATCTATTAGTGCAATGCTTGTTGCATGGCCTTTAGCTGTAGTAAGTCCCACTTTGAGTCGTGCTGGCTCAATGTTCAGTTCCTCTTCGTGCGAGAGAGTCAAGGAGGCCATGTTGACATGTAACAGTCTCTTTTGGAGTAATTGTTTAGCTTTGGCTCCCCTTGCCTTAGCCTCTTCTTGAGCTTGCTGGATTTTTTTCTTTGTGAGCTATTTTTGTTGTTTTAAGAGATGTTCTTGCAAGAGCATCCCTTGGGTTAGTGGTCCAAAATATTTTTTGAGTTTGCTTCCATTGACGTAACCCTCCATCTGTATGCCATCAATCGTCTCAATTCAAACTGACCCTTGAGGTGTGATCTCAGACACTTGGAAGGGTCCTAGGCCTCTATATTTGAGTTTCTTTTTTCCTGGTGCTTCCTACACCATACATGAGGACAAGGTCCCCCGTTTCTAGTTCTTTTTGTTTCAAATTTTTGTCGAACCAGCTTCTTGCGTAGTTTCTCGACCATGAGTCCATGCGATGGCTATTAGCCTGGTCTCATCAAGCTTCTCTAAGTCAATTAGCCTTTAAGCTAATGCATTCTCTCCGTCAGATGTTCTTGCACTGTAATCCTTAAGCTCGGAACTAGGTATTCCATATGCATTACTACCTCAACACCATAAGCTAGATGGAAGGGAGTGTATGCCATCGCTACCTTATATGATGTTCAATATGCCCATAGAGCTGCTGTCAGCTTATGTTCCCAATTTGTTCGACTTGCTTCCAAGGTTTTTGTCAAGATTATATTAGCCTGGTCTCATCAAGCTTCTCTAATAGCCTTTAAGCTAATGCATTCTCTCCATCAGATGTTCTTGCACTGTAATCCTTAAGCTCGAAACTAGGTATTCCATATGCATTACTACCTCAACACCATAAGCTAGATGGAAGGGAGTGTATCCCATCACTACCTTATATGATATTCAATATGCCCATAGAGCTGCTGTCAGCTTATGTTCCCAATTTGTTCGACTTGCTTCCAAGGTTTTTGTCAAGATAGTACACAAAATTTTATTTGTACTCTCTGCTTGACTATTAGCCTATGGATAATAAGGTGATGATTTTCGATAGACCACTAAGAATCCCGCAAGTAAATGATCAATTACCTCATTAATAAAATGTGAGCTGCGATCACTAACTAATTCTAATGGGTAGCCAAACCTCGAGATAATTTTCTCGTATAAGAATTTTGTTATTGTTAGTGCATCAGCTCACTTTCGAGGCTCTGGCTTCTACCCATTTTTTGTGAAATAGTCTGTGGCCACCACGATCACATATCGAGCTTGTGATGGATGTGCCGCTAAATTAATAGGTCCAACAAAATCTACTCCCCATTTTTTGAAGGGTTGTCTTACAATAATAGGGGTGAGTGACACAATATCCAAGTTCAAGAACTATCCAAAATCGCTATCATCTTGAACTTGACCCAAAATTGACACTTTAAAGGGTTCAGGGATATACGATATAATCGACATCGCTTGAATACTTTCCTTAAGCAAGCCAGATGGTCCACCCATAAAGAGTGTGCACACAGATCATCAATGAATACCTCCAACCACTTCTGTAAAAGTAGTCTTTGAAGGCTGTGCACATCAATCGTTGAAATGTTGCTGGGGCATTGGTGAGACCGAAGGGCATATCCTTGTATGCAAATGTCTCCCACATTGAAAGCTGTCTTATGGTGGTATTTTGGTGCTATGGACACGTGATTGCAGTTGAAGAATCCATCCAAGATGTTGTAAGCTTCTTCACCAGCCACTCTCTCCAAAACATGTTCCGTATATAGGGTAGTGGATAATAGTCTTTCCTAGTAGCTGCATTGACCTTTTTAAGATCAACACATACCCTAAGTTTTCCATTCTTTTTTGGCACTATAATGATTGATGATGACAACCAATCCGTATATTTGATCTCATGGATGAAATCCATAGCACTGACCTTGTCTATTTCCTCCTTACAATTGCCACATACTTAGGATTCATTTGGTATGGTTTCTACTTGGTTGGCCTTGACCCTTCCATGATTGGAATCGTTGCACTACCTCAAGTGGTACCCCCTTTATCTCCTTGTCATTCCAAGAGAAACAGTCCTTAAATTCCTTAAGGAGGGCAATGAGCTCATCTTCTTCAGCCAAAGTCAAGTCCTTAGCAATGTATATAGGTCTGGCTTCCTGCAATATCAACTTCCTTGACTTTCGCCGCCGGGCCATCGTATGATGTGGATAGCCCATCCTCCTTAACCCTTGTTGCCGTCAGTTGGACCACTTTTTGCTTGTCAACCATGTAGGTTTTGAAGTGGTTGGGTACTAAGAGCAAGTCTAGTTTGTCCTCATTTTCACTTTTTGTTTTAGTCATGATCTTTCTAGCCTCACGTTCTGCTTCTGCAAAAGCCTTATTGCGTTTTCGACGCCCAGATTTTGTAAGCTTAGGTGTTTCTAGCTCTTAAAGGGTGACTCTCTCCTTGTGTCTTCCTTCTAGTGATATCTTAACTCCTCACCCCAATCCTTAGAAAACTCATTGTGTACCTTAGTGGCCTCAAGGTATCTCAGCCACTAGGCGTTCGTGGATTTTCTTCGTAATAGGGCATTTCATCAAGCAATATATCATTTTTGTTTTCGCCACCTTTTGAGGTGTTGAGCATTGGTACGGCCTTGTGTTATGGTCCCTTCTATACTAGAGGTCTCCTCTTCTGATGCTTGATCAATGTTCTACCAATTAAGCATACAGACAGAGGTTGTGGGGATAGTTCTAGATTCCACATATTGGGTCCCCTTGGGTTGCATCACATCTATGGTAGCTCACACATGCATCCAATTTTCATTGAAGTCCAGAGGAGGAAGTGACACATACATTTGTTTCCTCTTCTTCCTTGGAATTTCCCACTGAGGGCAAGCATATTTGTACAAATGTGGCCCGTTCTGTTGTGACTGAATCATTACCGAACAATTACCCTTCCATGGGATGTGCTTTCCATGTTCTCAGTTCTATCTTTAAAATTTGCGAATCCCAACGTACATACACATGATCTAATGCCCAATCATGCACCAATTTGGATTCCCTCACATGAAGGGTCTCCCCAATATTATGTCATATGAGTGCAGTTGGCGCAAGAAGTCCATGACCACAAATGTATGATGGTAGCGAAATGTAAAGAGTTTGAGTTTCACATTCTCTAGAAGTCCAATGGGCCTTGAAGATGTTCCGTGCCATTTTAACGACGATTAGATCTGCCTTTTTGGATCGGGTTTTCCCTAGTTCTCCCGAACAACATTTTGTGATGATGCTAGCCCCCGCCCCACCATCCAGGATAGCCAGTGCCTACTGCTGGTACCCTCTATGATGAATCAAGATTGTAGCATTTTTGTCATCGCTTTCGTAATAACATCCCAGTTGATTAACTGGTATTGAAAGATCCCTGCCCCCTCCGCACAACGAATTCGGGGGTGCTAGCAGCGGAAGTAGCACTTCTTGTGCAGGGCAAAGCCTCTCACTCAAGGCCTCACCCCCACAGATATCCGGACAAGAGACTAAACCCTCGGTTCTTCCAAAACCAAACCCGGAAAAACTTCCCTCGCCCAGAAAGCACAGGCAATTCCTCCAGGATATTTTTATTCTAATGTAGTCAAGATCCTTAACTAACCAAACTGATCCGACCAAACCCGTAAGTCACATGATCAAATCAAGGAAAAGACTTGTACTTGGATCATAGAGACCAATGCTTTTTTCCTCATCGAGAGGCACAGCTGTTGATTCTTTTCCATAGAGCAAGACTATCCGGGATTTACTTCATCTATCGTACCATAATAGAATTGAGTCTCATTTTAGGGATCCATCAGTCCAGCCTAACCCCATCCAATCCCATGGGTTAGCCAACCACCCAACCACTGTAGTGATAGGATCCATTTAGGAATTTGGTTATGTTTTGCCCCAGGTACCAGGGAAAAGAGTTCCCAGGCCCCCTAGTTGGCGCTTCAAGCAAAGTTCAAGATAGTCTCACCACTTACACAACCAATATGAAATTGCCTTTTTCACAGATTCAGCTATCTTTAAAACAATCTTTTAATGAAACCATAGTATCACTGATCATAATCTCCCAAAATATCTGATTGAATTCTAATTTCCAATCATTCTTTCATCAGTGTACCTATGCATCATTGGCAACCAGAACGCTCACCACCTGTCCACTTAGGGACCTTTTCATCAATACTTCCTAGCTCATAGTACTCAAAAATATATTCACTTCTAAAAATCCAGATGGACTCTCCATTGAAGATCAGCAAGATCAATCAACAGATCCATATAAAAGAGCCATGGACTCATCCGTTTGAGGACCAGCAAGGTCAATCAACCGGATCCAAGCCCGGGTGCAGAAGACAACTCTAACACCTTGTTTCATTTTCTTTCGTGCGTACGCACGGGTATCTTCAATGACCCAGAGCCCGAGCACCGTATGGTCAGCACCCTCTAGGCTCCTTCGTAGGTCACCTAGCGCTTCACTCATAGGCCGCTTCCTTGGTCCCTCATCCACTGTACCGGAAGCTCACCATTTAAATCGAACCGAGGCTGGTTAAGACCTCAGTCGATTTTACTACGCGCGAGACGTCCTCCGTTAACTCTTCGTCTTGTGAGCTATTGCAACTTTATCACTTAGGTCTCCACGACCTCATTCACAAGATGGTCAAAATGCGTCCCCAGCATTCTTGACATAAAACAGTCATTTAAAAATAGGTCATAAATACAGTTTCTAAACGAACTCTCATCTTTCCACATTGTTCCACATCATTTCTTATCATTCCATATTCTTTTATATCAATTCACATTGCTTAATCCACATCCAATCATATGTATTTCCATCGTCCTTCATCCATTCTCATCTAGTCACATCATTTTACATCTCATCACATCTATCCTCATCACATCTCATCCATTCACATCTACCCATATCCATATCACATCACATCACATCCATTCACATTGCATCTCATCCATTCACATCTATCTCGATTCACATCACATCACATCACATCCATTTCACATCACATCTCATCCATTCACATCTATCTCGATTCACATCACATCACATCTCATCCATTCACATCTATCTTGATTCACATCACATCACATCTCATTCATTCACATCTATCCCGATTCACATCACATCTCATCCATTCACATCTATCTTGATTCACATCACATCACATCACATCCATTCATATCACATCTCATCCATTCACATCTATCCATATCCATATCACATCACATCTCATCCATTCACATCTATCTCGATTCACATCACATCACATCCATTCACATCTATCTATATCCATATCACATCACATCACATCACATCCATTCACATTGCATCTCATCCATTCACATCCATCTCATTCATTACATCCACAACACATCACATACATCCCATCTACATTACATCACGTCCACATCTCATTCTCATCCATTTACATCACATCACTTCTTTCACATATCATCACATCTCAATCTCATCTCATCACATTCACATCCACATCCATTTACATCAAATAAATTTATCTCAAATTTCTCTTTAAATTTAAATAAAAATATCCATTAATTCAAATATGCCAAGAATTCCACTTTTACCATTTAAATGATTGAATTCCAAATGTCATGGGAATTCCTCTTTTATAATTTAAATTTTCTCATACATAAAATAAATTTATCTAAAATTCCTCTTTAAATAAAAATATTCATAATCTTAATATACTAAAATTTCTCTTTTTCCATTTAATTACATGGATCTCCATTATCATGGGAATTCCTCTTTTTGCATAAAAATAAAATTACAAAAAATTTCTCTTTTCTTTAATTAATTATGTATGCGTAAACACTAAAAAATATTTTTTCCAAGAATGTGATGAAAATCATTCTTTTAGCATAGGATGACCAATCCTAGAATATGGTAGGAAGTCCTCTTTTCACATTATGCATAAAAATGAGTTATGTATTAATTTCTAAAATTTTTACCATAGCTTCGCTTGCTATTACTGATAATTTTTAATATTTCTAGAAAGAATAAGACTTTGTAATACAATTATGATAGAATACTATCCTTAGACTTAAATCCAATTTATGGAATTAAATCATAAGTTTACCATAATTTTATTAGCATAAAGGCATAAAAAAGCCATTTTCTTAACCTCCAGCTTACAAGCTTAGAGAGATTGATTTTGAATTAAGAATTTATCAATGAGAAGCATTCATTTGCTAAAGAATTAGTCATAGGAAATTCTTTTGGGGAGAGAGAGATATACATAAAAAGCATCCTAATTAAGCATAAAGACTAACTTTTTTGTGATTAATCATTAGAATTCTTATAGAAAGCTTGATTTGCATTGAAAATAATTAATTTGAAACTTCCAACTTGAGAGGGGTTGAGAAGTGAAATCTTTTGAGAATATTAATGAAAACCATGAAATTACTTCTTACCTCTTGATTTGGCTTGCTTCTGTATCTTAGAAGGAAGCCCCTATAACCAATCAATTGGTTTAGTATATTGAGAAGAAAGCTCCAAGGATTGTTGAAGAGAGAGAGAAGCTCCAATCTCTCCAAAAGTAGAGGATTTTTAAGGGATAATAGAAAATATCATTATTTTAATGTAATAGTGGCATGGTATAGTTCACAGATGAGAATACAAAAGAATGAGGATCTATTTATAGGTGAGGGAGGCCACTAAGTGAGTCCAACTAAGTTCTAGAATTTTTCAGCTTCAATTTGGCTGAATTTGGACAAGATTTGGATCAGTTTGGCTCCCTTTTTGATTTGGTTTGATCTAGGAGAGAGGAGAGAGGAGAGATAAAAATATCACAATTTTTTTGAATTAAAAACTCATCCACATGTGTGAAATAGGTGCCTACCTCAAAGGTCTCCCCCTCCTTACCAAGGTGTCAAAAATTCATCATTTCTCTAAAATATCTCATTTTTTTAATAATATCTCTTAATTTTTAACTAATAAACCTTGCACTCAGTCAACTCTTCATCTTATGTGAGAATTTACTCATTTTTTGGTATTTTCTTTTATTCTTTAGATTTATATCATCCCAACACTTGGATTAATCCTATTGGCCTCCACATAGGAACCTTAATTGGACCATAATCTAAATTTTTTTAAAAATCTAGACCCTTAGGCTAAGGTCCCTTATATCATTTTTAATTGATTCCTAATGCACATTAGAAAGTTCATTTTGAACTTCTGTTTTAAGGGAAACCATTTTGGACACTAGGAGGATTTTTATATCCAAAGATATCTCAATTTTGGATTACCTCTCTCTAGACATTTTCTCTCTCTAGGCCAAAACAGGGTAGAACAAGATCTTTCTTCTAGTTCACAGAGGGGAATAATTACAAGAACAGAAGGGGAGGTTATTACATCTTTAAACCTCAAAATCTAGAGGGAGGAATCTTACAGGTGTCAGGCGTTTTTCTGAAAGGTGTTTTGGGCTTGTGTACATATGGATGCATGGCATGTGTGAAGACTTGGCCTTGGAATGCCTTGGCAGATGTACAGGGTGGATGGTTTGGTAGTGGGCTTGTACAAGTTTGTTCAGAAAGTGGTCCGCTGGAGATGGTATCAGTTGTTCAGTAGCTTTGAATGTGTGCACGTCCCCAAATGGAGTGGGCACTGGAAGATCGTATTCGAAGGTGTGGAAGCATGGAGGGCAATTAAAAGTTGAAGGGGGCCAAGGTTGCCTTGAATCTTGAATTTGGTGTGAAAAGGTTGGTGCTATGGTGGCCATTTTCCAAGCCTTAAAAAATAAAGAATAAAATGACCATCAACATGGCCAACAAAGCAATAGCCACGTGGAGGCTTGTCTTGCTGCCAGCGTGAGCCTCTGGAAAGTTGGCGAAAGTAGGAAAAGCGAGGAGAGACTGGTGAGTCGGGTTGGGAAGGTGGAGTTGCCGCCTTGGTGAAGCGCTGGTGGGATAGCGTGTGTGAGCGAGGAGAGCCAGCAGAGAGTGCATTGCAGAGGTTGGATGAGCTTGGCGTAGCTGCTGCTAAAGATAGAGGAGCAGCGAGAGGAGAGGGTTGCCTTGTCTGCAACGTGAGTGGAGTGTGGTGCCGGCTGTAGTAGGGAAGGAGCCGCTTCCACTAATAGAAGGAAACGGCACCGAAGCAGAGGGGCCCTCTGAGCACGCCAACTGTAGCGAAGACAGAGAGAGGGAGTAGAGCCTGGGTGAAAAAAGGTGGACCACCTGCTGGAAGGACGGTGATTTTGCTGCAGAGGAAAGGAGAGCAATTGTTTCCTGGAGCACAAGGAGTGGGAGCGCCTGGTTAGCGTGCTTGCTGAAGACGGGCGGGGGACGCCGACGTGTGGAAGGTGACCGCCTTTGGGATGCGAAGGATGGCACCGAATGCAGGGCGATGAGGTGGTGTTGCATTGGGTGTTGCTATGGTTGGTGGTTGGCTAGTAGCGACAGACAGAGGGAGCTTTGGTTAAGGGTTGCTTTGGTTGGCCGGGCTGGTCGTTTTCTGTGTGGTTGCCGTTTTTGAGAGGCAGAGAGGTTCAGAGGGCTGACTGTGGCTGCGGACGCGACGACTGGTGGCTGGGTTTTTTGCTTTGAGAACTGGCGAAGGCTGGTGGCAAAGCTAATTGAGGAGGTTGGTGGTGGCGACTGCAGGCAGGGCAGTAGAGAAGCACTGACTGCAATGAAGCTAAGGGAGAGAGCAGAGTGAAAAAGAAGCTGGCGCCAACTGCAGGGAAAGTTTCAGGCTGTTTTGGAGGACGAGTTTTGGGCTATTTTTGTGGTTGCGTTTACAGCTGTATGCATGGAGGTTTGGCTGCGTGTACAGGGGCTCAGGGATGTATCTCAGGAAAGATAGGAGACAGGCTTGTGTGGGTTTGTGAACTCGAGGCTGTTTGGTACTCCTTGTCTTGAGAATCAAGGGACCTGGTCGGAACGCGGTGTTCATGTATTTACAGTTTGTGACAGCCTATGCAATTCAGCAAGGGCTCTTTGAGACTGTGTGTGTTGTTAGGTAATTATTTTGTCTATGGTGCCCCTATTTTGGTTGTCCTTCTGGTGTGATGAACAGTGAGAAGTGTTCCAGCCGGTGGCTGGTGGTGCGTTGTCGTGGTGTTTTATCAAAGTTTGGGAGGTGAAGGGCTATAGAGGCATGGTCTTTTTTCTTGTTTTCACCTCATAGCTTTCTGGCGCCCCCACTGAGGAGAGCTCAGGTATTTCTCTTGCCTACGAGGGTGTATTCCCCAGAGTAAGAGATTGAAGGAAGGTGTTCCTAGTTTTTTTCTTGGGTTTGAAGGTGAAGCTTGGGGATCAAAATGATGTCGTATCCAGAGTTTTTTGGTGGGCCTAATGAAGATGTGGCAGATTTTCTTGAAAGGATGGAGGTTGCATGCATAAGTAACCACATCAATGAGCCGGTACAGGTATTACGGTTGCTGAATATCTGCTTGAAGGGGGATGCAAGGATTTGGTACAGAGCTTATGAGGAGTCATTGAAGGATGCTGAGCCGCGCATTCCAATGACTGAGGATGGATTGAAGACTGCACTTTTGAACAGGTTCAAGAAGATTGAGGATCCAGATAGAGTTTGGCATGAGGTGCAGGGGTTGACACAGGGCGAATTGGAGCCAATTGATGATTATGTGAAGAAATTCTCTTTGCTGTGGGAGACTTTGTGCAGGGCTTTGGAGCAAGTACCTCTGGACATGATGAAGAAGGATCGTTTTATTGCAGGATTGAAGGGAGGCATTCGCTGGAAGGTTGAGTTAAAGAAGCCCAGATCTTATGAGGATGCGGTGGAGATTGCTAAATCAAAGGATCGGAAATTGCAAACGGATGAACCAGCTGGGGATGGTTTCAGTGGGGCACTAAGGCCTAAAATGAGAAGGGTAGAAGCGGTACCGATGAGAACCGTGCTGGAAAGAGTGCAACCGATAGAAGCTCAAGTGAATAATGCCGTCCAGGGGGACAAAGGTAGCACCCACAGCTGTTATAGCTTCTGACGAAGGGCTTCAACAGGACATGAGGCAAATGGTGGATTGTATGAAGAATCTGAGTTTGAAAATGATAGGGAACATAGGTGGTGGACGTGGCGGAGGCAGAGGATATAATCAAGAAGGGGTTGAAGGTCAGACAACAGGCTATGGAAGTGCCCGTGGTTTTGGCAGGGGTGGACGGTTTATTCCTACATGTTGGAATTGTGGTGACCTTGGACATCTAAGTACAGATTGTGATAAGCCTCAGCGACTGGGGGGTGATATGTATCCCTTACCCTCTCAGATTCCCAATAGGGCAAATGATTATGGAATTAAAATTAAAGGTGAAGCAGGGACCAGTGGGTTGACAAATGAGGAGAAGGGTAAAACTAAGGTGATAGATGTGGTCACCATTGAGAGGACGAAGGAGACAGAAGCTGATGTAATGCCTTTGGGGAAACGGATGCCACAGGAAAGGGAAAGCAGGGATGCTGCAGGGCCTAGCAAGAAGAAAGGTAAAGTGAAGGAAGGAGGGGATGTAAAGGTCAAGCAGAAGAAAAAGTCTCGTAGGAAGTTTCAGGTGACTCATTTTCCACTAGGGGTTGGGCAGGATAGCTACAATTTGCAGGAGGACATGGCTGGAAGGAAAGCTAATATTACTTTTGGGCAACTGATAGAGTTAGCTCCCAAATTGAAATGTCAGTGGAAAAGACTTGTGAACCCGAGAGAGAAGGATCCTACCAGAGGGATAGTGACTGTTTTATCTATTCAAGAGTTTCCTGATATATGTCCTGTGGGTGGTGAATGTATGGTACAAAGGGAAGAATCTGGGAGAGGCATACATAGATGGTGGTGCACAAATTTGTGTAATCACACTAGCAGTTGTGGAGAGGCTTGGTCTTAATATTACTGAAGCGTCTGGTTTCCGTATTTGGTTGGCCAATCACCAGAAGGTCAAATGCTTAGGTATGATCAAGGAGTTAGAACTGCAATCTTTTGATGTAAAGGTGCTTGTGGATTGTCATGTTATGCCGACAGGAATGGGTGCATTCCCCATCATTTTGGGAAGACCATGGCTAAGAGCGGTGAAGGCTGTTCAAGATTGGAGGAAAGGGGTCATTACTCTGTATGACAGGAGAGGGGATAAAAAGCAGTTTAATATGGATAATCAGAAGCCTGTTCATGATGAAAGGGAAAGTGAAGCAGATTCGAGTGTTGATGATACAACCAGTAGCACCACTACTAGTGAGGGAACAGAAGATACTTCATCCAGTGAGGAGGATGCGGAGATGGCTACCCTGGTTTTTGATGAGAAAGTGCTTGGTGATGAGGCTGCCCAACAAGAAGAGGCCATACAGGAAGAATGCGAGGAGGTACAAGTGAATCATGAGCAAAGGTATGCATGTGATATGAAAGAGTATGCTTTTGAGTCTTTGAATGATACACCGTTATGGGATGAGTGGGATATAGAAAGTCTGCAGGATGATGAACTTGAGTTGGAGTTGGATGATTAGATGTGCATTAATGTTAAGAAAGCTACAAGCAGGATTGATGCTATGAAGGAGGAGAAACACCAGCAGACTATGAATGATGTTGATGCTATGGATGAGATTATGGATGCAGTGATAGATGAATTTCTTATTGGCCTTGATAAAGATGAGCATACAGAAACTGAGGTGGATGCTTTGGAAGTGGTGCCTTTTGAAGGGGAGTTTGTTTTGCCTGTAGTGGTTGGCTTTGATGGTGATGCTTCTTATGTTGATAAACAAGAAAATGTTATGGCACAGCAGGTCTTTCTTGATGAAGCTTTCATCAATTATTACCCTCAGCAGGAATTGCTTCACCGGTTCTTTAATAATGGTGTTGATCATATCAGTGATTTTGGAATTGAGATGAGGCAGGATGGTATGTATGTGAAGAGCTTTGTTTCCAGAAGTTCTTATGTTATGATGTGGGATGTGGGATGGCAAACTATGCCTTTGGAAGATGACAGTGTTTCTTTGATCACATGGAATAGAGATGTTTTGGTTACCTTGTATGATGCTCAAAGGATTGACGGAGGGAAACGTGGTCATATGCTTTTTGCTGCTGATCATGAATGATTCAGCAGGCTAGGGGTTGGGCAAAGTATGTCAGGCATTTTTCTGAAAGGTGTTTTGGGCTTGTGTACATATGGATGCATGGCATGTGTGAAGACTTGGCCTTGGAATGCCTTGGCAGATGTACAGGGTGGATGGTTTGGTAGTAGTGGGCTTGTACAGGTTTGTTCGGAAAGTGGTCCACTAGAGATGGTATCAACCATTCAGTAGCTTTGAATGTGTGCACATCCCCAAATGGAGTGGGCACTGGAAGATCGTATTCGAAGGTGTGGAAGCATGGAGGGCAATTAAAAGTTGAAGGGGGCCAAGGTTGCCTTGAATCTTGAATTTGGTGTGAAAAGGTTGGTGCTATGGTGGCCATTTTCCAAGCCTTAAAAAATAAAGAATAAAATGACCATCAACGTGGCCAACAAAGCAATAGCCACGTGGAGGCTTGTCTTGTTGCCAGCGTGAGCCTCTGGAAAGTTGGCGAAAGGAGGAAAAGCGAGGAGAGACTGGTGAGTCGGGTTGGGAAGGTGGAGTTGCCGCCTTGGTGAAGCGCTGGTGGACAGCATGTGTGAGCGAGGAGAGCCAGCAGAGAGTGCGCTGCAAAGGTTGGACGAGCTTGGCGTAGCTACTGCTAAAGATAGAGGAGCAGTGAGAGGAGAGGGTTGCCTTGTCTGCAACGTGAGTGGAGTGTGGTGCCGGCTGTAGTAGGGAAGGAGCCGCTTCCACTAACAGAAGGAAACGGCACCGAAGCAGAGGGGCCCTCTGAGCACGCCAACTGCAGCGAAGACAGAGAGAGGGAGTAGAGCCTGGGTGAAAAAAGGTGGACCACCTGCTGGAAGGATGGTGATTTTGCTGCAGAGGAAAGGAGAGTAGTGGTTTCCTGGAGCGCAAGGAGTGGGAGCGCCTGGTTAGCGTGCTTGCTGAAGACGGGCGGGGGACGCCGACGTGTGGAAGGTGACCGCCTTTGGGATGCGAAGGATGGCACTGGATGCAGGGCGATGAGGTGGTGTTGCGTTGGGTGTTGCTGCGGCTGGTGGGTGGCTGGTAGCGACAGACAGAGGGAGCTTTGGTTAAGGGTTGCTTTGGTTGGTCAGGCTGGTCGTTTTTTGTGTGGTTGCCGTTTCTGAGAGGCAGAGAGGTTCAGAGGGCTGGCTGTGGCTGCGGACGATGACTGGTGTGGCTAGGTTTTTTGCTTTGAGAACTGGCGGAGGCTGGTGGCAAAGCTGACTGAGGAGGTTGGTGGTGACTACAGGCAAGGCAGTAGAGAAGCGCTGACTGCAATGAAGCTAAGGGAGAGAGTAGAGTGAAAAAGAAGATAGCACCAACTACAGGGAAAGTTTCAGGCTATTTTGGAGGACGAGTTTTGGGCTGTTTTTATGGCTGCGTTTTACAGCTGTATGCATGGAGGTTTGGCTGCCTGTACAGGGGCTCAGGGATGTATCTCAGGAAAGATAGGAGACAAGCTTGTGTGGGTTTGTGAACGCGAGGCTGTTTGGTACTCCTTGTCTTGAGAATCAAGGGACCTAGTCGGAACGCGGTGTTCATGTATTTACAGTTTGTGACAGCCTATGCAATTCAGTTAGGGCTCTTTGTTGAGACTGTGTGTGTTGTTAGGTAATTATTTTGTCATGGTGCCCCTGTTTTGGTTGTCCTTCTGGTGTGATGAACAATGAGAAGTGTTCTAGCCGGTGTGGCTGGTGGTGCCCCCGTTGTCGTGGTGTTTTATCAAAGTTTGGGAGGTGAAGGGCTATAGAGGCATGGTCTTTTTTCTTGTTTTCACCTCACAACAGGTATCTTAACAACTTGGGTTTTCCTTATGTGTCTTAAGGTTCTTTTTGCCAGAGGTGGCAAAACCTCCTCTATAGTATTGGCTGGCTTTAGTCCGCCTTCTAACCATTCTTTTATGTCCAACCAAAGGGTTGGTGAATTGCGTAACAGCTGCCCTAATGGCATTTGTACAGGTGTGGATGGTACAACCACGAGACTTCCTATGTCTCTGGGTTGTTTAGAGATTGAGGGTTCCCCCCAGGTGTGTGTCTTGCATTCATCCATAGGGAAGGAATGGATGGACTCACCCAGTGCATTTTCCTCAAACATTCTAGACATTGGTTCTTTTGTTTCTTCTAGAATTGGAGTAGGTACGTCCAATTCCCTTTTCCTTGTTGGCTGGTTTCATGGATACATTGTATCCCTGACCCGGTTAGTTGGCTTCATGAAGCCACTACAATTCTTCTACTAAGGCCCTAGCATCTTCAAGCTTTCTTATTTCCTCATCGGCATTGGGGTACTCACCGACTCCTTTAGGAGTTTTTGGTTGATCCCTTTGCTCCTCTAGGTCTGGCCCTTTGTGGTTGATCCTTTGATCCCCCTCTTCTCTCGATTGGGTGGATCCGGTTTGTCGATCATATCTTCTTCAGATCCATCTTGTATTGGTACCCTTGTGTCACCCTTACCCACTTTTTTCACTCTTCTCCTGTGGCCAATTCTAGAAATAGTGGCATCTGCTCTTTCCCTTGTCTCCTAATTAACCTTGGGCTCATGTCAAGACATTGAGTGGTGTGATATTTCTAGGCTGCACACTAATGGTTTGGATGGTGACTTGATTAGGAGTGGAAGTTGAACCACTTGTGTGGTATGGACAATCCTTGATCAAATGATCAATACCACATTTAGTATCAATGAGTACTGGCATGTCATTGGTGGGTGTAGCAATCACTTGTTGGGGGTTGGTGCGTATGAACCATATTCTTATTTTGGCACTCAACGATTTGATGCGGCCCTTTGCAACCAAAACATTGTAGCGGTCCTCTCCTCATGTTCGAGTTCATGTCCTTGCCCTTCCGATGTACCGTGGTTTGAAACACAGGTATTGGCATGTTATTTTGTAGGACATAGAATTCAGGCATGACCTCCGCAGTTTCCTCATAGTACTCTTCGCTAAGTTCTACTTCACATACCACATCAACATCTTTTGACGGCTCTTCAATCAATACTTGGTTGATTTTAGCCTGCAGTGGTTGTGGTGGTAGAACTAGTGGTGGTAGAGGTGAAGCGTCTTATATCCGAAACATCCCCCTAGGTAAGTAGGAAGAGTTGGGTTGTCCTACAATAGCAATGATCTGTCCACATGGCATTGGTAAAGCCAATGGAGCTCTAAGTGTGCTGGTAGCTATGCAACATTTTGGAATCTTGGATATCTGCACATTGAAGTGTCATGATTCCCTAATTTTACACAATGTGCACAATAGAGTAATGGCCTTGCTCTTAATTGTGGATGGTAGTGTGATTCTACACATAGAGCACCACACCAATTCCCTATGGGGTTAAATATGGTTATGCCCATGCCTAGATGTTTATCTTCCCTCCTTTACCTTCAATTTCTCTAGTATTGCGTGACTGAGCTCATCCACAGTCATGTTTCCGACTTGCTTGCTTCGAGTTCTAATTTCTTGGTGACTCAAGACACGAGAAGTCTTAGTTGCTGAAGATGTTCTGACATCTTCCAGCTGCGGCAATTCTAGCATATTATCTTCATATTCAATTGCCAGTTTGCAACATGCATCAAGAGTAGCTGGTCGGGCTAGTACCAGAGAATCATGCATCTTGTGGTCTCTAATCCCTCTATGGAAGAAAGGCAATAACTGCGTCAATTAACCTCTCCCGTAGTTTGCACCTTGAATTTAAGTGCTTAAGTCGATACACATAGTCTCTCATCGACTCCACTTCCTTTTGTTTGATATTATACAGCTGTGCCATGGGGCTCCATCTATCACCACTTTTGGAAAAGTTGGGCACAAACACATTCTTGAGTCGTGTGAAGTTAACCTTATCCTCGGGCTTGAGGGTTCGGAACCACTAATACGCTTTCCCTTCCAGGGTCAATGAGAAAGCATGAATCATTGTCACATCAGTGTGACAGGCCCACGGGTTTCACTTGTGGATTCAAAAATCTCTACATATTGGATAGGATCTCTGTCCCCATAGAATTTTTGGACGAGTTTGGAAATGATATGTGGCTTCATCTACTAGGAGGGTCGAGATTCTAGAGCAATGCCTAGTTCTCTGACCATTCCTTGGCCCATCTCTACCGCTATATTTAGCAGATCTATCCTTGTGGCTACATTGAGGTCAATGGTTGGATCCATCCTTGGTCGTTAAGGAATTGTTCCACCCCTTCCTAGACCTCATTCTCTTCCTGTATTGGCTCTTCTAGGTATCTCTAGTCCATGGGATGGTCCTGCCACTATACCTTGGAGTGGTTCATCATTAGTTGCCTCTGTATGCCTTTGTAGAATTAAAAGTTCCATGTCTTGTAGGAATGTAGGATGATTGATCATCTGCTCCTCAATATCTTTTTTGGTGTACACGGTCCTCCACTTTGCCCGCCACTCTTGCTAGATTATCCTCTTCTTCTAGGGTTATAAACCCTTTCTCAGCTCTGGGCTCCTCATAAACCCTTTCTCAGCTCTGGGCTCCTCATTTATGGGCTATAAGTTTGGAATTTCTCCCTCACTTCTTCCCATGACTATTTCTGGCTCCTTACACTGTGATTGGAGTAGGTTTAAACTTCCCATCTCCTTTTTCTCAGCCCTCCCCCTTTGAGTATCGAGCTCGTGTTTCCTTAAGCTCAACTCTCATATAGCTGTCGTTCCACCTCACTCCTTATGAGATCTAACTCTACTTCCTTTGAGGTGGGGAAGAATACTTGACCCATCCTGGCCACACTTTCCATGTCCCGTCTCATTCGGGGGGTTCCGGTGTTTGATAGCCTTGAATTGGACATTTGGATGGGCACTTCTTATCTTGGACCAATTCCAGCGCTGGTTGATGGACCCATGCCCACAGATTGCACTTCTTCGATGACTGGTTTGGAGACCAAAAAATCCCCAGGCGATATCAATGATACAACTAGACCTGGTTGGGAAGGGTGGTTTCTCCTCTTCCTCGAAACCCAAAGTACCTCAGCCCTTGTTCCATGGACTCTTCAGTTCTAGTTTCAGTGGTGCTCAGGTTCCTTAAGACACTCAGGTGAGTGCTTGTATTGAGTGACCTGAACCCACATGTTTTTGATAGGAAGATCCTGGGTGATTCAATGCACTATAGTCAAGTGTAAGATCATCTCCAATGAGCTTTCCAGATCTTAAGAGTGCATGTATGTATGATTTGATAAGCTACTTTGATGACTCAATTTATTTTTGATCAAATTCTGTCGATCTGTTTCTGAGGCCGTGAGTTTGCAGAGAATAGTTCACGGCGCGAAGTGTCAGAAAACAGTTCATGTCGTGAACGTTTTTTTGCACTTTCACATGTTCAAAATTTTTTGCTCCTAGGGTCAAAACCCCTCGTCCTTGTTGTAGGCGTCCCTCCTTTCCCGACCTTCATAGCCTTAGCCTGACTGTGCATTGGATTGGACTAAACTGTGAGTTTGTAGGAAAAATCTCACCTCGGATGAACAAAAAAAGGGTTCACGTCATGAGGTCTTCTAAATGGCTCACATCGTGAACAAATTGGTTCATGCCATGAAGCGTTCGGAAAAAGTTCACGATGTGAACAGATTTCTGTACTTTCACGATTCTTAATCTTGTCAGACCTCGTGGCGTCAGAGGTGTCAAGATAAGGTTACCTATTTTTGGCAAGGCAATCCCGTGATTTGCGGCATTAATTATGGCGTTAATGTCAGGAGCGGTTCGCGGCGTGAAGTTGCAAAAAATGGTTCACGACGTGAACGTTTTTTTACAATTTCACGTGGAAACTTCCCGCGTCGACTATTATGATTTTGGGTGCAAAATACTTATCCAACCATTTCCAAAATGATTGTGCCACATCTAAGGAGTGGAATACAAGTTCAAGGCATAGTCAATGGCTCCTTATTTTTTTAATTTTTGTGAATTTTTAGAAAAGAAGAAAACAAAACACCAACCTGATAATTAACGTTGATCCTTCTAAAGATGCAAATATCAAAATTAACTAGAAAAAACAGTGAAGCTCTATTCTAAGACCACTCCATCACACACATACACAACAACCACAACCAATTTCACACGAATTCTACTTTCACACACAAATCTTATCCATTCATTTTCTACATAATGCACTACCAAAATGCAAGGGCAATCATGAATCTTATGCAATGGGAGCTGAAACTCCAAGAGGAAGGAAGAAACAACGGTGTTTCCTCGGCCGCGGTGCCAAAAATGTTATGGGCTACCACACCTCCAAGAGAGGGAACTCAATGCATTCACCTAAAGGATGAGCAATAGATCACAGCCATCATAGGGCACTTACCAATGCTTCGAACTTGAGTCCCTTGAGGCCTCCAAGCTCACTTGTTAAGCTCCAGACCTCCAAGCTCCACTTCCATGCTATCACCGTAGAGTCTCTCACACTATCGCATAAGGCAATCACTCTCTCTCACTCTCCCACACGAGCATGAATCATACAAGCATAGAAGAGGCTCAATGCTAGAATGCTCTCTCTCTCTCAATCTCTCTCAAGACACAAAGGAGAGCTCTCTATAGCACAAAAGGGTATTGTGTCTTTTCATTATGAGAAAATGCCTTATATACATTTGGCCCTTATTCACACTTGGGCGCCCAAAACTTACTTAACTAGGCCAATATCTCATAATGTACAACTTTAATAGTGCCATTTCATTAAACTTATTAATGTCCTCAATTGGAGGAGCATGTTTGTTAATCTAAAATGGGATTAACTGTGTGTTTGTGAGAGAGGCAAGGGGGTTTTAAGGTGTTTTTGTGTGTGTGTGTGAGAGAGAGGGTATGTGTATGTGTGTGTGTTTATGTGTGTGTGTGTGTGTGTGTGTGTGTGTGTGTGTGAGAGAGAGAGAGAGAGAGAGAGAGAGAGAGAGAGAGAGAGAGAGAGAGAGGGTGTGTATGCATGTGTAAGAGAGATAGAGAGATAGATAGAGAGAGAGAGAGAGAGAGTGAGTGACAGGAGGGAGAGGGAGAGGGAAAGGGAGAGAGGGAGTGTGTGTGTGTGTGTGTGTGTGAGAGAGAGAGAGAGAGAGAGAGAATGATACAGGGAGAGGGAGAGGGAGAGGGGGAGAGAGGGTGTGTGTGTGTGTGTGTGTGTATGTGAAGAGAGAGAGAGAGAGAGAGAGAGAGAGAGAGAGAGAGAGTGTGTCTATATGTGTGTATGCATGCATTAATGTATACATACATGCATGTGTGCATTTTGTGTATGTATGTATGTGTACATGTGATGGGGGGGGGGAGAGAGAGAGAGAGAGAGAGAGAGAGAGGAAAGAGAGAGAGAGAGCCTAGAGAGAGATTAAGTGGACCTAGAGAGAGAGAAAAAAAGTAAGATTGTGCCACTAGACACTTTTGGCAATCACTTGGCTAGAAATTGCTCACGCCAAAAAAAAACATGTTCGTCTAAATACGTATAGAAGAGATTTCGCGTTACATTTATAGTATGATTTTAAAATCCATTTTTAATATGTCTAAAGTAAAATAAAAAAATAGAATTTTTAATAAAAATTGCTTTAATGATGAACGTGGAATATTATTTTTTATTTTTTTGTCAGTTATAATACTTTTTTTAAACTTATATATTGTGTTGGGAGTATTTACCTAGAATGAATTTCTTTGAAAAAATATAGTTAAAGAGAAATGATATGTTACAAAAGTTTAAAAAGCCCCAAAAATGGCTTTTACTAAAAAATGGCTATTTTGAAAAAATCCGTGAAAGTGCTAAAAATGACATATGGAAGCGCTAAAATGACATGGATAATGAAAGTGTCAAAAATGACAGAGATAATGAGGACAAAGATTCAACGTCATTTAATTGGAAGAATGGAAACAAGATTCTTTGCACATAATTGTTATTCTCAGTACATCCAAAAAACCAGGGAGCCTAAGCAAAATGGAATGCACCTAGTTCCATAATCACACACACACACACACACACGTTCCTTTCTTTAACTTGCATAAAAACACTTGTAATAGCATGATAACTAGAGTTTGAGAAGCCCATCATGCACTTACTGTGTTTCTTCTCTATATAATATTTGTTTATAAGACCTTGGCTTGAGATGACCTTGGCTTCTAAATACAAGCCTATCATAGTGTATTTCTTCTCTATACAATATCTGTTTATAAGACCTTGGCTTGAGATGAGCAAACCACATAGCCTCCAAAACACCTCTCAAAGCATGTATAACACCAAATATGCTCATACATTTTTCCTACACTTAGAAATCTTCAAACAACTCACCACCACTCCATAGGCTACTACCATGTGTCAACAAGAAAGAGACCAAAGTAGAACATAGGGTATATGGGCCATTGATCTTTCCTGACAATTGTGTGTGAGAGAAAGGGCTTAGCTAGCCCTCCCTCCTTCACACAGGTGCACTCATTGACTTATTGCCATCTATCCCACAATTGTTGTGGGTCATTACCATTCATTGGGATGCCATGTGGTGATCCCATTGGCCTTTTGGGAATTGCCTCAACTCAATTTCACTTTGGGATTTTGACTAGCCCCAAGGCTATGGTCTAGCCTCCTAGTGGGGGCTATAGGGAGTCCCTTGTGGCTCCTTAATTACCATTAAAAATAGGCCAATTAATAGAGGAGTACCTACTAGTAACTAAACCAAATATTTCGCATAAGATTGACCATAGGGACACTTGTAAACACATTCAAATGATATAAAAAACCAAGAGAGAAATAAAGAATAAAATTAAATAAACCTTGAATTATGTTAAAAGGGTGGAGATTAAATGTTGAAGGTGTAGATGTCATGTGGATGATTAGGGCTACCAAGAGGATGAATGAGTTGCCATGTTATCCCACATCCAATGAAAGTGTGGAAGATGAAATAACATAGATAGTCCGAATGGTACCCCTCCTATCCTTGTTTACGGCAACTTTCAATGATTGTATGGAAGGAAGGGTTTAGTGGAGAGCTGAGACATGCCTAACTATGCCAATACCTTATCAAGCAGAGTGGAGACATGTCTAGAAATGCCAAAACCTATCAAGTAGAGTGGAGAGTCTAGTTATGCTACCTTATCGAGCAGGGTGGAGACATGTCTAGTTATGCTAATACCTTATCGAGCAAAGTGGAGACATGTCTAGAAATACCAATACTTTATCGAGAAGAGTATAGACATGTCTAGAAATTCCAATACCTATCAAGCAGAGTGGAGACACATCTAGCAATGCCAATACCTCAAGTACATTGGAGACATAGTAATGCCAATACCTATCAAGTAGGGTAGCAATGTCAATACCTGAGTAGAGTGGAGACATGTCTAGCAATGGTGATACCTAAGAAGAGTGGTGGAGACATGTCTAGAAATGCCAATACCTATCGAGTGGAATATAGACATGTCTAGCCCACGAAGTGTGTGCTCCTCTTGGGTTCTAGTGGCCCCAACTATAGTGGGGCATGCAAGGCACATGTGAGTCAACTCGAGTGGTGGTTATGGAAACATTAAGGCATGCTAGCGATTAGAGTTAGAGCTGTTGAGAGTTAAATAGGCAAGGTAGAAGATCTTGATTTCCAAGATAGTATTAGAGCTTAGGCAAGGAAGAAAATCTTGATTTCCAGGATGATATTAGAGCTTTGATTTATGGCTAACATTCCTATCCATGCTCTGTGAGGGTGGTGTTGAAGGTGAAAATATTCATGTGGAAGATGGGGAATTGCAAGGGGGTTAAGGAGGTGCCATGTTATCCCACATGCAATGAAAGGGTTGAAGATTAAAGGGATATAAAGATTCCAAAGGCACCCCTCCTACCTTTACTCCCCATGATCTTTTATGGAAGAGAGGGTTGGTTATGTAGAGTGGGGACCAGTCTAGCAACACCAACCCCTCTTGTGGAAGGGAGCGTTGGTTATGTAGAGTGGAGACTAGTCTAGCAAAACCAACCCCTAAAGGGAGGGTTGGTTATGTAGAGTCGAGACCAATCTAGCAACACAAACCCCACTTGTGCAAGGGAGGCTTGGTTATGTAGTGTGAAAGGAAGAGTTGATTATGTACAGTGGGGACTTGCCAACCCCTCTTGATGGACCCCATTTGAAGTTTCTTGTTCTGTGGGCTCCCTGCTCTCACCACCACAATGAGTAAAAAATGTTTACAATCATGTGTAATTATTATTTGTAGGAAGCTAGTGTGGACTCTCAAACTTGCCATCAAAGCAAGTTGTAAGGGCAAGGCTCCTACCTCATGTGTACATCATGTTCTTGTTGAACATGTAAGATTCACTCAATGTTTTGAGGGTGTACAACGTTGTGAAATCAACCTTCCTAGTCTGATGTGGCTTGGAGTGTAGGGTTAGGCACGCCGCATGTGTGCTAGGGGTGTTGAAAATTATAGTGATGGAAGGTGTGTGGGGAACACATGAGCTTTGTATGTGCATGTGTGGAAGTCTAAAGGGACAAATTTAAGTAGAGATCTAAAGGTCCTTGAACAAATTAAGTGGTGGTGTTATCCAAAATTTATTTGATTATTTACGTTTTGTGTGTTGTCTATAATTTATTTACATTATAAAAGGTGAAGAATATGGTCAAATGGTGATCAAGATATCCTAGGAGAGAATCACATGAGATGTCACGATTTGTGGATATTTAGTAGTAGAGATGATCACTTGAGAACTGTAAATTGAAGTGATAGTTTGAGTTGAATCTATAATGAGATATAGAGAGTCTCCTTTTATGTATATTATTATGTCTAATTAAGTGTTATAATAAGAGTGCCATTCTCTTTGTCAACCCTAGCATTAATCATTTTTTATATGAACCACCCCCTAGCTTCTCAAAGTTCTAAGTATTATGAACTTAATTGAATTATTATACACCGTCATTGAATTTTCTATACCTAATTTCATCAATTTTCTCTCTTATTTTTTGAAATTGTTGACATATTATTACTAAAGTATCTTTTACAAACATTCGCCTTGTGAGATTTTTTAATGCATAAAAAAGTCCTCAAGATTATTCTTGGTAATATTGACCCTTAGTATTAAAGAGTGAAGAGAAGGCAAATGCAATGATATAGCTACACATAGAGTGAGCATTATACTAATACTAATGAAGGTGCTTACTTCTTCATACCCAAATTGAATAATTTGGGAAATGAGTTTGAAAATCTTGCATACAAATTTGATGGTTATCCTTGCCTTAAGATAAATATAAAGAATTCTAAGGATCAGGCATTTGTCCTATTTTACAAGAACCTTGATTGGATATTCAAACTTCCTAATCATCAAAGGGTGCATGCTAATGTTTTGAAAAGACACAAAAAGGGAAATTCGACACCAAAGAAATATGAATATCATAACTTATTTGGAACAAATCATGGATTAAGAATCCCAAGTATTTAATTGCGCACATGGCAATCTTCCAAGATTATTTATTACATCAAGTGTATGATCGTTGTCCATTGTTTAAGAATGTATCAATCTAAACTATGAAGAATCAAGTATGAGAAAAACAAGGAGCTCAAGCATTTTGTACACACTTATAAACTAGGAAAAACAAGGACACTTATAAACTAGGAAAAACAAGGAACACTTGTAAACCATGAAAAACAAGAAACTCAAGCAGTTTGTACACACTTAAAAAATAATTTTAAGCCCTTGCATATACAATGCGCACATGATAAAACAATGTTACACAATTTATAATTTCCTATCAAAACAAAATAATAAATCTAAGAGCATTGAAATGGATTTGATTGGGATTGTTTACTATGAGAAATGAAATTTTGTGCCACATGATGTTATTAAAGTTTCTACAAAGATCTTGTATCTAAGAGTCACTAGTAGCATGAGTAATAAACATCTAGTCGTGGACATCATGGAAATAACTTTTATCCTCCTTTTACCAACCTCATATTTTGTGTTAAAGCCTTGAATCTTAATTATATTTCTGTAATTTTTTCTCAAGATTCAGTGCTTTTCAAGATCCATGAATGCATCTTCATATTTGAAAATTTTATTTTCTACTTATAGTGTTTTTCTTAATTATTCTTATAGTATCATTGATAGCAATGTGTGCAATATATTATGAGAATTTCTTTTTTTATGGCGCCTCCCATTCCATCCCCCCTTAAAAAATAAGATAATAATATAAAAAATAATGATTAATCATGCACATTGCTGCACTTAGATTTGTATTAACTAGAGCTTGAGCTTAAAGCATGAGAAGATTGGAAAGTCTTCTAGATCTTTGAAAGGACTTCAAAACCAAGATAAATGTTTCCCTTATTAAGTGAATTATTTATTTGAGTCACCCATGAAGGGGGTAACTGATTTTAAATCAAGTTCTTAGAGTATTTAATTGAATTCTAGGAGGTTTATTTTCGTGTGCGGGAAGATTCATTACTAATATACAAAACCACTTTTCCTTTAAAAAAATACAAAACCACTTTTCTTATGTGGGTAGATTCATTACTTATATACAAAACCACTTTTCCAAACAAAAAAATGAATACCTCCCTCATTAGTAGTAATCATAAGGCTTCCTTAGGGAAGAGTGCAAATATGGAAACCTCTTGTGAAATGTAATGATCATTAAGATACCTTTCCCAAGTGTAGTTGAATCAAGTTTCCAAATAGCTCACACATGTTCACAACTGTTGGCATTTTTAACCTAGTTATATGGGTTGGTTGAGGTGTACTTGCTTAGGTGGTTGATAAATCTAGTTGCCAAATATTACATGTTTGTTATAGAAAAGTTAACTTTTTCCCCTTGAATATTACGTATCCTTTTTAAAGGTTTTAATATGAGTCAAATACTTCATTTTCCTTTTGAAAAAAAATCTAAAATTTTGTATGCCGCCTTAAAAGCTTTATTCAATACAAAGCTTCACATATGTCAAGAATTATTGGGTCACACACATGCATGCATGCATAAGTGTGTGCATGTCAAGAATTATTGGGTCACACACATACATGCATGCATAAGTGTGTGTATGTGTGCACGTGCTTATGCGGGTGTGAACCTGCACACACATAAAAAAACACAAAATTGGATGTTTGTTATTCATTAAGATTAAGTAATTTCTTCTACCATAATATGCAATCGTTGATTGTGACTCCTTTGAGGAAAGCTAATGAAATCTAAAAAAGAAAGGTGTGATTATTGAAGAATAATGATGAATGAGTTTTATTGATTTTACCAACATCAATTTAAAATTTCACAAATGGCCAAAAACTCAATCATGTTTAAGAAGTAGGGTCCTAGTGTTTAAATATTTTTAATCAATCATATCAAAATATTATTAATAATTACGATTTTTTGGCTATTTAATAAATATCCAAAAACTCAATCATGTTTAAAAAGTAGGGTCCTAATGTTTAAATATTTCTTTTATCAATCATACCAAAAAATTATTTATTAATTATTGTATGTTTTATTTGAAGGTTTACAAGCATTTGGGGTGACTGATAAGATTTTGCAAGGAAAATACTACACAATATTAAAGGTTAGGTTCTTTCATATAGGATTTCAGGCTGAAGGTTAGGGCATGTCTTCAATTTTCAAACTTCACAAAAAAGTGCTATCATTTTTTTACAAATGCTACCATACATTTTTACACACTATGATGTGATGGTGGCCAACAAAAGTGATTCATCTAGCGAGATTGATTGTCTCTATGAGCCATAGAGATCTTTGTATTCAATAAGCCCTACACCCACCAAGAAATTTTGACCTTTTCTCTCTTTGTAAGTTGGAAATATATCTATATTGTTTGTTGCACTTTTTATGATTCATGTTAAATTAAGCCCTACACCCGCTAAGAAATTTTGAATTTTTCTCTCTCTAAGCTGAAAATCTATTATCAGTTGTTGGAATTTGTGTGTGCAATGCATTGTTTATGATTCATGTCTAAATTGAGCATTGAATGGGGAAATCATCCACCTTGGATAGTTGATACTTATGAGATTTAGATACATGTGGCCCACATGGAATGGCCATAAAAGTCTTTTATTCCTCATGTGATTGTGTATAATTGATAGATTTGATCATATGATTTTGTATAAGTGATCATCTTTTTTATTTCCTCATGTGTTTGTGTATAAATGACAAATTTGATCTTTTGATTATATTTATACTTATTTTGAAGGTTAAAAGTGCTTCATGATTGGGGTCTCAAGATATAAAAAAACCCAATAAAAGTGCTTCATGATTGGGGTCTCAAGATATAAAAAAACCCAATAATTACTATTAGGATTTGTTGATTTGTGTGTTTAAATTTCATGTGATACAATTTGAAGAACAACCCAATAATTGCTATTAGGATATTTGGATTTTTTTATTTAGTGATTGCTATTAAGATATTAGGTTTTATTTATTGGAGTGTTTAAATGCAGAACAAATGAATTCTTTAAACTCATAATTATGGAAATTCTCAGTAACTCCTAAGCTATTAGACATATAAACATGGAGTGTTTAAATGTAAAACAAATGAATTCTTTAAACTCATAATTATGGAAATTCTCAGTAACTCCTAGGCTATTAGACATATAAACATGGGTAGACACATATGGTGGGACACATACAAACACAAGGTGGACATGCACACACGAGACTCTGAAATACCCCTAGGCTATTGGACATACAAACATGGGTAAACACACATACAAACATGGGTACACACACATATGGCGGGACATGTACTGACCCGAGTTGGACATGCACACACGAGACTTTGAAATACCCAACAAACCCCCCTTCAGAGAAAAGGTGGAAGTGTGATGAGGAACTTTCACTAGGTAGGAATACACATGCGCCAACTTTGGTCCAAACTTGACATGTTCTAGTTGTAGGCTCAGAGGCAGGGTAAAAAATAAGTCACCTTCAAGAATCTATAAGTGTAAATGGTTGGCGAATATATATTCTATGTAGACCTAGAAATTTAGAAATTTGGGGAAAATCTTTTTGATTTCTTATATAAAATGGTAGTACCTAATGTATTTTTGGCTATTCTTTCTTTTAAAAAAAATTTACAAATGTAAAAAGTTGGGAAAATTTTAGAAAAATGGATTTTCAAAATAGCTAAATAATTTTGGAGGCCCTTGAAAAATAGCCAATTGGCTATAAATAGCCCCTACTTTTTTTCCTTGCTCAGAGGCTAGAGAGCTTGGCCTCAACTAGCTCAGAGGCTCAACACTTGCATGGCTCAGAGGCTTATTATGCTTAGCTAAAAGGTTCTCAGTAACTCCTAGTACATGGAAAACTAATTCTGAGTGTACCCATGTTGCAGCTGTGCGCGCTGATTCTTGCCGAATGGATACCATGGTTGGGTGGGCTGTTGGTGGTGGTTGACAAAAGAACCATGGTTGGTTGGACTAAAGGGCTATCTGTCGGTAGTTTTGTTGTTTGTGTGAAAGCATCGAGAGCTAACATCAAGGGGGGGATAATGTGATTGAAACGCCATCACAAAAAGGCCCTCCCATCTCACGATTGAGGGCCGGATTCTTCCTCGAGTTCCTTTTTTAGTTTTTATATATGTGTGTAAGTCATGGGTCCTTTGCCGGGTGTTGATATTTTTCCTCAATGCTTCATCCATCCTTCGAGGTTTTCCCTATCCTTGTGGGATATTAGAAACCATTTGCGTAGTCCTCTTTATGTGTAGGCCATGGGTCCTCTACCCAGGTCATCCCCCAAAAAAGAATTGTAATAAATGTTGTGTGTGTGTGTTTTTCTCTTTATGTGCTTTGAGTCAATTATCTTCAATAACACTCTGCTAAAAATCTTCACAAAATGCAAGTGGGAAATTCTCAATAAACTGTTAGGCTATTGGATATACAAACATGGCTACACACACTTTGAGTCAGTTATCTTCAATAACACTCTGCTAAAAATCTCCACAAAATGCAAGTGGGAGATTCGCAGTAACTCTTAGGCTATTGGACATACAAACATGGGTACACGCACATGGCAGGGCATCTTCAAACATAAGGTACACGCACCGACATGAGACTCCAAAAGATCCAATAGACATTATATATTTGTTGATATTCCTTCTAGTAAATTTTGAAACACTCTTTAATTGGCATGATCTCTCTCTCTCTCTCTGTCTCTCTGTCTCTCTCTCTCTCAATTCATGTATTCACTTTTTTGTAAACATGGACAAATGACACCAACATATAACAACCATAGGAAACATGAAATAAATAAATGGCATAAAAATGAAAGAACCCATTCTTAAATTTTATTATTCCTTGCAAGAAATCACTCCACCTCTTATCCACTCATGTATTCCTTTTACTCACAAACACATAAATCAAAGAAAGATAAATGCTATAAGACACATGAACATATAACACAAAAGAAAAGATTTGTTCAGGAAGGGCTAGCTCGTGGTTTTAATTATTGTTTTAAATGAATGCATCACCAATCGCCTATGTGAAGCCTTCTTGAGTTGGGGATATATATATATATATATATATATATATATGGGGCAAAAGATTCAGCCATTTGGTGTACATTATAAGCATTATTCTTACCGATTCACAAAGGTAGAAGACTATTCTTACCGGTTCACATAGGTAGAAGATTATTCTTACCGGTTCACATAGGTAGCCGGTTCGCATAGGTACATGTTTATTCTTATTGATTTGCATAGGTAGAAGATTATTATTAGTGGTTCACATAGATAGAAGATTATCTAAAATTTCATGAGGAAGATAGAAAAATACATGCCTCCATTGAGATGAGTGAGGCTTGTTGAGGGTAAAGAAAAGGTTCTTTTGACCTATACAGGAGGGACCTCAGATATGTGGGATGCAAACATATCATATGAAGGGATTTTTAGAGGGAATTTGAAGAGCCATGTCTCATGATGTTTGAAACATTTTTAAGTGTTGTCTTTTACAAGAGGGATAAAAGGTGATTTTGGGGCACTAAAGACCATAGAATGACCATAGAATTTGTAGTAAAATCCACTCAAAAACAAAACATTTAAAAGAGGGGATTTGGGGGGTTTTATGCATGGTTTGAGTGCAAGACTTAAATCCTTCCCACATCTTCTTGAATCCAAGGGCATTGAGGAAGGGAGGATTAAGAGGGATTTTTATTTGTCAACATAGTCTTGATCTAGAAAATCCATGGGTTGAGACTTTGGCGAGGATTAAGACCTTGATATTAATTGAAATATGAGAATGAAATGATTCAAAAAAAGCCAATAAACATGTGATGATCCAAGATCAAGGTTTATCATGGACCATAAACTCACATAGAGTGACTATCACAAAGAGTTACTTAACACAAATAATTAGAATGCGAACCAAGCTAAAGGAACTCATAAAGAAGTGATTAGAAATAGGATTAAAATTAATCAAGAACACAATGCAAGATATAGGGTTTCAACAAAGGGCCACTAAGTATATTACTCACAAAAAGAGATTACAACAAAATAGAGCTATCACACACCACAAAGGAGGTAAGACCCTCATCATAAAGGAACATCAAGAGCAGGTTCCTAAATCCACATACCAAGGCCACTTGCCCATGTTCCCTCTACCTCTTCCACCTAAGGGATGTGCCCATAAATGCTAGAGAACACAACCTAGGTTGCCATCTAGTTGAGTGGACCTTAGAGTCTTAGGTTATACCCAAATGTAATCCATCACCAAGGATTTATGTGACCATACACCACAATTAATGTATGTAGATCACTTTTTCCAACACCCTCTCTTAATCTACTATGTATACCACACGTAGGGTGTGTAGATAGAACAAACCACACGCATGTAAACATTGTCTAGTGTGGCTAAATCACAAAGAAGATTACAATGATTTTATCTTGAAAACAATAAATGCTAAAACAAATTCTTTTGTGGAATTGGCCTCTTGTTTGGCCACAACTTTCCCTCTTTGTATTTTCCTTCTTCTTCTTCATCCTTCTTCCTCTTGAAATAGCCTTTAATCACATGACCCTTTTTCTTGCAATAATGGCAAAATCTAGGGGTTTTGGTCTTCTTATTGTCCATGATAAGTGCTTGTTCAAGAACCTAAGGGACCTATGGAGCAATAGAAGTTGAAGCCTTAATAGCTTCCATACTCTTCTCCTCCAAGATGCGAGAAGAGACCACCACCAATGTAAGAGTTATGATAGGCTTTCTTCCAACGACAACACATGCTAGCTAGAAACATAAAGGTTGCCTCTTCCTCCTCAATGATGACCCCAACACCACTAAGTTGATCAATGAGACACCTAATGTCACTGACATGTGAAGCCACACTTATCATATTTTTGCATCTTGAGAGCTTATTCCCTAGAAAAAGCCTAGTTATGTTGGCCAAATATTGAGTTAAGCCTTAATCATTCTTTGTTAAAGCTCTTAACAGAACTAACTTGATGAAGTTGGTTGTCACCTAGACCACTTATGATGGAGGAAAATGCTTTGTTGTACAAGGTATTATATCTTGCTACTTGCTCAGGAGATCACGACCATTTAGTTGTCACCTAGACCACTTATGATGGAGGACAATGCTTTGTTGTCCAAGGTATTATATCTTGCTACTTGCCTAGGATCACAACCATTTGGTTTCCTCTCAGCACCATTTATTGTTCCCCACATATCCTTATCAATTAGTGCCTTTTGAAGTATGGTACTTAGAGCCATCAATTTTTTTGCTCTGATCAAAATAACCCACAATGTTCATACTCAATTAATTAATCACACACAGTGGGATTATAATCTCGGACCACAATGAAGTTAAAGAGATGAAGTGTAAAAACACCCAATCACAAGGTAGGTTATTTGCTCCTATCAAAATAATCCCCAATTAATTAATCACACACATAGTGGGATTATAATCTTGGACCACAATGAAGTTAAAGAGATGAAGTGTAAAAACACCCAATGACAAGGTAGGTTATTTGCTCCTATCAAAATAATCCCCAATGTTGTGAGCCATAAATTTCCAGTTAATCACACACACAATGGGAATCAATCCTTTTTATAATTGAAGACTACATGGTGACTCAAACCACACTAACACATAGATTGACCCTTAATAGTTGGAGGGCACCAATTACAATGATGTATCAACACTAAGCTGATGATTAATAACACACCCCTCATAGTAATTACAAAAGTTTTACCCCAAACAACTCACTAAAAGAGTGAGAACAAATAAGCATTTAATTAATTGAACCACATTTTCCCCTTTTTAGGAGGGCTCCACCCAAAAAGTCAAATGCACTCTGATTTCTCCTCCAGATTGGATGATTCCACTTCCTAGAGTTTAGCCCAAAAAGGTATCAGCACTTTAATTTTTGCCCCAAAATGGGCACTTTTGCTACCACACAAAATAGTGAGAAATAAATCTTTTTAATTAGTTCAATTCTCCTTGTTGATTCTATAGATCGCCCATGCAATATAGATGAAGCTCCACTTCAAGAGCTTTCAGACAAACCTAAAATCACCACTAGATGTGGTGTAACCAGCTCAAATGAGCTTCTGCTAAACATGAGCTTGTCTGCACAAGAGCACAGAGAAGCACGTAAAAAAGAGGTTAATCTTCAATCAGTTGAATGCAGCTCAACAGATTGAAATTGACATAACCCAACTACTGGATAATGTTGAGAATGTGGGGCTTTCTATAGCATTAGGAGAAATTTGGACTCGAATTGGGCCCTTTAAGGATTTGTACACATTCTCTCTCTACAAAAATGGGCTCATGGTGAAATTTTTGTAAATCAACTCAAAAGTGAGTGGAGTTATCAGAGGCATGCCTCTTCACTCATCCCATCTCAAGCAGTTAGCTAAAATAGGATCTATTAGTCTTTATTAAACTCACTAATCACATAGTATCCCATCTCAAGCAATTAGCTAAAATAGGATCTAAGATAGGATCTATTAGTCTTGATTAAACTCACTAATCACATAGTATCCCTCTTTCTCCTTCGTGCCCGAATTTCAAGTGGCTTGTGCCTCCAACTCTCTTCATCATTGAGGGAGATCTTCACACATTCATCACCATTAAGCGAATCCGTGATACGGAGGAATTAATCGAATTCAATACCAACTGCCCAATTTTTGAGTTGTTTTTTTGACTGGTATTTAGTGCCGTTCTCCATGTACACTCCAAATTAGGGCAATCCCTCTCTGTGAATGTCTTGTCCATACCCTAAGTAGCCCACAACCCAAATCTCATCAAATTTCATCAAGAAATCACTCCACAACAAGCGGAAGAACAGTCATCAATTTGCAGCCATCTAGCAAAGCTTCCTCCTCAAATTAAGGTGAAATCTCCCATCTGCCGATTCACATCACATCCATCCATCCATTCATGTACATCTATCTGATTCACATCACACATCTCATCACATCTATTTACCTCACATCTCATCACATCTATTCACCTCACATCTCATCACCTCTATTCTCATTACATCTATCCATTCCTTCATTCACGTCTATCTGATTCACATCATACATCTCATCACATCTATTTACCTCACATCTCATCATCTCTATTCACATCACATCTATTCATCTCTTCATTCATATCTATTTGATTCTCATCACACATCTCATCACCTCTAATCACATCACATCTATTCATCCCTTCATTCACATCTATTCATCCCTTCATTCACATCTATTCATCCCTTCATTCACATCTATCTGATTCACATCACACATCTCATCACTTCTATTTACCTCACATCTCTTTTTCTTCTTGAACATAATAATAAAAGATCTTATTTCTACCAGTTTTAGCCTAGAGAGAGAAAATAGTCTAGAGAGAGGTAACTCAGTTTTTAGATATCTTTGGATGGAAAATGGTCTAGAGAGAGGTAACTAAATTCCCTCGAAACGGAAGTTTAAAAAGAATTTCCTAAGGTGCATTAGAAATAAATTATAATCTGCTCAAAAGGCCTTAGCCTAAGGGTCAAGATTTTTTGAAAATTTTGGATTAAGGTTCTGAGGGACCAATTAGATTAATCCAAATGTAGGGAGGAGATAAATTGAAGAAATAAAGAAACCCCCCCTCTCCCCAAAAAAAAAATGAGTAAATACTCACATAAGATGAAGAGTGGACTAAGGACCAAGGAAAATAGTTTAAAAAACTTATTTTTGACACCTCAAAATGGGGATTCCCCCTCAAGAAGGAGGCACCTTTTTTCTCATCATTGGTTTCCATTTCAAATCAATAAAATGCAATATTTCATCTCTCCTCTCTCCTAATTCAAGTCTAGTTTCAAAAAGTAAGTTGAACTGACCCGAAAAATAGTCAAAATTTGACCAAACTGATCTGAAAAATTCTAGAATCAGTTTGCTTGGTTTGAGGCTCACTTTTTCCTATAAATAGAAGCCTCCCCCTTTGTAAAAGCTTAATTTTATGCATTGTTACTCTACTCCTCCTCCCCAGAGCCAAAGACATTTCACTTGATAATTCACCTGTTTTTGACCAAAGAATTGGTGGCCACTCTTGATCCAAACAAGAGTAGAACCCTCAATCCCTCAAGCCAAAGGAAAGCTCACAAAATTGAGTTAAACTTTTCCTATTGATTACTCTATAGAAGTGAAAAATTAATTAGATTAGAGTGCTTTATTTCATCTTGGGATAAATTTTAAAGTAAATTTAGAATGTAAAATTTGAGAAATGGTCAGCCATACTACAGAGGTTATGGCAAAATTTTCTTAAATTTTGTGGAAATAAGTTTTATCTTTATGTTATTCAAAAAGAATAATCCCCACCGTTTGTGCATTCTAAAAGAAATTCTTTTTATTTTAAAAGTGTTATTCCTATTTTATGCATAAATAGAAAGATGCATATTGGATATTTTTTAAATTATAAAAGTGCTATTTTCATTAGATTCAATTTCTATGCATAGAAAGATGCATATTGGATATTTTTTATTATTATAAAAGTGTTATTTTCATTAGATTCAATTTCTATGCATAGAAAGATGCATATTGGATACTTTGTTTTATTATAAAAGTGTTATTTTCATTAGATTCAATTTCTATGCATGGAAAGATGCATAAAAGAAATATTTTTATTATAAAGTGTTATTTTCATTAGATTTATTTTCATTAGATTTAATTTCTATGCATGCAAAGATGCATAATAGATTTTTTTAAGTGTTATTTTCATTAGACTTAAATTCTATGCATAGAAAGATGCATATTGGAAATCTTTTTATTTTAAAAGTGTTATTACTATTAAATTGATTTTATGCATAAATAGATGCATAAAGAATTTTTCATATCAAAATTAGATTCTCTTTCATTATATGTTTAATTTCCATGAATATTTGATAAATGAATAAGTAAATACTCTGAGAGGGAAAATTCTATCGTTTCATATTCACTCGGTTTGTAAAGAGAAAATTCAGGAAATCTATCGAAGTCGAAATATTCAGATAAATGATTAATTTATTCCTTATCGGAATTCGTGATTAATTTAAAAATCAGTTAAGTGAATATTCAATGAATGAAATTCAGTAAATTAGTAATTGAAATATCACCCCCTTTTTGAGAAAGATAATTCAAGAAGAAAAAGAGATGTGAGGTAAATAGAAGTGATGAGATGTGTGATGTGAATCAGATAGATGTGAATGAAGGGATGAATAGATGTGATGTGAATAGAGGTGATGAGATGTGAGGTAAATAGATGTGAAGAGATGTGTGATGAGAATCAGATAAATGTGAATGAAGGGATGAATAGAGGTGATGAGATGTGAGGTAAATAGATGTGATGAGATATATGATGTGAATCAGATAGATGTGAATGAAGGAATGGATAGATGTGATGAGAACAGAGGTGATGAGATGTGAGGTGAATAGATGTGATGAGATAAGTGATGTGAGTTAGATAGATGTACATGAATGGATGGATGGATGGATGTGATGTGAATAGGGGTGAAGAGATGTGAGGTGAGGAATAGATGTGATGTCATGTGAATCAGGATGTAAATGAATGATATGGGATGTGAGTGGATGCATGTGAAAGAATGGATGTGAATGTATGTAAAAGAATGTGAGGTGGATGTGTATGCGAAGGAATGTGATGTGATGAAAAATGATGCGATGTGACATGAATATATGTGGATGTGAAGCGATAGATATGAATGTTTGAACAGATGTGGGTAGTCATACAGGTGAACGATTGGATGGATGTGTATATGAATGAGATATGGTGTGGACAGAAGTGATGTGATATAATGTGGATAGAATGTATGTGGTGGGATGGTTATGAGAATGTATGTGGTGGTATGAATGAATGAGATGTGATGGGTGTAAATAGATGTGATGTAATTGAATGTGATGGACGAGAATTGATGTGGTGTCATGTGATGTAATTGAATGTGATGGACGAGAATTGATGTGGTGTCATGTGATGTAATTGAATGTGATGGATGAGAATTGATGTGGATGTGATGTACTTGAATGTGATGTGATGTAATTGAATGTGATAGACGAGAATTGATGTGGTGTCATGTGAATTGTGATGTGAATGATTATGATGTGATGAGAAAGGGAATACAGATGAAATAAATGAGGAATGATGTGGAACAATGTGGAAAGACGAGACTTCGGTTTAGAAACTGTATTTATGACCTGTTTTTTAAAATGAGTGTTTTATGTCAAGAATGCTAGGGAAGCATTTTGACTGTCTTGTGAATGAGGTCGTGGTGGAGACCTAATCTCATAAAGTTACAACAGCTGATGGAGAGTCAATGGAGGACGTCTCGTGTAGCAAGGTCGGCTGAGGTCTTGACCAGCCTCGGTTCGATTCAAATGGTGAGCTTTCGGTACGGTGGATGAGGGACCAAGGAAGCGACCTATGAGTGAAGCGCTAGGTGACCTGCGAAGGATCCTAGAGGGTGCTGACCATACGGTGCTCAGGCTCTGGGGTCGTCGATGATACCCACATGTGCATCGTGGAAGATATTGGAACAAGGAGTAAGAGTTGTTTTCTGAATTTGGGCATGGATCTGGTTGATTGACCTTGCTGGTCCTCAACGGATGAGTCCATGGTTCTTTTATATGGATCTGTTGGTTGATCTTGCTAATCTTCAACGAAGATTCCATTTTGATATGTGAATATTGCCGAGTACTATGAACTAGGAACCATCGAAAAGACCCCTGAGTAGACAGGTGGTGAGCTTTCTGGTTGCCAATGATGCCATAGGTACACTGAGGAGGAAGGAATGATTGGAAATTAGAATTCAACCAAAAAATTTTGGGGAGGATCATGATCAGTGACTATGATTTCATTAAATGATTATTTTGAAGATAGCTGAATCTGTGAAAAAGGCAATTTCATATTGGGTGTGTAAGTGGTGTCTCATTGTACCCGGTGACATTGAAGTACTCTTCCATTACTTTGATCCACTTTTCCACAGCCTCACCCAAGTTTTCCCGTTCACCCTTAAAAGGTCCAGGCTGCGATCTATGAAGAGTTTTACAACATCCAAGTCGAGCTCTTTCTCATCGAGTTCGGGATTATCATTTCTACCACGACGACCTCGATCCATGCTCCTATCAATACGAAAATTCTTGTTAAGTCCCTTTATTTATGATTCAAATCTAATTTTAGATTCAACTGATTCTGGGGTTCCTTAGATTAGTCATTTCCTCACAGAATCATGGGACAAATGTATTCATATAGAACTCATTATCCGATAACAATTCATTCAAAACATCTCATTCATATCTTTAACACAATAATGGTGCATTAGACCGAAATTTCCATTTGAATAGTCCTCCATGGGGATTTCAATTTTACAGATTTTTAATATGTCATCCCTTAACTTGATCCACTGGGTCAAGTGTTAACAATAGCAATTTGTCGGCACAATCCACTAATCTCATAGTGATTTGCTGAAGTCATTATCGTCATTCCAGTTATGAATATCATCACAGGGACTCTTCCCATTCATCCTCATTGTGGTTTTTGTTCAACTTATTACATTTCAACCAAAATTCAGGAATCATCATTTTTCAATCAGAATCCAAATCAACTTATTAGTCCTCAACCAGAATTTTAAAATCATATCAACCACATTCGAATTTATCATCTGGATAGCATTTTTGCTTATAATTTCAAGATCTTAGATTTACTCATGTATACTACCAGTAAAGAGCTGCAGTTATACCCTCGGTATATACGGGTAGTCACGGTCCTTGGAATTATAAGGTAAATACCATCATGTCTAGGCCTCAAGTAAGTCAGGGATTCCATATAATTGTGGTACTTCCATCTGAAGACCCAATTACCAATTTATGAATTTCAGTCTGAATAACAATTTGTATGAATTTATCACACAATTTCAACCTTTTACTGCTACTTCATCAATTTTTGACATTTTTGGCTTCTCAGTTGATCCACTTTAGCCAAATTGGCTCTCATACCAGCTATAAGGTCCCTAGCCCCACCGTGCAATGCAGTCAGGGCTGCTAGCAGCAGAAGTAGCACTTCTTGCGCGGGCCAGGGTCCCTCACTCTCGAGGCCTCACCCACCACAGATATCCGAAGGACAAGAGACTAATCCATAGGTTCTTCCAAAACCGAACCCGGAAAAACATCCCATTGCCCGAAAAGCACGGGTTATTCCTCCAGGATAAAGTTTTCTCTAATAAAAGCCTTAACTAACTGAATTGATCTGACCGAACCTGTAAGTTCCATAGTCAGATCAGGGAAAGATTGCACTTGGATCATAGAGACCAACGCTTTTTTTCTCATTGAGAGGCACAATCGTTGATTCTTTTCCTTAGAACAATTTTTGTTCGGGATTTACTTCATCTATCGTACCATAACAGAATTGAGTCTCAATTTAGGGATCCATCAGTCCAGCCTAACCCCATCCAATCCCATGGGTTAGCCAACTGCCCAACCACTGTAGTGATGGGATCCAATTAGGAATTTGGTTAGGTTTTGTCCCGAGTACCAGGGAAAAGAGTTCCCAGGCCCCCTAGCCGAATATTCATGCAAACTTAAAACTAGTAATATACTGTCGGGCCGAAAACACGTTTCAGGCGTGTCCGGGATCTCCGTTTTTCAGAAAGTAGGCAATTTTCAAGCACTGCGGATAAGTCATCGATTCTTTGTTGCAGAACTTTATTTTAAGAACTGCAAGAAGACAGATTGGCTGTGCAGACACTGTGTGTGCTGCAAGGAGGTCAACAGTTGCCATTGAGTGTATGTATGCACATTGAGGTCACTGGTTGTGACATTTGAGTGTAGTACAGTACCGCTGCAGGAAATACAACAGTTTGTGTAGGACAAACCAGAGTGCTATTTTTGGTTAAATTGTGTGTCTGGCAAGATGTCAAATGATGGTATAAACCAGATTGTTGCTGCTGAGAAGCTAAGAACAATTTCCATGCTTGGAGGTTCAGGTGGTTGACGAATTTCTTGATGGGAAAGGGTTATTGGTGGGACTACATAGAAGGTGAGCATGAAGAGACACCAGAGATACCGGACATCAATCTGACTGCTGCAAATGTGAAAGAGTTCAAGGATTAGAACCAAGGAGCTAGAAAAGTTATGTATTGGCTATCTATCAGTATACAGGACACCGTGATTGGGCACATACAGGACGCCAAGTCCCCCAAGGAGGCATGGGCACCTTGGTAAAACTCTATGAAACAAATACCAAGGCATGAAATATACAGTTGAAGAATGAACTTCATACTGTGGAGAAAAAGAGTATGTCTGTGTGAATGACTATGCATTGAAGATAAAGGGTATTGTGGAATCCCTTGCATCTATTGGTGTTTCAGTAGATGATGATGATAACGTGGAAGTCTATCTACGTGGTCTCGGGCCATAATACAAGGTGTTCAAGATGTCTATTCAGACTCGAGAAAACATTCCCAATTTCACAGATTTGGTGTCTATGTTTATTATAGAAGAGAGGGCTTGGGTGAAGACCAACAGTCTTCACAAAACAAAAATAGTTCAGAGCAACAGGCCTTCTACACAAGTTCAGGAACAGGATGAGGTAGAGGAGGCCGTGGACACGGTCAAGGAAGTGGCCGAACAGGTAATCACAATTATGGCCAGCAGCAACAACAACAACAGTCCCAGAATTCACAACAACAACAACAACAACAACACGCAGGTGGAAGAGGTCAGTTCAGAGGCAGGGGGAGTCAAAGAGGTCGTAAAAATTGGCAAAGGCAGTATAATGATACACATGGATGCTTTTATTGTGGGTAAGCTTGGACATGTGCAGGCAGATTATTATGGCAGATTATTATAAGAAGCAGGCTGACATGCAAAATGGAAAATTGCAGCAAAATAACTATGCATCCTCGAGCAGAAACAATGAGGATAATGAAAGATTGTTTGTTATGCAGCATGTCGTTAATGCCATGTTCTGAAAATGTTGAAGCAGCACATAAACTTGATGTATGGTACATTGACTCAGGTGCTTCGAACCACATGACAAGTCATTGGGGAGTGGTTCAAGAAGATGAAAAACGTTGAAAGACCAGGTTTTGTGGAAACAGGGGATGCCACTGCTCATCCAATTGCCCATGTTGGAGATGTGCCATTGTCTATGCAGGATGGCAAAGTGAAGTACCCTGCAGATGTACTTCATGTTCTGAACATAACAAAGAATCTGGTTTCAGTTGGCCAGATGATTGAGCAGGGTTTGCACGTTCGGTTTAATCCTGATGGTTGTTATGTTGAAGACTTTAAAGACAAGTGCAGGTTGGTTGCAAAAGGCAACAGAGTGGGCAGAATGTTTACGTTGAAGGTAAACATGCCTGAAGTGAGTGCTGCGATGTTTGCAAATGGTTCAGGAATTTGTTGCAGACACAAACATTTGGCATAAAAGAATTGGACATGTGAATGTGCAGAGAATGAAGTCTATGCAGACTAAAGGAATTGTGACAGGGTTGCCAAAGTTTAAAGTTGAAGGTATGTAGAGAATATGTGAAGCATGCCAATTTGGAAAGCAAACAAAGCATGCATTTCCATGTAACAGAAATGTGAGCAGAAATGCACTAGATGTTGTGCATTCAGATGTATAGGGTCCTACGAAGACCATGTCTATGGGAGGCTGCGGGTATTATGTGACATTTATGATGACCATACAAGGAAAGTGTGGGTATACTTCATGAAGGAGAAGGGTGAGGTGTTCACTCACTTTCAGAATTTCAAAGTTATGGTTGAAAAGCAAACATGGAAATATGTAAAGTGCCTAAGGTCAGATGGAGGGGGAGAGTACTTCTCCAATGAGTTCTCTGAATTTTGAAGAAAAATGGTATTCGGAGACAGTTTACATGCAGATACACTCCACAGTAAAATGGAGTTGCTGAGCGAAAAAACAGGCACATTGCTGAGATTGTGCGAGCATTGATGGAAGAGAAGAATATGCCGCATAGCTATTGGGCTGAGGCTGTTTCTACAACAGTTTACATCATGAACAGGACTCCAACTGCAGCCATACATGATGTAACTCCAGAGGAGAGATTTACTGGCAGAAAACCTGATTTGTCTCATCTAAAAGTTTTTGGATGCATTGCATATGTGCATGTGCTAGATGAGCCAAGAACTAAGCTGGATCCAAAAGCTGAAAAATGTGTGTTTATTGGATATTCCCTTGAGCAAAAGGGATACAGGTGTTATAACCCTACTACACGTGAGTTGAGGGTAAGCAGGGATGTTGTTTTTGATGAGATGAGCAGCTGGTATGCTACTGAAAAAGAAGCTATTGGGGCTGATGTGAGTGGAAGTGTGGTTGCACAGAATGCAAGTCAGCAATCATAGTCTTTGAGTGGACCAGGAGAGTCCTCATCTAGTGGTTCTGTTGATAGACCATGGAGTGGCAGGCTGCGTCATAATACCAGTCCTGCAAATGTGATTAGTACATCACATAAAGGCAAAGAGAAAGTGGTTGAGCCCCTTAGTATGCCTGACATTTCTACAGGGCATTCTCATGTTGATGGAGAGTCTAGTGGCTCAGAGATGAGCGTTGATGAGGAGCTTGGGATACCAGCTATGAGAACACTTGGTGTGAAAAGGGCTATGGAAGCCATGAATGCAAAGCTGCGAAGATCTGGGAGAGTGAAGAATCCTGTGCAGAGGTTTACCTATGATGGTTATTTGGCATATCACTATGCATACATGGCAAAGGTTGTGCAGGTTGTAAAGCCCACATGCATTAATGAGGCTGTTGGAAATGTGTGTTGGGAGAAAGCTATGGATCTTTCCACATTGTTCCATATCATTCCTCATTTATTTCATAGGTATTCCCTTTCTATTCACATCACAATTCACATGACACCACATCAATTCTCGTCCAACATATTCAATTACATCACATCCATTTACACCCATCACATCTCATTCATTCATACCACCACATATATTCTCATAACCATCCCATCACATACATTCTATCCACATTATATCACATCACTTCTGTCCACACCATATCTCATTCATACACATCCATCCAATCATTCACCTGTACGACTACCCACATCTATTCATACATTCATATCTATCGCTTCACATCCACATATATTCATGTCACATCGCATCATTTTTCATCACATCACATTCCTTCGCATACACATCCACATCACATTCTTTTACATACATTCACATCCATTCTTTCACATACATCCACTCACATTCCATATCATTCATTTACATCCTGATTCACATGACATCACATCTATTCACCTCACATCTCTTCACCCCTATTCACATCACATCCATCCATCCATTCATGTACATCTATCTGATTCACATCACACATCTCATCACATCATTCACCTCACATCTCATCACCTCTATTCTCATCACATCTATTCATTCCTTCATTCACATCTATCTGATTCATATCACACATCTCATCACATCTATTTACCTCACATCTCATCACCTCTATTCACATCACATCTATTCATCCCTTCATTCACATCTATCTGATTCTCATCACACATCTCTTCACATCTATTTACCTCACATCTCATCACCTCTATTCACATCACATCTATTCATCCCTTCATTCACATCTATCTGATTCACATCACACATCTCATCACTTCTATTCACCTCACATCTCTTTTTCTTCCTGAATTATCTTTCTCGAAAAGGGGGTGATATTTCAATTACTAATTTATTGAATTTCATTCATTGAATATTCACTTAATTGATTTTTAAATTAATCATGAATTTTGATGAGGAATAAATTAATTATTTATCTGAATATTTCGACTTCGATAGATTTCTTGAATTTTCTCTTTACACTCCGAGTGAATATGAAACGATTGAATTTTTCCTCTCAGAGTATTTACTTATTCATTTATCAAGTATTCATGGAAATTAAACATAGAATTAAAGAGAATCTAATTTTGATATGAAAAATTCTTTATGCATCTATTTATGCATAAAATCAATTTAATAGGAATAACACTTTTAAAATAAAAAGATTTCCAATATGCATCTTTCTATGCATAGAATTTAAATCTAATGAAAATAACACTTTTATAATAAAAAAATTTCCAATATGCATCTTTCTATGCATAGAATTTAAATCTAATGAAAATAACACATTTATAAAAAAAAGAATCTATTATGCATCTTTCCATGCATAGAAATTAAATCTAATGAAAATAACACTTTTATGATAAAAATATTTCTATTATGCATCTTTCCATGCATGGAAATTGAATCTAATGAAAATAACACTTTTATAATAAAAATATTTCTATTATGCATCTTTCCATGCATAGAAATTGAATCTAATGAAAATAACACTTTTATAATAAAAAAATATCTAATATGCATCTTTCTATGCATAGAAATTGAATCTAATAAAAATAACACTTTTATAATTTAAAAAATATCCAATATGCATCTTTCTATTTATGCATAAATTTGGAATAACACTTTTAAAATAAAAAGAATTTCTTTTAGAATGCACAAACGGTGGGGATTATTCTTTTTGAATAACATAAAGATAAAACTTATTTCCACAAAATTAAAGAAAATTTTGCCATAACCTCCTTCGTAGTATGGCTGACCATTTCTCAATTTTTACATTCTAAATTTACTTTAAAATTTATCCCAAGATGAAATAAAGCACTCTAATCTAATCAATTTTTCACTTCTATAGAGTAATCAATAGGAAAAGTTTAACTCAATTTATTTGTTACTCATTTTAGGATAAAGAAAGGCTGAAATTCTTAATTCAGCCAATCTGTCTTCCTGCAGTTCTTAAAATAAAGTTCTGCAAAGAATCGATGACTTACCCGTAGTGCTCAAAAATTGCCTACTTTCTGAAAAACGGAGGTCCCGAACACGCTTGAAACGCGTTTTAGGCCCGACAGTATATTTGCCCTATAGCTTTACTCCCGCGAAGAAAGCTCCTCAATCAGAGATCGTTTGTCGATGCCTCCCGTAGAGCTCCCGGATAAGGGTGTAGTCGCCAACACAAATAGGGAAGAGTAGTGGAAGCTCTTACCCTCGTACTACTTCTTGTGCTTCTCTTGCTTGCAGCTCAGCCCTTAGCATGAACCAGGCTCTCATACCATGAAAAGATGCAGGGGAGAAGAGAGCTTGAGCTCTTGCACACACACTCACAAAACCCTAATAGAGAACACACAAGGTGAGAGGCTGAAAATCTTCTTCTTTTGGATCCCATCACTATAGTGGTGGGGCGGTTGGCTAACGCATGGGACTGGATGGGGTTAGGCTCAACTAATGGATCCCTAAATTGAGACTCAATTCTGTTATGGTACGATAGATGAAGTAAATCCCGGAAAAAAATTATTCTAAGGAAAAGAATCAACAGCTGTGCCTCTCAATGAGGAAAAAAGCGTTGGTCTCTATGATCCAAGTGCAATCTTTCCCTGATCTAACTATGGGACTTACGGGTTCGGTCAGATCAGTTCAGTTAGTTAAGGCTTTTGACTACGTTAAAGAAACGTTATCCTGGAGGAATCGCCCGTGCTTTTCGGGCAATGGAATGTTTTTCCAGGTTTGGTTTGGAAGTACCAATGGATTTATCTCTTGTTTGGATATCCGTGTGAGCGAGGGCCCGAGTGAGGGACCCTGGCCCGTGCAAGAAGTGCTACTTCCGCTGCTAGCGGCCTTGAATTCATTGCGCAGTGGGGACAGGGACCTTGCAACTGGTATAAGAGCCAATTTGGCTAAAGTGGATCAACTGAGAAGCCAAAAATGTCAAAAATTGATGAAGTAGCAGTAAAAGGTTAAAATTGTGTGATAAATTAATACAAACTGTTATTCAGAGACTGAAATTCATAAATTGGTAATTGGGTCTTCAGATGAAAGTACCACAATTATATGGAATCCCTTACTTACTTGAGGCCTAGACATGATGGTATTTACCTTATAATTCCACGGACCGTGACTACCCATATATACCAAGGGTAGAAATACAGCTCTTTCCTAGCAGTATACATGAGTAAATCTAAGATCTTGAAATTATAAGCAAAAATGCTATCCAGATGATGAATTCGAATGTGGTTGATATGATTTTAAAATTCTGGTTGAGGACTGATAAGTTGATTTAGATTCTGATTAAAAAATGATGATTCCTGAATTTTGGTTGAAATGTAATAAGCTGAACAAAACCACAATGAGGATGAATGGGAAGAGTCCCTGTGATAATGTTCATAACTGGAATGACGATAATGACTTCAGCAAATCACTATGAGATTAGCAGATTGTGCCAACAAATTGCTACTGTTAACACTTGACCCAGTGGATCAAGTTAAGGGATGACATATTAAAAATCTGTAAAACTGAAATCCCCATGGAGGACTGTTCAGATGGAAATTTCGGTCTAATGGACCATTACTGTGTTAAAGATATGAATGAGATGTTTTGAATGAATTGTTATCGGATAATGAATTCTATATGAATATGTTTATCCCATGATTTTGTGAGGAAATGTCTAATCTAAAGAACCCCAGAATCAGTTGAATCTAAAATTGGATTTGAATTATAAATAAAGGGACTTAACAAGATTTTTCGTATTGATAAGAGCATGGATCAAGGTCGTCGTGGTAGAAATGATAATCCCCAACTCGATGAGGAAGAGCTCGACTTGGATGTTGTAAAACTCTTCATAGATCGCAGCCTGGACCTTTTAAGGGTGAATGGAAAAACTTGGGTGAGGCTGTGGAAAAGTGGATCGAAGCAATGGAAGAGTACTTCGATGTCACCGGGTACAATGAGAAGAGCAAAATGGCTCTTGCAAGACTGAAGATAGTAGAAAAAGCCAGAGTGGCATGGAGAAACCACTGCGAGACAGACCGTCTGGATCAGAATACCCAGACATGGAATGATCTCAAAAATTACCTAAGGACGAGGTTCTGTCCTCCCGGCTTTCTGGAAACAAAGATGAATGAATTCTTAGAGTTAACCCAGTGGAGCAAAACTATTGAATTATATCACCAAGCGTTTGCTCTCCTCCTCAAATTCTCGCCATTGCTGGATGAAGAACAGCTGATGGCCAGGCTCATTCGGGGACTGAACGAACCTTTGAATATCCTGGTGAAGAATGCCAAGCCAGTTTCCATGGCTGACGGTGTGCGGATGGTGAAGGATTTCACCAAGGCCTTTGATGTCAAAGTCCCGCCGAAGCCAGCACCATCACCTTTCAAAAGGTTTTTAATTCTAGAAGGTGATTTCAACCTTTCGTTGCCTAAAAAATATCATGGTCAAGCCCACGATATGGGAAGTTCCATAATGGAAGAAATGTCCTTTTCCCGAAACTCAATCCCCTGGAATTCAACTTCAGAAGTTCTACCCTTGAACAAGGGAGTGAAATGCTATAAAGCTCAAGCATTTAGACATCACAGTATGGATTGCCCAACACCTTTTGGATCAAGGTTTTTGGGGTAGGGAAATCAGGGATCAAGATTCCAGACTCCAGCTCCTTCCTTCTAGAGTAATCAGGTTTCTTTCCGCCAAAATCAAGAAAATCCCAGAGGTAGACCCTCTAACCAACCCGCAGTCTCAATCCAAAGTAATGCAAGACCTCCACCTCATAATAGGGTAGGGAAAAGAGAGATATTTCCAAATCGACCGTCCACTTCCAAGGCAGTAACGCTGGAAGTAATTGAAGAAGAAGAAGAAGATGAAAGAGATCATACTTCATATGCGAGATGAGGACATCTGGTGTTTTTCAAGTAGGAGAGAATGTAAGATTCCTCCCCAACCCCTCAAGATGTCCAGTTTCTTCCCCTATAATCAATCCCCTTTTCAGAATAATAAAAGATCTTGTTTCTATACCTATTTTGGCCTAGAGAGAGAAAATATTCTAGAGAGAGATAACTCAATTTTTAGATATCTTTGGATGGAAAAATATCCTTTCTTATTATACTAAATACCCCCGAAATAGAAGTTTAAAAAGAATTTCCTAAGGTGCATTAGAAATAAATTATAATCTGCTCAAAAGGCCTTAGCCTAAGGGTCCAGATTCTCTAAAAATTTTGGATTAAGGTTCTGAGGGACCAATTAGATTAATCCAAATGTAGGGAGGAGATAAATTAAAGAAATAAAGAAAACCCTCCCTCCCCAAAAAATGAGTGAATACTCACCTAAGATGAAGAGTGGACTAAGGACCAAGGAAAATAGTTAAAAAACTGATTTTTGACACCTCAAAATGGGGATTCCCCCTCATGAAGGAGGCACCTTTTTTCTCATCATTGCTTTCCATTTTAAATCAATAAAATGAGATATTTCATCTCTCCTATCTCCTAATTCAAGTCTAGTTCCAAAAAGTAAGCTGAATTGACCCAAAAATAGTCAAAAATTGACCAAACTGATCTCAAAGATTCTAGAATCAGTTTGCTTGGTTTGAGGCTCACTTTTTCCTATAAATAGAAGCCTCCCCCTTTGTAAAAGCTTACTAGTGTTTATGCACTGTTACTCTACTCCTCCCCAGAGCCAAAAACATTGAATTCACTTGATAATTCACTTGTTTTTGACTAATTCCTCTACAAAGAATTGGTGGCCACTCTTGATCCAAATAAGAGTAGAACCCTCAATCCCTCAAGCCAAAGGAAAGCTCATAAAACTCCATGTAAGTTAGTAATTCTACTTTTTTTTAATTCTAATCTATGGTTTTCTGAATTCTTTGCTTTTTAATGTAATTATGGATTATAAGCCTTGATAAAAAGGCTTCCCCTTTCTCTTCATTAAGAATTTCAGCCTTTCTTTATCCTAAAATGAGTAACAAATAAATTGAATTAAACTTTTCCTATTGATTACTCTATAGAAGTGAAAAATTGATTAGATTAGAGTGTTTTATTTCATCTTGGGATAAACTTTAAAGTAAATTTAGAATGTAAAAATTGAGAAATGGTCAGCCATACTACGAAGGAGGTTATGGTAAAATTTTCTTCAATTTTGTGGAAATAAGTTTTATCTTTATGTTATTCAAAAAGAACCACCGTTTTTCTTTTTATTTCAAAAGTGTTATTCCTATTTTATGCATAAATAGAAAGATGCATATTGGATATTTTTTAAATTATAAAAGTGTTATTTTCATTAGATTCAATTTCTATGCATAGAAAGATGCATATTGGATATTTTTAATTATAAAAGTGTTATTTTCATTAGATTCAATTTCTATGCATAGAAAGATGCACATTGGATATTTTTTTATTATAAAAGTGTTATTTTCATTAGATTCAATTTCTATGCATGGAAAGATGCATAATAGAAATATTTTTATTATAAAAGTGTTATTTTCATTAAATTTAATTTCTATGCATGGAAAGATGCATAATAGATTCTTTTTTTTTATAAATGTGTTATTTTCATTAGATTTAAATTCTATGCATAGAAAGATGCATATTGGAAATTTTTTTATTATAAAAGTGTTATTTTCATTAGATTTAAATTCTATGCATAGAAAGATGCATATTGGAAATCTTTTTATTTTAAAAGTGTTATTCCTATTAAATTGATTTTATGCATAAATAGATGCATAAAGAATTTTTCATATCAAAATTAGATTCTCTTTAATTCTATGTTTAATTTCCATGAATACTTGATAAATGAATAAGTAAATACTCTGAGAGGAAAAATTCAATCGTTTCATATTCACTCGGAGTGTAAAGAGAAAATTCAAGAAATCTATCGAAGTCGAAATATTCAGATAAATAATTAATTTATTCCTCATCAAAATTCATGATTAATTTAAAAATCAATTAAGTGAATATTCAATGAATGAAATTCAATAAATTAGTAATTGAATTATCACCCCCTTTTTGAGAAAGATAATTCAAGAAAAGAAAGAGATGTAAGGTAAATAGAAGTGATGAGATGTGTGATGTGAATCAGATAGATGTGAACGAAGGGATGAATAGATATGATGTGAATAGAGGTGATGAGATGTGAGGAGGTAAATAGATGTGAAGAGATGTGAATAGAGGTGATGAGATGTGAGGTAAATAGATGTGAAGAGATGTGTGATGAGAATTAGATAGATGTGAATGAAGGGATGAATAGATGTGATGTGAATAGATGTGATGTGAATAGAGGTGATGAGATGTGAGGGAAATAGATGTGATGAGATGTGTGATGAGATGTGTGATGTGAATCAGATAGATGTGAATGAAGGATTGGATAGATGTGATGAGAATAGAGGTGATGAGATGTGAGGTGAATAGATGTGATGAGATGTGTGATGTGAATCAGATAGATGTACATGAATTGATGGATGGATGTGATGTGAATAGTAGTGAAGAGATGTGAGGTGAATAGATGTGATGTCATATGAATCAGGATGTAAATGAATGATATGGGATGTGAGTGGATGTATGTGAAAGAATGTATATGAATGTATGTAAAAGAATGTGATGTGGATGTGTATGCGAAGGAATGTGATGTGATGAAAAATGATGCGATGTGACATGAATATATGTGGATGTGAAGCGATAGATATGAATGTATGAATAGATGTGAGTAGTCGTACAGGTGAATGATTGGATGGATGTGTATGAATGAGATATGGTGTGGATAGAAGTGATGTGATATAATGTGGATAGAATGTATGTGATGGGATGGTTATGAGAATGTATATGGTGGTATGAATGAATGAGATGTGATGGGTGTAAATGGATGTGATGTAATTGAATATGTTGGACGAGAATTCATGTGGTGTCATGTGAATTGTGATGTGAATAGAACGAGAATACCTATGAAATAAATGAGGAATGATGTGGAACAATGTGGAAAGATCCATAGCTTTCTCCCAACACACATTTCCAACAGCCTCATTAATGCATGTGGGCTCTACAACCTGCACAACCTTTGCCATGTATGCATAGTGATGTGCCAAATAACCATCATAGGTAAACCTCTGCACATGATTCTTCACTCTCCCAGATCTTCGCAGCTTTGCATTCATGGCTTCCATAGCCCTTTTTACACCAAGTGTTCTCATAGCTGGTATCCCAAGCTCCTCATCAACGCTCATCTCTACTCTCCATCAACTTGAGAATGCCCTATAGAAATGTCAGGCATACTAAGGGGCTCAACCACTTTATCTTTGCCTTTATGTGATGTACTAATCACATTTGCAGGATTGGTATCTCAGCAATGTGCTTGTTTTTCCGCTCAGCAACTCCATTTTACTGCGGAGTGTATCTGCATGTAAACTGTCTCCGAACACCATTTTTCTTCAAAAATTCAAAGAACTCATTGGAGAAGTACTCTCCGCCTCCATTTGACCTTATGCACTTTACATATTTCCCTGTTTGCTTTTCAACCATAACTTTGAAATTCTGAAAGTGAGTGAACACCTCACCCTTCTCCTTCATGAAGTATACCCACACTTTCCTTGTATGGTCATCAATAAATGTCACATAATACCTGCAGCCTCCCATAGACATGGTCTTCGTAGGACCCCATATATCTGAATGCACAACATCTAGTGCATTTCTGCTCACATTTTTGTTACATGGAAATACATGCTTTGTTTGCTTTCCAAATTGGCATGCTTCACATATTCTCTACATACCTTCAACTTTAAACTTTGGTAGCCCTGTCATAATTCTTTTAGTCTGCATAGACTTCATTCTCTGCACATTCACATGTCCAATTCTTTTATGCCAAATGTTTGTGTCTGCAACAATTCCTGAACCATTTGCAAATATCACAGCACTCACTTCAGGCATGTTTACATTCAACGTAAACATTCTGCCCACTCTGTTGCCTTTTGCAACCAAGCTGCACTTGTCTTTAAAGTCTTCAACATAACAACCATTAGGATTAAACCGAACCTGCAAACCCTGCTTTTTGTGAAGACTGTTGGTCTTCACCCAAGCTCTTCTCTTCTATAATCAACATAGACACCAAATCTGTGAAATTGGAAATGTTTTCTCGAGTCTGAATAGACATCTTGAACACCTTGTATTGTGGCCCGAGACCACGTAGATAGACTTCCATGTTATTATCATCATCTACTAAAACACCAATAGATGCAAGGGATTCCACAATACCCTTTATCTTCAATGCATAGTCATTCACAGACATACTCTTTTTCTCCACAGTATGAAGTTCATTCTTCAACTGTATCTTTCGTGCCTTGGTATTTGTTTCATAGAGTTTTACCAAGGTGCCCACGCCTCTTTGGGAGACTTGGCATCCTGTATGTGCCCAATCATGGTGTCCTGTATACTGATAGACAGCCAATACATAACTTTTCTAGCTCCTTGGTTCTAATCCTTGAACTCTTTCACATTTGCAGCAGCAGTCGGATTGATGTCTGGTATCTCTAGTGTCTCTTCATGCTCACCTTCTATGTAGTCCCAATAACCCTTTCCCATCAAGAAATTCGTCAACCACCTGAACCTCCAAGCATGGAAGTTGGTCTTATCAAGCTTCTCACAGTAGCAACAATCTGGTTTATGCCATCATTTGACATCTTGCCAGACACACAAATTTAGCAGAAACAGCACTCTGGTTTGTCCTGCACAAACTGTTGTATTTCCTACAGCGGTACTGTACTACATTCAAATGTCACAACCAATGACCTCAATGTGCATACATACACTCAATGGTAAATGTTGACCTCCTTGCAGCACACACAGTGTCTGCACAGCCAATCTACCTTCCTGCAGTTCTTAAAATAAAGTTCTGCAAAGAATCGATGACTTACCCGCAGTGCTCGAAAATTGCCTACTTTCTAAAAAACGGAGGTCCCGGACACGCCTGAAACGCGTTTTTGGCCCGACAGTATATTTGCCCTATAGCTTTACTCCCGCGAAGAAAGCTCCTCAATCAGAGATCGTTTGCCGATGTCTCCCGTAGAGCTCCCGGACAAGGGTGTAGTCGCCAACACAAATAGGGAAGAGTAGTGGAAGCTCTTACCCTCGTACCGCTTCTTGTGCTTCTCTTGCTTGCAGCTCAGCCCTTAGCATGAACCAGGCTCTCATACCATGAAAAGATGCAGGGGAGAAGAGAGCTTGAGCTCTTGCACACACACTCACCCTAATAGAGAACACACAAAGTGAGAGGCTGAAAATCTTCTTCTTTTGGATCCCATCACTATAGTGGTGGGCGATTGGCTAACGCATGGGACTGGATGGGGTTAGGCTCGACTGATGGATCCCTAAATTGAGACTCAATTTTGTTATGGTACGATAGATGAAGTAAATCCCGGACAAAAATTATTCTAAGGAAAAGAATCAACGGCTGTGCCTCTCAATGAGGAAAAAAGCGTCGGTCTCTATGATCCAAGTGCAATCTTTCCCTGATCTAACTATGGGACTTACGGGTTCGGTCAGATCAGTTCAGTTAGTTAAGACTTTTGACTACGTTAAAGAAAAGTTATCCTGGAGGAATCGCTCGTGCTTTTCTTGGTTTGGAAGAACCGATGGATTAGTCTCTTGTCCGGATATCCGTGTGAGCGAGGGCCCGAGTGAGGGACCCTGGCCCGTGCAAGAAGTGCTACTTCCGCTGCTAGCGGCCTTGAATTCGTTACGCGGTGGGGACAAGGACCTTGCAACTGGTATAAGAGCCAATTGGGCTAAAGTGGATCAACTGAGAAGCCAAAAATGTCAAAAATTAATGAAGTAGCAGTAAAAGGTTGAAATTGTGTGATAAATTAATACAAACTGTTATTCAGACTGAAATTCATAAATTGGTAATTGGGTCTTCAGATGGAAGTACCGCAATTATATGGAATCCCTTACTTACTTGAGGCCTAGACATGATGGTATTTACCTTATAATTCCAAGAACCGTGACTACCCATATATACCAAGGGTAGAAATGCAGCTCTTTACTGGCAGTATACATGAGTAAATCTGAGATCTTGAAATTATAAGCAAAAATGCTATCCAGATGATGAATTTGAATGTGGTTGATATGATTTTAAAATTCTGGTTGAGGACTGATAAGTTGATTTGGATTCTGATTAAAAAATGATGATTCTTGAATTTTGGTTGAAATGTAATAAGCTGAACAAAACCACAATGAGGATGAATGGGAAGAGTCCCTGTGATAATGTTCATAACTGGAATGACGATAATGACTTCAGCAAATCACTATGAGATTAGCAGATTGTGCCAACAAATTGCTATTGTTAACACTTGACCCAGTGGATCAAGTTAAGGGATGACATATTAAAAATCTGTAAAACTGAAATCCCCATGGAGGACTGTTCAGATGGAAATTTCGGTCTAATGGACCATTACTGTGTTAAAGATATGAATGAGATGTTTTGAATGAATTGCTATTTAATAATGAGTTCTATATGAATATGTTTATATTGCAACGTAAGGTTGCTTTGGTGAACTTTACGTCTAGTTGAGGTTAAGATGTCTCTCATAGCAACTTTTTAGAAAACTCGTGCTCTTTTCTTTGGTCCACATTTTTTTTCTCTAAGCTATTTTTATCCATCTAAGTTTTCATCATCAAGTCCATTACTTGAGAAAACTTAAGTGCATCTATTTCTAAGTACTCATAAATGTTATGGTTCACCGTAACCCTCCTTGAGACACATCATCCAGCAAGAGATTACCTAGTGAACCACAACTGTCGTGAGGATCTTTCCAATCGCCGAGCTCGTAACCTTCGAGATCTCCAAACTCTACAACTCCTTGAGAAGCAATTCTAGCACGTCTCCTACAAGCATTGTCACACCACTGCATTGCACTATGTGTACTCGTCCCTCCTCTCACCTCACATCACTCACACACACTCACTAGCATGCATCAGAGAGACAGATTAGCAAGAGGATTAGCAAGAGCAAGACTCTATTGTTGTAAAATGGGAGAGTCCCTGTATTATGAGAGATATTCACTTATATACATGGCCATAAGTATTCACACTCACTTAAACTGTGGCTGTCCGGGCACTTTAGGCTCATAAAAGACCTAATGCTATTACAACGACTACTCTCATAATATACACATGAAGTATATCACTTGGGACTTCATCCTAACTTACTACCACACGCTCTTGAAGTGGAAATCACCATAAGTATTCCATAGAACCATTACGGGCACCTGTCCAAGTTGTAGATTTAGACACCATTCCTTCATATCTTATATGTATGATCTTTTGGTGTATCTACCTTGACTCCTTGATATAAGATAATGCTAGTAGCTCTTGTTAACCCTAAGAATGGGTTAACATTTCCCCCTTTCTAATGTCGACCGTGTCCTTGTGTTGAAGATCTTTGTGTAGGGAGAATTGACAAGTTGATGGCTTTTGATGTTGAGTGACATTCAATGGTCCTTGTTCCTTCGGAAGGAATAAGAAAGATTAGTTAGTAAATGAAAAGGTTAGAGGTTAGCAAAAATTCCTAATGGAGTGGGGGGATTGGGGTATTTGCGAATGAATACATTTTTATATTTTGAGCTTTTTTTGTTAATATTTTTTTGCTCACGTGTTTTTAGCAATCATAAGTAGAGTTACATGGGATTTGTGTTAGTTTGGAAACTAAGAGATGTTAATAATGTGGGAGAAGAGAAGGAAGGATCTGGAGGAATGTAGATACAATCATTAGAACGAGATTGTGATTCTCAGTTCCTCATCTGATTCATTGAACCGACATTCATCATTTGATGAATAAATTGGCCTTCGATGGAGTCCTATTTTGTGGCAGGATTCTCGTCAAATGTTGTTGAGTAGGACCTATTCCTACATGCATCTCCCCATGTGCTTTTTTTGTTTTTATGTATATTTAAGTTCTCTTATGAAGAAGATATACTTGAAGTACAAGAATTAAGTCACATAGACTCTTATTGAGCTGCTCTAGTTGAAGTAGCCACTTGTTGGCAAGGCTTGAAAGGATTATGTCAACTTACAAGGATTAGATAAATATCTTCGTGAAGGATTATATATCATTGTGTTGTGAAGACTCTAGCTTCGTTTGGAGAGGTTTGCAATTTAAAGGAAAGTTCCATGCGATGGGTTGTACCGTTGAGACCAGGCTTTCGCCCACCATGGCATCCCCATCCAGAGATGTACCTGGAAAGTTGTCGATGATGAGGCCTTGGTGCAAATGTCCTTAAGTGCATGAGTATGAATATGTACTCATGGAGCAGCTGCTACATTAACTTAGTCAAAAGAATAGTAAGCTATAAGCTTAACAAAGATGTAATGGCTATTGAAGATCATTGGGAGTTGCTTGTGATATTCTACCATTTTTTAGGTATTCCATATGTGTAACTCCCTTGTGTGTTTTTTTTTGTTTCTCTCTTTTTTTCTTTTTTTCTTTTCGCCTTACGAGTAACAGGTTCTTGTGGGCTACTCTCCTTTTTGAGAGAATAGGTTCTTAAGTCTACCGCGTAGCTTCTGCACTCATGTTTCTCATCGAGAGGGGTAAAAAGAGCATTGTGTGTTTATCTTTGATGCATTCATAAGTCTCCATTGCAAACGTGGGAATTGATTCTTGAATTTGTGATTCAAGTGTTGTTGAGGCGGTAGGTACATCTTCTGGTTGGTTGCCATTGGGGTTGATTGAACACACAAGCTCTTGTGTGTAGGTGCTGAATGCACCAGAGGGGTTGAATAGTTTTCTTGGTGTTGCTTGGGCCTCCATTCTTGTCGAACTTTAGGTGAAGCTGTTGGGGTTATAGTCGGTGGTGAAGCTTTCTTCACTTTGTTTGATTTTGGAAACCATATGAAGGTATACCATCATAATAGCTTTGTTGTTGAAGCACGTTCACAAGCACCCATCTTTGATGAACATTATAAATTGGTGGTGGCTGATGCCTTTGGTGGTGAGGTTTCTCTCTTTGTGCAGGCTTAGGGGACTTTTTGACACGCTTAGGAATCCAAGATTTGGTATTACCTTAGTAGTACCCTTGTGCTTGCAGTAATCTTTTTGGCACCCACACTTGTTGACTTATTGGAGTTCTTTGAGAAACTCGCATCGGCTTTTGTGGATGGTGTTATAGAGTACTTTTATTTTTCCTTAGTCTCTGAGTGCTGCTTTGATGATCGAGGCACCAAATTGGATTAAGCCTTCGTAGTAGCCTTGGGCTACAAGTAGCTTCTTCTCCACCCACATTTTGATACCATTAAGATACCTTGATTTTGGTTGTCATGGTGGAGTTTTCTTTTTGAATGAAGTGGAAGGAGTGGGGCACTCCTTCACATCCGTTTGTTGGTGCTGAGATTGCAGTTGTGAGACTCATGGAAGTTATTGATGATAAGACTGGAGTCTCTTGTGGAGTGGCTTTCGAAGATGAGGGTTTTGAGTACGCAGCCATCTCTTGTGGTGAGGGTGGTGGTTGAAGAGGCGTAAGATCCAGGGCTTTTCCTTTGAGTTTCTTTTTAGAGGTATATGATTGCGCTTGGGGAACTTTTTCAAGAATAGCTATACAGATTGCAAGGTTGTGGTATTAGCCTTTGTTGGTGAGGATGGAGCTGAAGGGGTAGATGCTTTATCGGAGTTGGTCATTGATGTACATGGTAGGTCATTATGTAGAGGGACTTCAGTGGAAGAGGCTTGTAACTTTTTGTGTTCAACATCATAGAAATCCATTAGGGTTGGATCCTCTTCCTGGGGGCAGTAGGGTATTGTCAACTTTGTGTTGTCAACCATCGTGATGACCCTATCACTAGAGCGAAGCACAATGCTACTGGTGCAGTAATAGTCCATTTATGCCCCAAGATCAAATCTGCTTTCAATACATACTCAACCATAGAAAAACTTACAAGTAAGGGGGCTAGTTTCAATATACATTGTATGTTCAAAGTACCCCAAACATGGCTTAGGAATCCAAGCTTTGGTATTACCTTGGTAGTACCCTTGTGCTTTGGTATTACCTTGGTAGTACCCTTGTGCTTGCACAGTAATCTTTTTGGCACACCCACTTGTTGACTTATTGGAGTTCTTTGAGAAACTCGCATCAGCTTTTGTGGACGGTGTTATGGAGTACTTTTATTTTTCCTTGGCCTCTGAGTGCTGGAAGAGGCTTTGATGATCGAGGCACCAAATTGGATTGGTGCCTTCATAGTAGCCTTGGGCTACAAGTAGCTTCTTCTCCACCCACATTTTGATACCATTAAGATACCTTGATTTTGGTTGTCATGGTGGAGTTTTCTTTTTGAATGAAGTGGAAGGAGTGGGGCACTCCACATCGGTTGGCGCTGAGATTGCAGTTGTGAGACTCATGGAAGTTATTAAGACTGGAGTCTCTTATGGAGTGGCTTTCGAAGATGAGGGTTTTGAGTATGTAGCCATCTCTTGTGGTGGGAGTGGTGGTTGAAGAGGCATAAGATCCAGGGCTTTTCCTTTGAGTTTCTTTTTAGAGGTATATGATTGTGCTTGGGGAACTTTTTCAGGAATAGCTACTGATTGCAAGGTTGTGGTATTAGCCTTTGTTGGTGAGGATGGAGCTGAAGGGGTAGATGCTTTATCGGAGTTGGTCATTGATGTAGATGGTAGGTCATTGTGTAGAGGGCCTTCAGTGGAAGAGGCTTGTAACTTTTTGTGTTCAGCATCATAGAAATCCATTAGGGTTGGATCCTCTTCCTGGGGGCAGTAGGGTATTGTCAACTTTGTGTTGTCAACCATCATGATGACCCTATCGCTAGCGAAGCACAATGCTACTGGTGCAGCAATAGTCCATTTATGTCCCAAGATCAAATCTGCTTTCAACACATACTCAACCATAAAAAACTTGCAAGTAAGGGGGTTAGTTTCAATATACATTGTATGTTCAAAGTACCCCAAACATGGCATGTTAACATCTTGTGTAAATGGAATTCTTTCAGGATGAGCCGTAAGTGTTGGTTGACCTAACAAATCCCATAACTTGAGGGTCATCAGGTTGACCTAACAAATCCCATAACTTGAGGGTCACCAGGTTCTACTCTCGTGTTGGATAAAGCTGTGCTTGAATTGTGGTGATTTTATTGGAATGTTCCAATCCAACCATAATTCTTGGGATATTCTCCGTAAGATATGTTAGAAGTTCCAACTCTTACAAGGTCTCTTCCTCCCAGAATAGCAATTGCACAACACTACAAGAGTGTTCAAGGTGACTGTTTGCATGGATTCATCAATTGAATACAACAATTCACGTATCCAAGTTCCACCAAGGATGATATCACACTTAAGGGGATCTAGGGTAACATGGAATCCAAATTCCACATCTTCATCGATTATTTGAGTAGCCTAGCTAAAGTAACTTGGAACTTCAATGTTTTGTCCATTGGCATCTCTTGCAAGACCGTTGTCTTTTAGGGATGATTTTAGGTTGTCCCTATTAAATTTGCAGCAATGTGATGAGCTATGGTGGATCAAATGCTAGAATCAACATCATTAGAAAAGAGATTAGATGATAATTAAGATGTTTGCAGCAATGTGATGAGCTATGGTGGATCAAATGCTAGAATCAACATCATTAGAAAAGAGATTAGATGATAATTAAGATGTAATTAATGAGCAATTAAGATGTAATTAGAAAAGAGATTAGATGGTAATTAAGACGTAATTAATGAGCAATTAAGATGTAATTAGAAAAGAGATTAGATGGTAATTAAGATGTAATTAGTGAGCAATTAACTGATAGCTTAATGTAGGCATGGATAAGCAAATTCTCATTAGGCCAATGCCTCAATTTATAGAGTTTACATCCAAGCATCTAATCCCACTGATTTCTCCTTGATTCACTCCACCTCTTTTTGCTTGATTCTCTCCACCTCTTCCCAGAATATCTCCACACCTCCTAAATCTTCTCATGCTACCCTTTATTCTCTCCCAGTAGATACTTCTCACCTTTTCACAGCTTCTCTCACATTTACAGATTCTCTTTTACAGCCTCTTGCTAAGGGCTTGTTCCCGCACACACCCTATTCACTTGTATATTTCAACACCTCCCCTCAAGTGAATACTCCTAGCACACCTGGACCCTATACCAAGTTTCCCTCTTACTTGGTAGTCCGCGACCAGTGCCTCAAGTCTCTAAACTCATAGTCCTTGACACTCTCTCTCTCTATGTGTCCAAGGCTACTACAAGTGCCCGTGACCTTGACTAAAGTGCTCACACATACATCTACCACATGGCCTACATCATCGGTGGCTCAGAGATGGTTTTACTCTGTTGGGGCAAGTTACATTGGGTTGTGGGGTTCTCTCTCTCTCTCTCTCTCTCTCTCTCTCTCTCTCTCTCTCTCTCTCTCTCTCTCTCTCTCTCTCTCTCTCTCTCTCAGAAAAGATAATCTGACTCCACTTCCGTAGGAGCCTCCATGAAGTTTGCCGATGTCGTTCCTTCTCCACTGGGTTTGTTGTAGCAGTCTCTTGCCATGTGTCTTGGCTTTCCACAGTTGTGGCAAGTGAAGGTCCTTCCTCCTACTCTGCCTCTTCCTCGTCCTCGTCCTCGAGAGAATCCTTCTCGGGTGAAGAATGCTTTTTCTTCTCCAGCTATTGAGTCCAGCCATTTCTTCTCTTTGACTCTGGTCTCTTGCTCTAGTAGAGCTCCTTCTATCTCTTGCAGCTTCAATTCAGGTACATTCTTTAATGTTGCTACAATGTTTTCATATTCACCTTTGTCCACACTCTTCAGAAGCACTGCTAGTGCCTCATCATCTTCTATCTTTTTGCCAATGGGACTGCCAGTTGTTGCTTAATGCTTTTATATTTGTTCGTGTGTGATTAAAGGTTCACTTACCTTCATATCCAGTTTGTAGAATAACTTGTATATTTTAACAGTCCCAAACAATGACACCCAAGTGTCTATTGTCATAATGTTATGACTAGCTTGAGGGCTAATCACTATGAATTTACGCTTAGCATCATTGCCTGTAGGGAAATCCAACCATATCATGATAGAATCTTTAAGTAGAACCATGGATGTTTCAGTTTTTGTTTCAACTTTAGATCCTTTTTCTATTTCATATTCCCATTCACTTTCATCCTATTTTTGGCTCTCAGCTTTTTCAAGAGTACCGTACAGTGGCACACTCGGTCCTCTGACATTTCTAACTGAGGTTTTTTTGGAGACTTGTGAATTCTCACAGTCCTGTTCTATGTAGCTCTTGATGTCTTGGTATAACTTATGTTTAATCTTTAAAGGTGCAATTGTTAATGCTATGCTGGCTTCGCCACATAAGAGAAGAGCACTCCTCCAAGTGAGGATTTAAGAGACTGCTTAATTTTGTAAGGGATTTATCGAATTCCTCACGTGCTTTTTCAATCGCATAATTCGTGCAATCTGTCTCTAATCTCTTCTATAGAGAGAACGTCTTCCTCTTGAAAGGGGAAGCAATACTCCGCTGGTTCTTGTATTTTGGTTGCTTCTTTAGGATTGGCATTATGAGGTTCAATCACAACTGGTGATCTTGTCTGTATGAAACTCAACAATGCTATGCATGCTCTCCTAAGCTTTGCCTTTTGCATTCCACATATGTCACGTGATCATGATTTTCAGTTTGGGGTGGTTGGGTGGGTTCTAGTTTCTTGATTGGTCTGTGAGGTGCACTAAGTGATGAATGAGAACTTGTTTCATCCTCACTTAGCAACGCACTAGAACTTATTTCATCTTCTGAATTTCTTTGGTTCATTAGAATTTCATTATGTCTGCCCATGCGAAACGAGAACGAATTTTCTTTTTTGCTTTTTTGTTCTCTGTCTTACCCATGGGTTTTTTAGTGTTTGAGTGGTAGCCTATGAGGTGGATGCTTCCGCATCATATGTAGCTTTTGGCTCGTTTGGGTTTATGTCCTCAACGGGCTCCTTTTCCTTGTCCTTTAATTCCACCTTGGTGTCGACAATTTGTTGTCCCTTGTCTTCAATTGAGAATCATTTAATTTTTCCCATGCCTCACATCATGAGTCCAAGAGTTTTATCTTGTTATTCTTTAAGCCTCTAATGGTTTCGTTTGGTTTACGCTCAATTGAATAGAGTTCTCTTGCTGCGCTCTATCGATCACCTTATCTTAAAAAGCCATGGATAAAGGCTGCTTTCAAAGTCTTGAAGTTTATCTTGATCGCGCGGGCATCAATGTGATGAACCATCGGCTAGCCTTTCCCACTAAGCAAAGGTTCAACACATGTACCTTGGTGGGGCAGTTAGGATTTCCAAAGGCTTCGCATCTATGTTCAAACATTTGTATGAATTAAATAGGATCAGTCGTTCCATCGTATTTGCCCATGATTTTGAAAATCTATACAGTCGTATTTTTGCATGTCACTGAGACCGCATGTGAGTGCAAATGTGGGTAAGGAGTCAGTCCTTGGGAAACCCCCCTTCCTAGATTAGTCAGTATGTCCAAGGTATGAGCATCTAGGGATTGAAGACGTTTGGTACCTATAGGATTTGTGGGAACGTTAGGCAAAGGACCAAAGCCCGATTGGATTGAAGTGACAAAAGGAGGTGTAAATCCCAATGACACACTTGTTGTTGGCATGGCAATTGATATTGGGAGTTACAGTTGGAGCATGGATCTCAATGGCTCTTCGAAGATGTCAGTCATTGGGTTTAGTGAGGGTGCCGGCCCATGTAGTCCCTCTATCGTTGCCATGTCTTGACGCTACCAATTGCTCCTTTAATGAGCAAGCACAGTTTTTTTTAACTATTTAGGTTTCTTTACAGTCTGTTATTACAGCCTCAAGAGGCTTGGCGTACCCTTCATTGGGTCCAATGAGTGTCCATTTTCCCTAATTAGTTTAGGCGTTACATGCACGTGAACGCCCTAGTAGCATCCTAGATGGAAGAGGAGGTCAAAACCTATTTTCCATCTCACTGTCTCAAGATGAAATTTTTTCCCGGGAATTTTTTCCATGTTTCGCAGCCCGTTTTTGAAGGTGTTTGAAAAGGAATTTGGAAAAAGTCTGTATGAGAGAGTTGTATTTTTGGAGTACTACAACTTTGTCTCTCTGAGTTTCGTGATTTTATCGTTTAGACCCTCAAAAAGTAGCCTGAATATGGTTTGCAGTCATTTTTGCGCTGTTTTGGGCGATTTTTAGTAATTTAAGAACTGTTTTTTTGCCTCGATTTCTGAGTCAAATTTTGAGGCTGTTGGTTAGAGACCAAAATGATGGATTTTGCCCTCAAACGCTCAAGACTAATTTCAAGAGCTCAATGCCCACTTTTCGATCTACACTAGAGCACGTTTATCGGGTTCACGGTTTAGGAGATACGAGCCTCCAAATAGGGCTATTTTCCAGAGTTTTTTTTTTCTTTTGCTGACGAACTCCCTTTCACGACGTGAACCAATAGGGTGTAGTTCACGACGTGAAACGGACTTCATAATTTTTATCAAATTTGATTATTATTTTTTGGCATGAGGCCTTAAGGCATGAAACCTTAAGTTGTGAAAGTTCGGAAATGGTTCATGGAGTGAAACATGTAGCTCACGGAACTTTTTTTTTTGTGCAGGGGCTGTTTCATGACATGAAAGTTTAGAAATGGTTCACGGCATGAAACACGTGACTCATGGATTTTGTTTTATTTTTTGGCATGGGGACTGTTTCACAATGTGAAAGTTAAGAATGGTTCACGGCATGAAACATGTGGCTCACGAATTTTTTATTTTATTTTTTTTACATGAGGCCTTAAGGTGTGAAAGTTTTTTTTCCCTTTTTTTGGCATGAGGCCTTAAGTGTTTTTTTTCCCTTTTTTTTGGCGTGAGGCCTTAAGGCATTAAGGCGTGAAACCTGAATACGTGAAAGTTTTTTTTTTAAAGTCTAGTGTGAAATTCGAATTTCCTTGTTTGGGGAAATATTTTTTGAATTTTAAATTGGGGAGATATGGGCATTTTCCAAAAAAGGGAAGTGGGAATCAAAAAAGTCAACCCTTTTATGACACCCCCTTACACCCTTCACAAATGATCCCCAAAATGGACAATTTGACAACTCATTGGCATCTTTTCATTCAATGCTCATTAGCCTTATGGGTTATGTAAAAAGTGCTTAAGAATTAATCAAGGATTAATCCTTTCACTAACCTTTCTCCCTTTTGGACTAATCAAGAGTTTTAATTAACCACTAATCACTAATTAATTCATAACATTGGACACATCATTAGATTAATCTATAATTAGAAATTAATTAAACTCTTAATTTTAATCTCTTATCTTTATGCAAAATTAAGTAAAAGAGAGCCAAATTTCTCCAATTGATGAAGAAATTGATGCAATTAGATATTTTGATGCATTTAGCTGCTCCCAAAACACCCAAAAACATTAATTTTGATCTCTTACATGATCAATTTCGATCCCAAAAACACATTTTCTATTTTTTTTACCTCTTGAACTGGATCCTTAATGTGACAAAAACCAGTCAATTAAGGAAGATTAGTTAATTTCAAGGGTTTGTTGATGGTTTTGAGAAATTTTTTAAAGGATTAAGCTACTCCTAATGCTTGCTAACACTATAATGCACACAAATCAAACAAAAAAACATACAAATCCACCAAAAATTAATGATTCTAGTTCTATATTTAACCCTAAAGAGAGCTAAAACTAGAAATTGCATTCCATAGCATTGTTTAATGCTATGGATGTAAATAAAGCCTAATAATCTCTATGTGGCAAGCCCTAGGAGCATTAAAAACCACATTAACAACAACAAAAACAATGATTTAAGCTAAAAATTAAGCAAAAAATATTCTTTATAAAACAAAAAAGAGAGCTATTCTACACCAAATCATAGACAAATCTCCATCGAAACCATATCTTTTTCATGGAAAACCATTAATCAAGACAATGGGCAATGGGTAATGCGTAGATTAGAGAAAATCGATGGAAAAAGCGAAGGGATGACTCCCCGGCACAGCGGGGCCAAAAATGTTACGAGCTCGTAACCCTCGAGGTCTCCAAACTCTACAACTCCTTGAGAAGCAATTCCATCGCATCTCCCACGAGCGTTATCACACAACCGTGTTGCACTACGTGTACTTGTCCCTCCTCTCACCTAAAATCACTCACATACTCACTAGCATGCATTAGAGAGAGAGATTAGCAAGAGGATTAGCAAGAGAAAGACTCTATTGCCACAATGTGAGAGTCCATGTATTATGAGAGATATTCACTTATATACATGGCCTAAGTGTTCACACTCACTTAAACTGTGGTGGCCGGCTTGGCATTTTAGGATCATAAGAGACCTAATGCTATTACAATGACTACTCTCATAATATATACATGAAGTACATCACTTGGGACTTCATCCTAGCTTACTACCACACGCTCTTGAAGCGGAAATCACCATAAATATTCCATAAGACCATTACGGGCGCCCGTCTAAGTTGTAGATTTGGACACCATTGCTTTATATCTTGTATATATGATCTTTTGGTGTATCTACCTTGACTCCTTAATATAGGATGATGGTAGTCTTGTTAACCCTAAGAATAAGTTAACAATAAACAACTAAACGTTTTAAATCATCATACCTTTAGTTTCACAAAGAATCTTATTAATCCCTTTTAGTGTCTTAAGGGGATTCTGATCTACACTCATACAAGTTTTAATGGTTATTTAAGGTTGTTATAGTAGTTGTAATTAACATTTAGTCCAAAATTTACTAGATTTCTTAAAAATCCAATAAGCACTTTTATGGAGATATAGAAACCTTTACTGGTATTGAGGTCCTTATATGTTAAAGTTAGCTCATAATTTTTAATGGTGATTAGATCTTGTATGCAAGAGTTATTGGCAATTTTACTATTTTTAACATGTCACAAACGAAGGTTGATTTCTCTTATTTCAAAGGGAGTTTTTAAAACTACTCTAAGTCAAGATCAAGCACATATAGAAAGGGTTGTTGTGTTAAATTCTTAGATTTATGGATGAAGATATTGCATCTTCAAGTCTACATCCATTTTGCTATCTGTGTGCATATATTAAACTTTTTGGAGGAGTTTTTTGTGGCCTTGAGGTAATATTTTACACTCATTTTCTTGCATATTTTTATTTGTTATTGCAAGTAAGGTTAGACACATAAATAGTTTTGGCTCTACATCAAGTTGGAATGATCAAACTATTCCACTTGGTCATTCTTATTGAGAAACATGCTTATTGGCACATAAGGACCTTTAGGAGATTTTTGATGTGAATGAGAAGAGACCCATTACCTCCTGTTTTCCATACTCTAAAAGGTAAGCTATTAAAATTTGGTGTATTCTGTAGTGTAGAGACCTCACATTACATAGGGACAAAGGTGATTTGATAAAAGATATGTACAAGCTCTTTCTATCATTTCTCTTTCAAAACAAAGATGATTTGATTTGAAAGAGATACTCAAGCTCTTTCTATCATTTCAAATCAAATTAAAGATGCACAAGCTCTTTCTATAATTTCTCTTTCAAATCAAAGGTGACTTGATGAAAGAGATGCACAAGCTCTTTTTATCATTTATCTTTCAAATCAAGCAAATCTCATACGATACACTTGAGAAGACCTTTTCAACAAAGGAATGAAGCAAAAAAACTCTTAAGGGACCAAATCTTGGGTGCTAGATGAACATATTAAAGAGAAACATTTGATTTCTTATAACCTTGAATAGTCTTACTCCTTCATATGCAACTTTTGTGACATCTCTAAACATCACTCTTAGAGCTTCTCCAATTTCATTTGATGAGTTGGTATGTTTGCATTTACAAGAAGAACAAAGGATGTGGAGCCATATGAGAAAGTTTTCCTTGCAAAAGAATTCAAAAGGCAAGTGGAAGCAAAATAAGAATATGGCCTTGATCATCAAAGGAGCATATTTGAAGTCCTCAAACGATGCATCAAGTGAAGATAAATAAAAGAAAAAGAAGGTTCAGTGCCACTATTGCAAGAAGCTTGGTCATTATCACAAAGAAAAACAAGGTTGAGTGCCATTATTGCAAATAAAAAGAAGGTAAGTGTCATTGCAAAAAAAACAGGGTTAATTGCCACTTCTACATTGATGATACATATGCAGCTTTGGATTAGCAAGCTAATTTTACATGTGTTTCTTTTTATTGTACTTTCTTGTATATGGAAGAGATGCTAAATGTAAGTCCTAAGTTGGGACAATAAATTATGGAGATTCTTGGTTGTAGCAAAATGTTGGGAAAGTATACAAGGATGCCCCTTTTGCTACTATAAAAGACAAAAGCTCAACTATTTGGCACGTATAGTGGTGCTTCAAGGCTTATATCTCTAACATTATTACTTGTAGAAAACTGTTTGGATAGCACGTATGGATGTCCCTTAATGTGCTAGTTGCATAAGCTTGATGTACAATATGTTTATCACCATGTATGTATAAACTATGTAACAAAATAAGGTTATCTTTGGTAGGATAGGTTTAGGCACATGAAGCCAAATCTTGAGCAGCCCACTTCAATGTGAAGGTTGCATACTTGGAAAGTTCCAGAGGATGATTATATAAGAGCCAAAAACCACTTCAGCTCCTTCATAATAAAGATGTGTGTGGTCTGATAAACTTGGTGTAGCCATATGTTTTGTTGCATTCATTCATATCTTTTTTTTCAATTCTCATTGATCTTTTATATAGAAGAAAATCATGATGTTTTTATGTGTTTCACATTAATTTTTGCATTGGTTGCAACCAACTTGTTCATAGGTTAAACACCCTTCACAATGAAAGGGAAGGCGAATGTGTTTCTCATGATTTCAAAGAGTTTTACAATTCAAAGGGGATTAAGAATATATTTTTGGTAGCTAATACTTCATAATAAAATGGTATTGCTAAGAGAAAGAACCAAAGTAACACAAAGATGGCAAGAATAAAGGTAAAGGCTTGGACCACATATTTTGAATAAATGGTAAATTTTCATGTCTTGAGTAGATTCCTAACAAAAAAGTGAAAGGATAAGATAGGACAAGAGAGGACATTCGAGGACAAGATAGGACAAGTAATGTCCTCTCTTCATGCCTTGAATAGATTATTAACAAAGACATTTAAAGACAAGATAGGACAAGTAATGTCCTCTCTTCATGCCTTGAATAGATTATTAACAAAGACATTTTAAAGACAAGATACGACAAGAGAGTACAAGATTCCCAATAAAGGAATTTAAGAACAAGATAATCTATTCATGCCTTGAATAGATTATTAACAAAGACATTTAAAGACAAGATACGACAAGAGAGTACAAGATTCCCAAATAAAGGAATTTAAGAACAAGAGATAAGACACCAAACCATTTCAAGATTAGTACGGTAGAAAGCCGTGTTGATCATTTTGGGTATTTAGCTCTACTACGCCTGCTTCTGTGTCACCTCAGAGGAGGACAAAACTTGACAAGGGAGGTAAATGAATTTTCATGGGTCTAGTGGGTGAAAGAAAGGGATTCATGCTCTATAAATCACACCTATGAAGATTAAAACTGGCAAGGATGTAATTACAAGAAGAGGAAAGTTTGCAAATCAATTTAAGTGAATTTTTACACATTTAATACCCATAAAAGTGCATGGGATAGTCACCTAATCAATTTAGCCCTAAAAAATAGCCCAACTTAACACCAAATTCAATGGAATATTCTTCATTATCACAAGGTACTAGTAACCCTCACCCAAATGGGTTATAAAAGGATAGTAAAATTAAGTGACACTTGGTATAACATGAGTGATATCTTGTATGAAGCTAGGGACTAGTCATGTTTGGGTAAATGTCATGCAAAGAAATATAATTCCATCGTCAAAATATCATAGTTGGGAGTTGGTTGACCCACCTATAGTTACATATCATGCTATTCAACTACAAATCCCATTTAGTGGTTGGCTAAAGTCTATGCACAAGAAATAAGTGTAGGCTATGAAGAAGTCTATGCACAAGAAATAAGTGTAGGCTATGAAGAAGCCTCCTACTATAGTAGCTAGATTGACAACCTTTCACAACTTGGTATGTATTGCCACTCATTATGGATGGAATGTATCAAATGGATGTCAAAAAATAATTTTTGAATGGTGATCTCAAAGAGGAAGCCTGTGTGGAGCAACCATATGGTTTCATACTTGCAAGACATGAAGGAAAAGTACATATGTAAAAAAAACATTTTGTATGGTCTCAAGCAATCTCCTCGAGCTTAGTATCAAAAAATTCATACATACTTTCTAAAGGCTTTACTTACTTTCTTTCTAAAGGATTTACTAACTACCCCATTGTGAGTATACACTCTATGTACTTAATGATGGGGTTGATTTACTAATAATCATCCTCTATGTGAATGATATAATTCTTTCTAGCAACAATGAAGAGAAGGTTGTAGGGATAAAAGCATATTTGTCTTTCACATTTGACATGGAGTCTACTTCATTAACGTTTGGAAAGTGAATTTTGGAAAAATGCAGATGGAGTCTTTATGTTTTAGTCTAAGTGTGCCAGAGATATTTTGCTAAAATTCAACATGAAGAATACCAAACCCTTAACAACTCCAATTGAAACTAATCTCAAGCTTAGGAAAGATGAAGTAGGAGATATGGCAGAAGTTTATCTATATTATTAACCATATAGTATTAAACCTTAGTCATTATTCTCGCACTTAGATATCAATCAATATACTAAAACCTTATACGTCGCTTTGTATCTGATTATATTATAGCACAAGACACAAGCTCACAATGTAATGAAATCATCAACAAAATAGCCAAAGATTAGAGAGAGTTTATAATAATATAGAGATATGTTATGCCATCACTGTTTATCTTGGTATATGTTAAGAAATATAGTGCCATGGAGCACAAGGAAGGTGGGAGTGAGTGTAAGTCTAGCAAGCTACCACATGAGCAAGCAGGAATTATCCCACATGAGCTAACAAACCCAAGATGTACCCACCTCATATAAAAGGGGTCACTTTCAAGAAATCAAATCAAGCAAGCTCTCAAGTCTTTCTATGAAACCAAGTCTCAATCTTGTAACCTAACTAAAATTGACTCTAAAGTTTAAATAATTAGCTTTTCATCATCATGATGAGGCAGCATTCACCTTAGCTTAGGGTTTTACATCATCTCTTTAACCCATAAGCTTCCATAGCCATAGCTGTAGGTACTCATGTTATTCAACATGGTATCAAAGCCACCCCTCTCCTTATTAGCTTCTCCATAGCCCTCCATCTCACTCATTACCCTAATAGATCAGTTAGCATTAATACTAATCACATCTATCCCCTTCACTTCCATTGAATCTCAAGCTCTCCATAGCCATATCTCTCATACTTGAGCACTTCCATAGCATAATTTTCCTAGTCTGGAGCACACTCTCAGTTCTCAGCATACTAACCCTTACATTTCAACTCTAATTAAGTAAAGATTAGAATTTATAGGAGTTGGTTCTCCTCAAATACACCACCATTTTCTAAGCCCTTCTAGGGCATCTTCAGCACTCCAATGAGTTTCTCTATCTTTAGGGAATTAGCAAAATTCAACGTTATCAGCCCATAATATGCAGAATCGTTGTCATGTGGTCTTTTAGTCCATTCATCGCCCACTCATCAGATTACCCAAATTTGTTTTAGGCATGCTTAGATTATGGTATAAAAAGCCCACAACTAAAATTTGAGCTCATTTCATCCACATCCGTGAGCATGGGAAGCAGAAAAGTAGTTATATGCACCAATTTTGAGTGAAGCGAAGCTATCCATGAAGGATAAACACCTTAGCCTAAAAGCCCCTTTAACTCTTATCTTACATGCTCAATTTGATGCTCCAAGATGTAGCCCTGTTAATCAATAGTTTCACCTCTTAATCACTATCATTAATGAGTGATTAGTAGAAATTGAGCTAATTAAAGGTCAAAATTGAAAAGTTAGGTAATATTTTGCCTAGGAAACTCTATTTTACACATCAATATTTCTCTAATCTCATCATTTGTATCATTTCATTATTTGAGCATATGACCAAGAATTGTGTAATAGAGTACAGACACTACCATAGAGATTAAAAAGAACTTATTGTAAGACCCTCTCAAATGGTAAACACACATAAGGGGGAAGTTAACTAGGGAAAGCATAAAAGGATACACACATGTGCATACACATCCCTAGTAAAGCAAAGGTGCATACACATCTAGTCTAAGAATGCCAAAAGCACAAGTGCATGAGATGACCACATTGCAACCACAACATCCACACATAATGTATCAAAGGCTCTTAAGGAAGTAAAACTTAATCACTAAGCAAGACAAAGAAGCCGATAACAAAACAAGAAGATGGTGCAAGAAGAAAATAGCTAGGAGTCAAGCCAAAGAGCAAATACCAAGCGCCAAGAAGCAGTTAAACAAGAAGATGGATGAGATAAAGAGTTTGATCCTTGGGAAAGCACAAATGGATACACACATGTGCATACACATCCTAATCAAAGCAAAGGTGTATACACATCTAGTCTAAGAATGCTAAAAGCACAAGTGCATGAGATGACCACGTTGCAAAGCATGACATCCACGCATAATGTATCAAAGGCACTCAAGGAAGTAAAACTTAATCTCTAAGCATCAAGCATAAGAGCCAAATAAGCCAACAACAAGTAAGAAGATGTTGTAAGAAGAAAAGAGCCAACTGTCAAGCCAAGAAGCAAAGACCAAGAGCCAAGCAGCAATTAACAAGAAAATGGATGAGACAAAGAGTTTGGTCCTTAGGAAAGCACAAATGGATACACACATGTGCATACACGTCCTAAGAAAAGAAAATGTGCATACACATCTAGTCTAAGAACGTAAAAAGCACAAGTGCATGAGATGACCACATTGCAAACCACGACATCCAACACATAATGCATCAAAGGCACTTAAGAAAGTAAAACTCAATCACTAAGCATCAAGCATAACAGCCAAAGGCGCTGGCAACAAAAAAGAAGATGTTGAAAGAACAAGTGCATAAGATGGCTACATTGCAAACCACAACATCCACACATTGCAAACCACACCATGAGATGACCACATTGCAAACCATAGCATCCACACATAATGCATCAAAGGCACTTAAGGATGTAAAACTCAATCAATAATCATCAAGCATGAGAGCCAAAGAAGCCAAAAACAAACAAGAAGAAAAGATCCGGGAGGCAAGCCGAGGAGCAAAGACGAAAAGCCAAGTAGCAGTTAACAAGAAGATGGACAAGACAAAGAGCTAGGATGCAAGGGCAAAGCTGCATGAAGAAGTATGAAGGTAATCACACAAGGTCTTCATCAAGAAAAACAAAGGAGACCACAATAAGCACCTCACTTCTCTAAGCAAGCAATCAACAAAACCTCACTACCCAAGCTTATTTTTTAGCCTACATATTGTAAAAAGGGCTCACCATATGAGTAGACACCCATCTCATCTCTGTTGTTTTCACCATACCTTACCGCCTTAAGTAGCTATGTTGGCACTAGGGGGTGATCACATGTTGCTCACATGTTGTAACTAAACCTTGCCACTTGAGAGTAGAAAATTAAGAACCCTAGGGGGGATTAGAGCTGTAAACCTCACATCCAACCGCCTTGTAGTGGCCTAAGAATATGTCACCAAGGGGGGGTGTTGGGAAATATGGTGCCATGGAGCACAAGGAAGGTAGGGAGTGAGTGTAACTCTAGCAAGCTACCACATGAGCAAGCAGGAGTTATCCCACATGAGCTAACAAAGCCAGCATACCCATCTCATATAAAAGGGGCGACAAGCAATCCAATTGAGCAAGTTATCATGTCTTTCTATGAGTATAAGTCTTAATCTTGTAGCCTAACTAAACTTGAGTCTAAAGCTTAATTAGTTTAGCTTTTCATCAATCATGTGTGTACTTAGGTAGCATCCACCTTAACTTAGGGTCTCATATCATCTCTTTAACCCACAAGCTTCCATAGGCATAGCTTGAGGTACTCATGTTTTTCAACAGTATGTATCGATATTATCTGTTTATGTTATCACTTGATTATAAATGTATTAACATGTTAAATCGTATGTGTTGGTTATTTTCCCCAACACTTTTAGTGATCCTACTGGGGTTCATGTCTCTTTTATGGATGGAGGCCATGAGTATTCCTGATGCAGCGGGCAAGCTCAAACAAATGTAGAAGAATGGTACAGTTCATACCAATAACTGTGTATAGGTCATCGACTCGCTTTATGTTTCAAAAGTCTTCATGCTGCCATTGGAGGGTGCAATAGCCATTAGTCTAGCAACAACTGAGGAAGAAATGGAGGCATTCTTTGGCCTGAAGGGGTTTGGTAAGGAGCACAAGATAGCTAATCATCCCAACCATATCAATCATCTTCATTTTTTACTTATCAAAAGAGATACTCATGTTAACACATAAGACCAGTTAGTGGGATGGTTCTTCACTACAGACATGGGCAAACAGATGTCATGGGCTACCTTGTTGTGTAACCAACTTATCAATAGAGATACTCATGTTAACACATAAGACCAGTTGGTGGGATGGTTCTTGACTACAAACATGGGCAAACAGATGTCATGGGGGGCTACCTTGTTGTGTAACCAACTTTTTGTAGAGATAAAGCATTAATCAGGAAAACAAAAATTTCTTCTTATCTTTATCTGCTGGGCCTAATAGTTTCTTTGCGACATAAACACAAGCAAAGGCACTATTTCCCCACAAGCCCATTGCTTCAAGATTGACCCCTAAACCCCAATTTGTAAAGAAGAAAAAGATTAGGACTGGACACATCGATGAAAATTAGGTAGCGAAAGCACATAAAAAAGCAACACAAAGAAGGAAGTAGCAACATGACAAGGCAGTGGAACCCAACCCCAAAACACACCACTAAAATAACTGGAGAAGGGTTCGAACATACTCATGAAACCCTTGCGATGCCTTCATCATAATTTTTCCTAAGGAAGTCATCCTAGATCTTGTGCAGTCTCCCTCCATGCCCCCTTCGCGCAACGGATTTGGGGGTGCTAGCAGCCGAAGTAGCACTCCTTGTGCGGTGCAGGGTCCTCTGGTGTGCCTTGCTGGTAGGAAGATCCATGGCAAATCAAGGAGAAAAACCAAGAAATGGAGATTTACCTTCGGAACGCACAAGCCAAATTAGCAGAAGTTCTAACCATCCGAAACCGGTTGGAAGCATAGAGAGAGAGAGAGAGAGAGAGAGAGAGAGAGAGAGAGAGAGAGAGAGAGAGAGAGAGAGAGAGAGAGAACACTTGGTACTACACATGAAGAGGCTACACATAGTGAGCAAGAAAGTAATATTAATGTCTACAAAAGACCCTCTATGAGACCATAAGTGATACATTGAGATATAATGATACCTTGGATATATTGAGCCATGAATGAAAGAAAAGGAAAAATGGCTATCACTAGTGTATACAGATGTGATATCAACATGTGACCCTATATGGGAGAAACTAGCCGTGATCAACTAATAATGATGCCCTCCTCAACCAATATGGATCTGATGGTGGGCTGAGAGAGTATACAGCCTGTGTGATGGAAGCTTATCAATGACATTTCAAAGAACCTCCTAGATTTGCATTTGTCTGCCGATGGAGGGTTGTGATGCTCTAGGTCGGGGGCGTTTGGCCTGAAAATAGATCAAGCTCTATCAGTGTGAAGACCATTCTAGGGCGGAGGACCGGACTACTAGTGTGGGCAGTGGATGCATGACAACTGAAGAAATCTGTAATGGCCCTCTAGGAAAGCACAACCTTTATGTGGCACCAACATCTTATTCTAATCATGCGTGATAGCATCATGACCTGTAGCCTCTCTATGCTCTTCTAGATAGCCTCCCCTAGCATTGTTGCCCAACATATCTTACTAAATGAAGGAAAAAAATGCTATCAAAACAACCCCCAAGGTTGAGGAATCTCCCATATTTGTTAATCAATTAATGCCTTTAACAAAAGGGCCTTAAGACTAAGGCAAGCAACCTTATGGCAGCAATTATGAGAACTGCTGTGTGATTCCCCGCACCTGTGTGCATGGCCAGGCCAGCGAACTTGTTCTCCTTGTTGTCGCTGGACCCCGAAACGAAAGCAGAAGAAGAAGGAGAAGAGGGGAAGGTGAGCTCCATGCCCTCCTCCAAGAAGAAACGCCGGAAGCCCAAGAAGGAGAATGTCGAGGCCTTGATTTCTAGCCTTAGCATTCGTGAAGACTCGCAGGACACCAAAGTCGACGCAAGCACCCTGTCCTTGGATTGTAAGGACGAAGACTGTATTGGGTCGCTAACAAACTTAACCACAGGCGAACACGTTGCTGCTCCGATCCTCTCCATGGAGAGAGGTGCAACCCTTGGATGCTTGAAGTGGCCTCTCGTGTGGATCGACCTTGAAATGACAGGTATGTTGCTGACCTTAGCTCCCAACTCGTCTCACCTTTCTCTAAGCCCTGGAACGTTTTGAAACAAAGATTGCTATATGGTACAAAGCAAACCTTTGCCATCTATTCAAGGAGTCTGCCAGGGAATTACAAACTTGATTCTCTTAATGCCTGCTGCATTGCTGTAGCATGCAGTGCAGATACTCATGCACGCATGGGTGCGGTGTGTGTGAGGTTGACTGGTCTCAATTATTGAGCATGCGAGTAGAGACGAGAAACCATTCTCTGATGGTGTGCATAGGTGGAGCAAACAAAAAGTGTGCATTCCTCAGTCTCTATCTACGGCATGTCACTGAGGGTGTTCTGAGTATGTGGGTTTTATGTGTGTACATTATTATTCAAATTTATTGACCGTTTTGGACCTTCTTTCCCATCTTACTGTGCAAGACATTGCACAGATGAAATCTTTGATTTGCAACTTTATGATTTATTTGAGCAAGCTCAATAACCATTCTGCATCTCATCTAGACAGTGCTCTCTCGATGCGTAATGCTGACCCCAACTAGGCAACCAACTCTGAAGAATGGTTTAGCAGAAGCCCTAACTGTGATGCCAATTATAAGGCTATTGGTCAAGTGCATGTTGGGAAAAGCATAATGAGTGATAATAAAAGCTTAATGAGATCATGGAGTGATGAAAGAGCTATGGTGGTTCAAGATAAGCCATGGTGGTCACATGAACAAAAGTGTAATTAACTAGTACTTAATCCAAGATTAAGAGAGCATAATGACAGCACAATAAGGAGCATCACATAGCATATAAAATTCGTGTTTTTCTCATTAGGAGGGCCACCATTTTATAGCCAAAGTGTACATGCTTGAATGACATCATTGCTTACATCTCATCAAGAGCATCCAAGGCCATCTCCCTCCACATGGCTTCCTAGAATATAGCCTCCATGGAATCTTCTGAAACTCGCCTACTTCAAGTGGGGTTTGACCCTTACATTCACCTGGATTCTCTTCACATTACATGGTCCTTTTACATTTTATTGAGTGCTTTAACCTTAGACCATGACATTGATCATAAATTCCAACATATTCCAATACCCTCCCTTGATCATGGCATGGTATATTGCCCTCCCTTGATCCAAACATTACATGAAAGAAAAAGCTTAACTCATAAGGAGTATAGCTCTACAGTACATAAAAGAAATTAGCATCGCTCATAGGGAGCATAGCTTCTACATTGCAAAAAGAAAATGACATGACATGAAAACATTCCTACATGAAAACATTCCTCTCCCATACCCCATCATCATCATAGCATCATCATCATCATATCCATGGGCATCATCATCATCTGTCATCATTTGTTGGTCATGGAGACCCAACTCCCCATCAATCCCCCCTTGAGGGCTACATGGCCTACTGAGAGATATTGTGGGCATCATAACAACACATAACCTACATCATCGGTGGTTAGAGGTGTCCATACATAAACATTTGGGTAAGAGAGGGCATAAACATTGTTGGCTTTAGAAAGCCCATTCTGCATCTACCTCTGCATCAAAGGAGGTAGTAACATTGTTGCATGCTTGAATTGCTTCTTCGGAATCATTCGAAGTGCTTACCATATTTGCCTGGTTGGTGTAACATTTGTCGGCGAGGTGACCTGGCTTTCCACATTTGGTGCATATTCGCTTTGGCTTGTCTTTGTGGTAGCAATTCTTGGCAAGATGTCCTGTCCTTCCACAATGTGTACATTGGAGTGATTTGCCGGTTTGCTTTTGAACAAGGTATGCCTGGTTTGAGACAAGATCAATGGCTCTACCTTTCAGCTTCTTCTCTTCTTTCAAGAGAACACTCTCTATTCCCTCCAAAGTGGGATCCTGCATGTACTTTAAGGTCGGCATGAGTGTATCATACTCGGATGGCATTGACTTTAGGAGGATGGCTATGGCATCACTCTCCTTGACTGGTTCATTGATGGCTTCGAGCTGGGCCATCAAGCTCTTCATGGTGTTGATGTGAGATGCAAGTTTCTCATCAATCTTGTACTCTAGACTGTAAAAGTCTACTTTGAGACTGATTTTGCTGTGGAGGCCTTGAGCACCAAAAGATTTATCCAGTGAATTCCACGCAATTTGTGAAGATGTTCCATTACCAATGTAATGTATATAACTATCTTCAACTCCAAGGGCAATGAGAGCTAATGCTTTCTCATCCTTGGTTTGCCAAGAGATTTCTCCTTCTCGTGTGGCAGGTTTAGGTATAGTGCCATTGACTATGCCCCAAACTCCTTCTTTCATTAGTAAAAATCTCATTTTGACTTGCCAAGTGTGGAAGTCATGACCGTTGAATTTCTTGATGAAAGAGGATGATATGTAAGTTGACTCCATGATTGGAACTGAACAATGCAATAGATTAAAAGCTAGAATCCCCCTTCACCATATAGATGCATGAAATTACTCAAGAATTTCCCAAATCCATAAGCCTTTGCATAGTGATAATAATGGGGCCTAGACTTGATCCTAGGTTTTCTAGTTTTGCTTTTGGGTTTCAATGATTTTTTGATATAATCTTCATTAGATGATTCAGCATCCGAATGCATGACTACAAAGAGATATTCAACTCAATATGCATATTAGAATGTCATCTCAATAGATAATTATATGATGATTAGTGGAGATGATTAATTAAAGAGGGAAAAACTGCCCCCAAAAATAGAGTGAGCTTTGAGCAATTGAATGAGGCTCTTCCCAAATGAGAAACATAAAATGCTTTAAACCAAGTGAGAACCAAGGTATTGGCTCTAAGCTCAGCACTCAAACATGCCAAGATGTTGCTTCAATCTCTGTAAATCTGCTCTGCAACACAGCATGTAGTGTCACTGAGAAATTAGTTCAAACAGCAGCTACAGTGGACCATTGCTCATGAAAATCAACAAGGAGGAGCTTCATAGCATCAATGTTATGCTCATAAGAGGAATTTGCAAACCATTCTTTGTACAGCTCCAATTTAATGAATTTCGCAGCGCAGAGGCGGGCTGTTGCAGAGCCAAATTCGCCGCGTGTACTTCGTGGGAGCTCAAATGGAGCTAGGTGTAGAATGCGCCGGCTGTTAGCTTTCTTTTGAATCAAAAAGCTTGAGATTTGGTGGAGTATAGAGCTCACATGAAGCAAAAGACCAGCAGGGGGTGCAGTGAAGCTTTAATGGAAAGCTTGAAAAAATGAAAAACTAATCAATGTGGTTAATTACTATGCCTAGGGATAATCATGGCTCTGATACCATGTTGGGAAAAGCATAATGAGTGATAATAAAAGCTTAATGAGATCATGGAGTGATGAAAGAGCTATGGTGGTTCAAGATAAGCCATGGTGGTCACATGAACAAAAGTGTAATTAACTAGTACTTAATCCAAGATTAAGAGAGCATAATGACAGCACAATAAGGAGCATCACATAGCATATAAAATTCGTGTTTTTCTCATTAGGAGGGCCACCATTTTATAGCCAAAGTGTACATGCTTGAATGACATCATTGCTTACATCTCATCAAGAGCATCCAAGGCCATCTCCCCCCACATGGCTCCCTAGAATATAGCCTCCATGGAATCTTCTGAAACTCGCCTACTTCAAGTGGGGTTTGACCCTTACATTCACCTGGATTCTCTTCACATTACATGGTCCTTTTACATTTTATTGAGTGCTTTAACCTTAGACCATGACATTGATCATAAATTCCAACATATTCCAATAGTGCAGGTGTAACAGAGACGGAGCAGAATACAAGCACACATTAATAACCTAAACCACTACCGTATTTCTATTGTATCTTGAGCAAATGCTGCATGTAAAGCCTGCCAATTGATTCAAGGCTGAGCGTTAAAGAGTAAACCTAATATTTTACTCAAGAACAGTTTCCCTCGCAATCCAAGTTGCACGAGAACCACTCTCTAGAAGCAATGCTGGCTGGGGATGGAAGAAGAAACTCACTACAGGGAGTTGGGTTGTGACATGTCCTTGACTTTCTTAATCCAGGCCTAAGCGTACTGGTTAGGAACATTATTGCAAAAGCAATGATTAGACAGTAGAGAGAAGAGAGAGAGGAACTGTATTTTCAGTATATTGATATGATACAAAGGAATGTCTGGTTGTGGCCTTTGGCCTTCCAAAATGGGCTGAATCCTGACTAAAGGACTGACTATTGATTTGCCTCCATTTGGGGATCAGATAATCTAATGATTAACTAGCCTTGCTATTTATAGGCTCATGGAAATACCCCTATGGCAGCCCGACTGCTGTTGGGCAGCAGAGACGAGCACGAAAATCATTTAAATATCCTTTAATGATGCTGATTCCAAGGCAATGTCGCTGAGACTCCTGGGGTGGCCGCACCTCAGGCAAGTTGCTGACCGACCTGCGACTGCCAGCCAAGTACCAATCGCCAGACTCCTGTGTGCCGTCAGCCGAAGAAAGAGAGTGATCTTCCTCGGCCGAAAGCTATCCCAAATCCTCTTCCAAAAATCTGAAAGGAAGCACTGTGATAGGCCCTGAGATTGCCAGTGTGTTGCTGTTGCCGGTGTGCCATCTATCTCAGGCATCTGGATCCTGCGGCCAAGCCGAGCTGTATATGCAAAGAAAAGGGCATCCAGAGTCTCCACCTGATCTGTGGGATCATACCAAATCCACTCTCCAGGGTCCGACTGCAACCGTGTGAGAGGTCGGCACTCTGAAATCCATAGCTGCCCCAAAGTCTCTTCTTGGCCACCTTGGCCTGTGCTGGATTTATGTGCCATGCCTGTGCTCGAAAACCAATCACCCTCACCCTCACCCTTTGCAAGGTGCAGCCTCTAAAATCCTCCAAGGGGTGCTCTGATCTCTCTAGTCTGCCATGGGATCCAATAGAAAAGGTGAGTAGACCACTGTCCTCATCTACTCCATGGACTTGGCTGGTCCCATGCTCACAAGCTGCTTCTCTGAGGCCACTGGAACAATCTGTATGAGGGCTGGCCTGAGATGATCCCAAGCATGAAGTAGAGTTGCTGCGAATCTGTCCTCAAAGGCAGGACTAAAACCACGGGCTCGCATCTCTGTGAAGATCCATCTAGTACTCTGCGGCCATGGGCCTCCAAGGCTCAGAGTGCGGGCTGAAATCCGGGCCAAGAGGAAATCCTTCCAAGGCTCACCACCAGGTAGGAGTCCTCTAACAATCAACTTGCCCAGCAGGGCACGACTGTATAGCTAGATCGATGAGGCAAAGCCCCCCTTTGCTACGTGGTTGAATGATCACTCTCCATGCCACCTTGGCCTTGGCTAGCCTCCCATCACTTTCGGTCCACAAGAAGTTCCGGATCAAATGTTGTACCTGGCCAATACATGCTCGAGAAAAGGCCTAGCACGAGGTGATGTACCACATGGTGGCAAGCAGTACCTGGTTCGCCACCACCACTCTGCCTGCTAGGGATAGCCTCGCCGAGCTCGAGTATAAAAGCTTCTTCCGAATACTCAGAAGAAGCGAAGTGAGCTGTTGCTCGGGAGAGAGATCAATTGTCACATGCATGCCACGTGGACATGCTTCTTCTAATCTGGACAGGCAGTAGGATAGGGTCAGACACCTTTCTAGGGCTGAGTGGGACCAAGAGGACTGTAGCCAGTGACCAGCAGCAGTGGATGAGAAGGCGTGAACCAGGCGGCAACCTCACAAGGCTGTGAAGGGCAGCGTGGAGCATTCAGTAGTATAGCCGTAGTCGGTAGGCAGCCAGCAGTAACCCGACAGGAGGAAAACGCCCAGAAGTGCTGGTCGGCAACATTAAATGCTGGTTAGCCAGGTTTGGTCCAATCAGCTAGATTATAAGGGCCTATATAAAGAGGGCGAGGTCTCTTAGTCAGTCATTCAAGTTCCCACTTGGGACTTGGGTCACAAGTAGGAGTACATGTCACCAGCCTGGACATTTCTCAATATGAAAGGGGTCTGGTGGACTCGTGGATGTCTAAATATTTGGAAAGTACAAGCTTTGGGAATGGGGGATTATCCTAGAATACAAAGGACCACACTCCTAAAATTTAGGAGAGTTGCTCTCCGAGGAAATTCTGTTCGCGTCATTACATCTGAAATTGAGTAGATACGATACCAAGAGTTGGCAAAGTGCCTATGACAGAATGTCTACCAGTTGGGATATTTTTAGAGATAAGTTTATGGAAGGACCCATCTCTTAGATTGGGACATGTGGCAAGAAAGTGGACCAAAGTGAGACAAGTGGCCTGACACTTGTTAGAAAGTGGATCAAAGTGAGACAAGTGGCCTCACACTTGTCACTTCAGCTATTGTGTGGCTCTCCACTTGTCATTGTAGCATTCTCTTGCCATTTTAGCTCATGGGAGGCCCAAATCTATAAATTGGAGCCCTCTCTCTTCATTAATAGAGGCTCTCTTGCTGCACACTAGCCTCTACCACCGTTATAGGCTGCCCTAATGATGGCTACTCTCTTTCTCTCTCTCTTGAAGGTTGCCCATGAAGAATACCGGCTGTTGGGGACTGTTTTGGAGGCTTCCATCGCGAAGAAATACTGAAGGCAAGGGTTTCCATCTCTTGAAGGCTGCCCATGAAGAATACTGGCTGTTGGGGACTGTTTTGGAGGCTTCCATCGCGAAGAAATACTAAAGGCAAGGGTATTTAATCATTTATTATGATTTCTAGCCATTGTACTTGTTGTACCAGCCTTTGTACCTATTGTACCAGCCATTGTACTGGCTGTACCAGTCCTTGGTACTTATTGTACTTGTTGTACCACCCATTGTACCGGCTATACCCACTTATGTACTTGCTATACCAGCCATTGTACCTGTTGTACTAGTCACTGTACATGTTGCACTAGCATTTGTACTTGCTGTACCTGTTGTACCAGCCACCGTACTGGTTGTACCAGCTGTACCGGTTGTACCAGCCATTGTACGTGCTGTATCGGCTGAATGGAGAGTTATACTTGTTGTACCAGCTCTATTGCATGAAGACCCGTGGTTTTTGGGGAAGAATCAGTACCCACACGGAGGTATATGGATTATATTATTGGCTCGGCATTTCTACAGCCTATGTTCCGGCTTGGTAGCCTCGTGTTGGGCTGTGTCATGGCATTTGTATATGGATAATCCGGCATCTCCCATGGGGAGAGTAAGGCCCTCAAAGCTTGTACATGATATTATTCTCCTTGGGTAATAAAATACTCCAAGGGGGGGGGGGGTCGGCCCATCCCGGCCTCTATGCGGTGTCACACGTGCAAGCTTCATTTTCAGCATTTGTGGATGTTTTTGTCCAGCTTTTATATTTAAATGTTTTAATATACATTGATGGTATCAACAAGTGTGTCAAAGGTCCTAGTCCCCCGGGCACCCACCGCGAGTTTCATTGGTATCAGAGCATAGGCTTTCTTGGAAGCGGAGGCTTCCTTCTATCAATAAGGAAGAGAAAAGATCTCAAGTGGGGACCACACTTACCATCATTGCTGTTAAGCATGGTCAGCCGCTTCATAGCTTATGAAGCAAGAGCATGAGCAGTAGACAGGTTGTTGATCTAAGGATTTATGAATTCACAAAAATTTATCTTGGAAGTGTGGAGTTGGCTTTATGTGCACACATTTAGCACTCTTTTCATATGGATATTGTGGATTATATTATCAAGCTTACAGGCAAGCTATATGGAGATATATCTCAGGATATCTTAAGGATATGGTGACGAGACATTTCTTTTGGCTTCATGACCAACCTGGCAAAGAAAAGCTAAGTATACTTTGAGTTTGCAAAGTTGGTGCTTTTGCTATTTACTATGAAGTGTTTTTGATGTTCACTAACCCTTGTATAGCCATGCAAGGAGAAAGGTGGTGTCGTTTGCCTTGACATGGTTTCAAGGAAACATTGTTTATGGCTCCCTTTATTGGGATGGATTATATCTATGGAGATTTCTTTCTTGGACAAGATTTATATAGATAATAGCCTTCACAAGCAATTTCTATGAACGAATCTGTCCTAGTTTATAGAGAAGAAATATTTGAATCTCTCATGGATATGCTGCTTTTATGGATAAAAGTCCACCTCTACTCCAAGGTGTGGTTAGCACGGAGTATGTGGTAAGAGGTATGGTATACAGGTCTATGGATTCCTGGACTTCTTTTCTAGGGATTTGGATCCATCCTCAGGTTTATGGATTATGTTTATGACTCCCTTTTACTGGGATGGATTATTCTTTATGGCTCCCTTTATTTGGGATGCATTGGACTTATGGAACTAATGGTTCACATAAGTGTTCTCTTGTCCTACGTGCTCTCTTGAAGATTGTTTCTACCATGTGTGGGTGGAACAATAGAGAGCAGATGGAAGGGAACATGGGCACTTCAGAGGGTAGTGTTGAGCACAACATGCCGTGTATAGTGTTCTCTTGTCCTACGTGCTCTCTTGAAGATTGTTTCTACCATATCTGGGTGGAACGATAGAGAGCAGATGGAAGGGAACATGGGTACTTGAGAGGGTAGTGTGAGTTGGTGGCCGAAATGCCTACAAACTATTGGTGACCGAAATGCCTATAAACTATGTGTAGCAGAAATGCTTATGGAACACCAGGCTATCTATGCCTGCGAGTGATTGTTTTATCTTGTTACTTGAGCCCACCTCTCATCCAAGGTGTGTGGTCAGAGTACCAACACAAAGTGCAAGTGGTAAAGTGGACATGATACCTGGTTGGCAAGGGACTTATGTGTATGCCAAGGGGCATGTGGATTGGCACATGTTTGTGTGCTTTGAGCTTGGATTATGATATCTGGACTTATCGGACTATTTTGTCTTGCCTGTTTATTTGGGACATGGATTTATTTATCTTTATGCCATATTAGAATTACTATCTCCCCATACAGAGGCCAAGAGGTTCATTGTTCATCTCACCATGCATGTGAAAGCTCTATGGATCTATATTTGAGTCTGAGCTCAGCACACTGGTAGAGAGAGAGGGATACATAGCACCACGGCAGGGAGGATTTAGGAGGACCTTCTCCATGCTGGATCACATATTCACGCTTTGGGCTATCATCGAGTAGGCCAAGGCAGATGACTGATTATACTGTTGCTTTGTGGACTGCCGCAAAGCTTTTGATATAGTGCCTCGGGCTCATCTCTTACAGTGTTAACAACATCTTGGGGTCCCATGTGACATGGTCTGGGCTATCATTGCCTTATATGAGTCAGTTATTGGTAGGGTGAGATGCCCGGGAGGACTATCTGAGGAGGTCTCTAGCACCATCGGAGTGAAACAAGGATGCTCACTATCTTTGACCCTCTTTGGACTTTACATAGATGAGATCTCAGACTTCATTGATAGAATTGGAGGCAGAGGAGCTTTTCTAGGAGATATTCTTGTTTCCATCCTTTTATATGCTGATGATATTGTACTCATTGCAGATTCTGAGGAGGGGCTACAGAAGCACATGGATACTTAATAGGATATTTGCGCACAGAGGAGGCTCTTAGTCAACCTTGGGAAAACCAAGGTTATGGTATTCCACATCTCCTACCCAATTGCAGGCCACACAGAGATCACTTACATGGGTAGCAAGGTTGAGGTGGTGCACTCATGTCACGATTTGTGACTAATAATATTAGTATTCATTAGTGAAGAGTTGTTCCTTCTCGACTAGTCACCAGTCAAGGGACACATCTGTCAGAATATGCAGCGGAGATGATGACCAAATCTGGGAACACGAGCAAACGCAATGCAGAAAAACAGCACAAGAGAGGGAGAGAGAGAGGCGTGTAACTCTGCTCTATATATACACAAGAAGATCCGGAATATGATACACAAAAGTGTGGGGGCCATGGGGCCATTTTATATGGCCCCATATGAGCAGTCGGTGAGCATTATGGACAGCCGACAGCCTCACGACCAGGTCCTCTCCAGTCGGCCAGCCCAGAAATAGTCCACGACCTGCAGCTACTTCAGTCGGCCAGCTCCAGTGAATCAGCCCTCACACGTGTGGAGTCGGCCAGTAGTAAAGAGAAGCACGACCCATAGGCTAACACCTGGACTACTCAGGACAGCCTACCCCATCTGGTAAAAATAGGAAAAAAATATGGAGAGTGGGGAAAAATGAGAAAACACCTAATACGGGCGGGCACACCCACAACAGAGGCCCTGGTGTCTCAGTAAAGACAGGAGATGACTTCTAACACCCCTTCTCAGCTCCTGGCTGTGAAGCCAACCACAGGGAGCTGGGGTGCCGCCTGAGCAAATCTTGAGATAGTGACTTCATGAAGAGGTCCACCGTACTGTTCTCCGTCGAACAGAACTCTAGCAAGATGTCATCTTCAACGATCTGTTCACGAACAAAGTGCCTCGGGATGACCATGGGTTCCTCCAGTGGAAGCCCAATCCTGCAATGCAACCTCTACAACCTCACCACCTCACAAGCAGCATCACAAGCAGCTCGGTAGTGTGCCTCTGTCAACGACAAGGCAAAAGATGACTGCCTCTTATTGCTCCATAAAATTGCTCCTGGGCCTGAAGTAGATCTCCTCGTGTCTGGATCTCCTCCCCAATTTGAGTCACTCCAACTGTGGAGTCGGACTCCATCCATCAACCCTCCTCTTGTGTAAAAGAGTCCATGATCCTTTGCATGCCGCAAAAACCACAAGATACGCAATCCTGCCTCCCAAAGAGTCATCTGCAACCATGAGCTCAACTGCCTCATCAGGAAGCTCACGTCCAATCTGGTGTCCATCAACCAAATCAATGAACCATTCTGCTTCCGAGTCACAGAGGCATCACACTGCTCACAAGGATCAACACCTGTTACGGTGCAAAGCCAAGTCCTGGAAACCTGCTGAAGACCACGCACGGCCTTTTGAAACCTGTCAACCACCCCTTCTGAATCCGGAACCACAAAGCCTGGAGAATTCACCTCCTTCTGCAAGTAATCAACTGCCACCTGCCTGGCTTTTCAAGAGGTTCCCGTGGAAAGAACATTCTCATCTACAGGAATTTCTTTGTCCGGAATACTATGAGACATCAGAGCATAAGTTACCTGTTCAGTTTCCTCTGATTGACGAACACAAGAACCACCAACATCAGTACTGGAAAGTTCCTGCCAACTAACTGCTGCCATCAACTGGCAAGCTATCCACCATCTGGTCTCGGAAAGCCTGCACCTGCTGCATATCCACACTTAAGTGGCCATTACTAGATTGCCACTCATCACAAACCTGAGAACCTGGGAGAGGGAGTGCTGAAAGCTTGTAAACTCCATTCTCCACTCTGCCTTCCCAAACTACATGGCCTATTGCCTTGTCTCGGAGAGCAACAAAATGCTCATCAAACTCCACCGTACGCCAGTCTTGCAAACTTCATGCACTGACAACAGATGAAAACCAAGTGACGAAACATACAACACCTGGGAGGAATGCTTCCCCTCTCTGCCATCGGGAACTCTCTCTCCAACCTGCCCTCACTGTGAACTGGGATAGTGGATGTATCCCTAGTAAGAATGTGACCAGAATACCCGCAGAGCTCCTGTAAATCTGAACGGGAAGGAGTCATGTGCTTGGAAGCACCACTGTCTAGAATCCACTCCCGAGTATCCGTAGCGAGTCCTCCAACCTTCTCCCTGCCTGAAGAAAATGAAACATCAGTGTCCATCACCTCCAAGTGCACAAAAGCCGGAGTCTTCATGATTGCTGTCGAGGAATCTCCACCCTTCTCGGTCTTCCGCTTGGGACACTGCCTCCAATAGTGGCCTTTCTCGTCACAATCATTACAGGTCCTCTCTGCCTTTAGTTTCTTGCGATCAGCGTTGGACTTCTTCTCAAAAGACTTCTCCGATGAAGCCTCCCCTTTGCCCGTGTTACGACCTTTCGACCGTTGGCGAGTTAGGGCCTCCGAACCTCCGCCCTGTGGAGATTTCGTGAATCGTTCCTCCTTGTCCAAGACCATGGGCACAAGCTCCTCCCACGTGATGGTGCTGAGCCTGCCACTAGTAATCAAAGACGAGTAAAATGCTGAGTACTGAGAGGGCAAGTGCTACAGCAACGTTACGGCCATGTCTTCTGATGATATCTCCTACCCAGTCTGGAGAACTTCCTGCTGAAGAGACTGCAGTTTGTTAATATGCTTCCGCATCGTCGACGACTTTGCAGGGCTCATAACCCGCATCTGTACTTCCAAGGAAATCCTCTTCATGGGTGATACCCTGTTGTAAAGAGAAGCCAAATGCTGCCATAAACCTCTGGCCAGCGTCATATGCTTTACATGATTGATTACCTGCGGTGTGCAGTTGAGGAAGATAAACTTCCAAGGAAATCCTCTTCATGGGTGATACCCTGTTGTAAAGAGAAGCCAAATGCTGCCATAAACCTCTGGCCAGCGTCATATGCTTTACATGATTGATTACCTGCGGTGTGCAGTTGAGGAAGATAAACGAACGGACCCTGGCGTTGACACGATCCCACAACTGTGCCTGTGCCTCCCGGTCCTTTCGGATCAACAGTAACTCCCCTTCCTCGACTTCCGGCCGTGGAACCCCAACAACGATGAAATCAGCAAGGTCGTAAGACTCCAGAATAGATTCCATCATAACCTTCCATATGCCGTAGTTGTTCCCGTCCAACTGACAGTCCACTGGGAACGTGGGGAGTGTAGGGACTTCACATGCCTCTCGACCATCTCTAACAGATCCCCATTGTGGGGATGTACTCTGAAAAAGGGTGGGTGGGTGGGAACAAAGAAGAACTTACACTTGCAAGCAGGCTTTAAATTTGGCACCTAAGTCTAGGTGTCATAGAAAATCTAGTGGCACTTTTGCCATCAACCATGGGTGTCAAAATGTCACCTTTGGCTAAAATTTTGAGTGCCCCTTTTAATAACAAACATAGCTGCTGCTCGCAATCGTCCATAGCTGCTGGCAGCTGCTCTCGAGCCTCGCTTCTTGTCACACACAGAGATACAAGCAGCCGCGCGTGCTCTTTGCCTGTTTAAACTTTGCGTAGCTTAATTCTTTTTGCCCTATGTATATTATGTCGGCCTTTTCATATTAGTCCTGCTCCAGCTTGTGTATAATATTTGGCCTTTCCATATTTATTATGTATTGTGTACTATATTATATATATTTACTATATTATATATATTATATAGGATATATACCCCTGGTCACTTAGACCCCTAAGGCTAGGTGCCATTGGGCACTTCCCTTGTTTTTTCAAAGTGCCACGTTGGCACTTTAACCAGAAAACGGAGGTGCCATTTGGCACTTGAAATTGTGAACGGCTCCCGTATTGCCAAATTTAAAGCCTGCTTGCAAGTGGCTGTCCAGCAAATCAGCACGCCGTCCTCTTGCTTCTCCTCTTCCCAAACAGTCCCGTACAGTCCACCAATCAGCAACACAACAGTCCCCCTCTTGCTCACACAAATCCCAAGAACTATCAAGAGCCTAGGGCTCTGATACCATGTCAGAATACGCAGTGGAGATGATGACCAAATCTGGGAACACGAGAGCAAACGCAATACAGAAAAACAGCACAAGAGAGGGAGAGAGATAGAGGCGTGTAACTCTGCTCTACATATACACAAGAAGATCCCGAATATGATACACAAATGTGTGGGGGCCATGGGGCCATTTTATATGGCCCCATATGAGCAGTCGGCCAGCATTATGGACAGCCGACAGCCTCACGACCAGGTCCTCTCCAGTTGGCCAGCCCAGAAATGGTCCACGACCTGCAGCTACTTCAGTCGGCGAGCTCCAGTGAATCAGCCCTCACATGTGTGGAGCCTCCCACATCTGGTAAAAATAGGGAAAAAATATGGAGAGTGGGGAAAAATGAGAAAACACCTAATACGGGCGGGCACACCCACAACAGAGGCCGTGGTGTCTCAGTAAAGACAGGAGATGACTTCTAACAACATCCTCTCAAAGGGTCACACCACTTCACTTGGGACACGATTATCAGTCTAAACTTTAAAGACACATCTATTCATGAAAGGGCATGATCCTGCATAGGAACACAACTCTTTGATTGTAACTCTTTAGCCTCTATTTAAAGAGGGATCCCATGTGCAAGTCAATCAAGTCAAGTTCTTTAGCTTAATCTTTCAAGTCTTGCCATTCTAGTTCTTAATCATGTGATTAGAATAGTTAATAGAGAGATTAGAAGATAGAAATCCTCACAGTGGTATCAGAGCAAAATAGGATTCAGCCTGTGTAGCCTACTCCCTTCTTGTATATAGCTAGGGAGTTGTATGGAAGAAACAGAAAGGATGAAAACCCAATTTTTAAAACCCCTCTTCCTGTGCATGTGGGTCCTTAGCAGAGAGAAAGCAAGAAAAAAAAAAACAGAACAGCCAAGAACTCCCTCATATATATATATATACTCACACTTACCGGGAGGCACGCGCTTGGAAGAATCATGGTGATGTGTAGCCCTGCCAGCCATGAGCAGAACTTCTTGCGCTGCGAGAAGTTTTGCACTCATGAAGGGACACAACCCCTTCCTCCTCTGCAACAATTGTGAAGCATCACGCCCCCCACCCCCCCCCCCCCCCCCCTCTTCCTTTGAATCATCACAATAGGCGCTTCACAAACAAAGCTTACGCAACATTCAAAAAAAAAAATACCAGCTCGCCAAATGTGCCAGGCTGCAATGTTGCTACAAATCTCTCATCTCTGGCATGAGATTGGTATTTTAGGTGGGGCTGGGATTGGTATTGCCGAAATACTATGGTGAGAGACCTAAAATTCTAGCCCTCCCCCATCCTCCTTATAATCCCTGACCACCTCAGCCTATGTGGCCCAAGTGACAGTGCCCCATGTAATGATCTGGGTCGAGGCCTTGTCCATAGTGAAGATGCGGAGAATCCGTTGCCAGATGTGCCGAGCCTTCGGGCAATCCCAAAGACAATGTCGTTGAGACTCTTGAGGGTGGCTGCACCATGGGCAAGCTGCTGGCCTGCCTCCAACTGCGAGCCAAGTGCTAATTGCCAAGCTCTTGTGTGCCATCAGCCAAAGAAAGAGGGTGATCTTTCTAGGCCGGAAACTGTCCCATAGCCTCATCCAAAAATTTGAAAGGAAACGTTGTGACAGGCCTTGTGACTGCCAATGTGTTGGTGCTGTCGGGGTGCCATCAATCTCTGGCATCTAGATCTTGCGGCCCAGCCGCGTAGTATATGCAAAGAAGGGGGCATCCAGAGTCTCCTCCCGATCAACGGGGTCTTGTAAAGTCCACTCTCACGGGTCCCACTGTAGGCGCTTGAGAGGTCGGCACTCCCATATCCATAGTCGCCAAAATCTCTCCCTGGCCACCTTGGCCGGCGGTGGGTCTATGTGCCACTCCTGTGTCCGAAAGCCAATCATCCTCACTCTCTACAAGGTGCTGCCCCAGTCCTCTAAGGGAAGGCTGGATCTCTCTCGTCTGCCATGGGATCCAATAGAAAAAGTGAGCAGATCAATGCCCTCATTTGCTATGTGGACCGCCACGAGAATATCATGTCTGGTAAACACACCTAGCCACATTGGGGGGGTCGGGTCTGGGATAGGAGTCAGCCACTCCTGAGGGATAGTTGAGTCGATGTTGTTCCTAAGCCTATCTCTACCCTAGATCCTTGTTAGGCCTCTCTCTTGCACCTTCGGGGGTAACTGCATGTGTGCAATCCAATCTCCAAGAGACTTGGCTGGTCCTATGCTCAAGGTGTCCCATGATACATGCGGTCGGGCCCCCAACATGTGGCCATTGGGTAATATATAGGCTATATGAACAGGTCTTTGGGAGAGTCCGATGCCCAAGAGGCTTGTCCGACACAGTTGCTAGCACCATTGGTGTGAAGCAGGGGTGCCCGCTCTCCCCCACGCTCTTTGGGCTCTATATTGATGAGGTGGTCGACTACATCACACAGGGAGGAGGCTCTGGGGTTGAGCTATCAGGTATTACTGTCCATGTTATTCTTTATGCTGATGACATCGTCTTGGTATCCGACACGCAGGTTGGGCTTCAAAGACACCTTGTGGCTCTTGATGACTTTTGCGCACAGCAGGGTCTCACAGTGAACCTTGGGAAAACCAAGGTTATGATCTTCCAGACCTCACCCGCAATCAGGAGCCACACTACTCTCACATTAGCAGGAGGGCGGGTCGAGGTGGTGAGCTCTTATGTTTACCTTGGCATCACATTTACTAGCTCAGCTGGACGCTTCTCCATGGCTCAGGCAGTCCGAGACACAGTGATCCAGGGGTATGCAGCTCTTGCTGGCCTTGAGCGTCAGTGTCATCAGGCACATTTTCAGGAACCCCGCACGAAGGGGTGGCTCTTTGATACATTAGTGACACCAGCCTTGATGTATGCAGCAGCGGTTTGGGCACCAGGGCTTGCAGCCTCCACATGGGTACAGCTGGAGAGACCACAGATCTTGATGCTCTCGAGGATGATACGTAGCAAACCATCCGTCCCGCACGACATTGTTCGAGCTGAGTTTGCTGCACCACCTATGGCAGTGGAGGCATTGTGTCATGTGCATCAGCAATGCCATGGACCTTCTCAAGACTAAATCCAGAAGGGGCAAGCAGATAAAGAACATGAACCAGTAGAAGATGGACATGGAGCAGGACTTGGAGCAAACCTTGATCCAGATAAGTGCAGTCGGCTGGCTGCAGAAGTGAGTCGGCTGGCTGTAGGAGGTGTCGGCTGAACCAGGGGACAAGGGCAGCAGGCTGCGCATCATGAACAAGAAGACCAGTCGGCTGCGTTAAAAGGAAAAGCATTAAATGCTTTTAGAACTGGCCGACCAGCAGTCGGCCAGCTCCCACATTGTCCAAGAACCCTATAAAGGGCACCAAGTGCTCAATGACTTATTCATTCAAACCCACTAGGGGTTGGGATCACTAGAGGTCCCATAGGGGACAGGTTTTGGTGTTTTACCACCTTTTTATGAAGGCAGCCAAGGGCTGCAAGATATGTACCTTTTTGTACCATAGTATATACTGAATTTCCAGCACTTCTCACTCTTCTGCCCCCCCATTTCGCCAGTTCGCTTCTGCCCCCCCATTTCGCCTGTTCGCTTCTGCCCCCCCAGTTCGCCATTTTGCCCCTTTCCGCCAGCTTGCTTCTGCCCCCCCAGTTCGCCATTTTGCCCCTTTCCGCCTGTTCGCTTCTGCCCCCCCCCAGTTCGCCATTTTGCCCCTTTCCGCCAGTTCGCTTCTGCCCCCCCATTTCGCCTGTTCGCTTCTGCCCCCCCAGTTCGCCATTTTGCCCCTTTCCGCCAGTTCGCTTCTGCCCCCCCATTTCGCCTGTTCGCTTCTGCCCCCCCAGTTCGCCATTTTGCCCCTTTCCGCCAGTTCGCTTCTGCCCCCCCATTTCGCCTGTTTGCTCCCTTTCCCCTGTTTGCTCCCCAGTTCGCCATTTTGCCCCTTTCCGCCAGTTCGCTTCTGCCCCCCCATTTCGCCTGTTTGCTCCCTTTCCCCACCCACCCTTGGTCAGGCCCCCAAGGCAGCAACATAAATCTCTCTCTCTCTCTCTCTCTCTTCTCCCTGCTTGTGGGAAGGACTGCAGAGTGACCTGGAGGGATGGCCCCGAGTCTCCAAGAGAAACTCGAGGCCCTCGAGATGGCAATGAAGGCACTAATCAAGGAGAACAAGAAGACATCCGATTCCAACCTCAATGAGGTGGAAAACAAACTACATCGGCACATCATAGCTCTCGAAGCACGGGTCACGAACCTCGAACAAGAGAACACGGCACTCAAGGAGGAGGTGAGTGCATTGAAAGTGGAAATGGTGGCCATCAAGAATGCTGAGAAGGAAGAAGGGGAGATCAATGACAACACTCTCACGGCCATCAAAGAAGAGATCTCCAAGGAGATCACAAAGGACATGGAGGGAAAGCTCGAAGCCAAGCAATCAGGATGGGTCGAGGTGGTGAAGAAGAACATCCGTAAAGAAGTGAGGGAGGAGACTCAACGGGAAGAACACCAAATCATTCACACCACCATTGAGGAGGAGAAGATGAGGCATGCCCGCCGCCTCAACATTCGAGTCACAGGTATAGCCGAGACACCCGACTCCACTCCCGAGAAAGATGGACAGCTTCTCTATGCATGAAGCTCGGCTACAAGGAAGAGCACCCTCTCCCCTTCACCAAAGCATGGAGAGCTGGGAAAGACTCAACACGCAAGCGAGCCCTCATCCTACAGTTTGCAGGAGAGACGGAGAGGGTCACCTTCATGAGGAAGAGGGTCATACTACGAGGTTTAGAGGGAGCTCCTATTTTCTTGGATGATGATCTCACGAGGATGCAGCTTGAGCATAGGAGAACTTGCATGCCACGAGTCTTACACGCGAGGAGAGAAGGCAAGAAGGCCTTCTATCGAGATGGTCGGGTCATCATTGATGGCCGGCCCATGGATTAGCGGTTTGGGGCCTATGGGACACAGACCAGGCAACTGACACATGGCAATATGGAACTGTAATGGTTCACTATGGGTGCAGCCTGGACGACTGGAGCATGTTATGGTGGGGAGAGACATCATACTTCTAACAGAGACACATCAGAGCCCAGAGAGAGGGCTACCTCGAGTAGAGGGATTCCAGTGGGAGTCAGCATACAGGAGGACCACACGCCAGGGTACCTCGAGAGGGTTGGGGGGAGTAGCAGTCCTATTCAGACGAGAGCTACAGGGGAGACTGAGAGTGGTAGCACAGGATCCAGAGGCCAGATACATGTGGATCAGCTTACAGCTCTCATAGGACAGGGTTATATACATAGCTCTATGTTACTTTTCTCCATCAGGATCCTCCTATGTCATTACAGAGGACATGCCACAGGAGGAGGAGACAGGAGCCTCGCCATACACTTGTCTGTCAGAGGAGATTATGCATTATTCTACACTAGGGGAAGTATTTCTTACGGGTGACTTCAATGCCCACACACAGAGCAGACAGTGTGAGGTGTATGACTATGATAACATGGAGATCCTCCACCCTGTGGATCCAGAGGAGATAGGGACTAGTCGGGCATCAGAGGACACTGGACCAGACAGAGGACATTATGGGGACCACTTACTAGAGTTGGGAGCCAGGCATCGTCTCGTTATTTATAACGGGATGTTATAGTGGCCGGGATCAGGAGGGCTGACATGCTTTCCACATGGGGGTCATACACGGACCAGAGGCACGGTGGTAGACTACATTATGGGGTCTGTGGAGGCATCACAGCTTGTCACCTCATTCTCCATTCCACCTCGTCCTATTGGGGCGGATCATACATACTTGGCATTTTCACTAGCCGGATCACCAGTATCACCAGTCCCCCACATACCGACGCCACACACTACCATCTACTTCACACATGACATGGCAGACATATACACTGGCAGAGTAGAGGATGGACTCCTACTCATGGATCCCCTGGCACCTATGGATACCATTACGGCCCAGCTGGCGTCACTCCTACACACGGCTGCATTACAGAGCTTCCCACATCGTGTACACTCAGGAGAGCCTGCGAGACCTGGGACTATGCCCCAGAACAGATGGTATGATGACGAGTGCAGAGCTCTATACTCACGGCTCCGCATACAGAGAGCCTTGGGAGCCATCACAGAGCAGGAGTCGAGGAGAGAGATGAGGAGACTTACTCGCCGCAAAAGGCGGGCCTTCGCAGAGATACAGGAGCTAGAGATCTTTCATTTCTTCATGAGTAGAGATAGCCCTGTCTCATGGCGGCACTTCAGAGAGCCCCGGACCCCGACACCTATTGCAGACCCACAGACATGGCACACATATGCAGAGGGTCTATACCATGCCCCACAGCAGCCACCTATACCTCAGCCACAGGAGCCTCGACCTACCACAGCTAGCTTCTTTACCCACTCGATGGTACAGGAAGCTATCCGCCGCCTACAGCATGGACGGGCCGCCGACCATATGGGCCTGCAGGGTGAGCACCTCATATATGCAGTAGATTCTTTAGCTCCTTTTCTTGCACACCTGTTTAACAGGGCACTAGCAGAGGGTCTGCCTGCGGAGTGGACGATGCACACCATCGTGCCGATTCACAAAACAGGGGATATGCTCGATCCGAGCAACAACAGGACGGTTATGGTTGGCCACGTGCTGGCCAAACTCTATGGTGCAGTGCTGGAGCAAGAGCTTAGCTTATATGCTGAGCGAGCAGGTTTACGCTCATCAGGGCAGGCAGGCTTCAGGAGAGCTTTCTCTACCACTGACCATGTATTCACTTTGAGATGTATGATTGATCAGGCCAGAGTGAGGAAGAGAAAGCTCTATTGCTGCTTTGTGGATTTCCGCAAGGCATTTGACACAATACCACGAGAGAGGCTCTTTCAGCGCCTACAGTCTCTTGGCATACCAGCAGATATGACATGGGGCATCTATGCATTATACGAGCAGGTTTTTGGGCGAGTCAGATGTCCAGGAGGTATGTCTGAGACTATTGCTAGCACCATTGGTGTGAAGCAAGGTTGCCCACTTTCCCCCACGCTATTTGGGTTATACATTGATGAGGTGGCTGACTTCATTACACGGGGAGGCGGAGATGGAGTTGATTTAGCAGGTACCTCAGTACATATTATGCTCTATGCTGATGATATTGTATTAGTGTCTGAGTCTCCAGGTGGTCTACAGCAGCATCTACATGCACTCGATGATTTCTGCACACAGAGGGGTCTTACTGTGAACCTTGGGAAAACCAAGGTTATGGTCTTTCATACATCGAGACAGGGCAGGAGTCAGCTGACATTCACTCTCGCAGGATGCCAGGTGGAGGTGGTGACATCATACGTGTACCTAGGGGTTACCTTCTCTGCAGCAGCCACACGCTTCACCATGGGTTCAGCAGCCAGAGCTAGATTGACACGGGGATATGCAGCATTGGCTATGCTAGAGAGACAGTGTCACCAGGCGCATTTTCAGGAGCCCCGGACGAAGGGGTGGCTATTTGACACATTAGTCACACCGGCATTGATGTATGGAGCAGCGGTGTGGGCGCCAGGCCTTGCTACCCATTGGTGGACACAGATAGAGAGACCACAGGCCCTCATGATGGCACGCATGATACGCAGCAAATCGTCAGTACCTCATGACATTATCCGAGCAGAGTTTGCTGTGCCTCCTATGATGGTAGAGGCCATATTTCAGACCATATGCCTGCTAGACAGATTCAGAGAGATGCCACAGGACAGATTGTCATACAGAGCTTTTGAGGCATCTAGACAGCTGGCTGAGGCAGGAGACAGAGGATCATGGTATGCACAGGTCACACATTGGTTCTCACAGCATGGCCTAGACATGGATCATCTACCACCATTCCAGTATGACAGGAATGCACCACATATCCGTCTCTCATAGTGAGAGGAACAGAGTATTGAGGCAGGATCTATGGCAGCTCTATACACGAGAGACATGGATATCGCCTACACAGCCTCTTCCACCGAAGATGCTATACTACAGAGATCACTTCATGAGTATCACTGATGATGGATTTATAGAGAGGCCTAGATACATGGAGGGCTTTTTACCACACGGCTCCCGAGTGGCTATTGGTCAGCTCAGAGTTTCATCACACCGATTGGAGATTGAGACTGGCAGAGCAGCACGGATCCCCCGAGAGGAGAGGGTATGCAGATTGTGCAGAGAGGAGGTGGAGAGTGAGGAGCATTATGTATGCAGATGCAGAGCATATACAGCCATCAGAGAGAGAGATCCCATTTTATTCAGAGAGCCACATTCCCTACGCCAGATCTTTGAGGCAGCAGACCAGCGCATACTGGGGAGATACATTCTAGACATACAGCGCCACAGAGAGACATTATTACAGGCTCAGACAGCTCCAGGGGGGGGCGACAGACACAGATTACTACATTTTTTCAGAGATCCATCCCCCTCCCAGCCCCTACACGGCAGGGAATTACTCTCCAGAGAGCAGAAACACTTAGAGCCCGCAGGAGACAGAGGACACCTGGCTTTCGGACACCACGCCTATACCAGAGAGAGATGACAGAGATCAGAGCTCAGTTTCACAGAGAGGGTGCGGAGCGACTGGCTCGCTTCAGAGCACACCCAGGCATGTTCTTCAGGGAGCTGTGGACACCCCCTTCACTGATGTATACCATTTTATACCCCCAGTATGGTACAGGATGGAGCTAGCTAGGTTGCATATCATGATTGTATACTCCATGCATATAGCTTTGCATTCTCCTAGTAGTAGAGCTCCATCCCCTGCACACCCAGATTCAGCTTTTTTTTTGTTGTTCAGTACTTTTTCATTTTGTTGGGATGACAAAGGATACCCCATACAGGTACTCCGATTTGTCTCATAGGCCGAGTTCGGTCTTTCGGAAGACGTTAATAAAATCTTTCTTTCTTTCTTTCTTTCTTTCTACTCTCTCTCTACCTGCGTTTTTGCATCAGAAGGTTTCCAAGAGTGTTTAGGGCTGAAAGAAGACTACCCAGAGCTTCCGCGCGTTACATTGGTATCAGAGCATCAGGCTCAGCCAGGCTAAACGCTGATTCAGTCCCATATGATGGTGTACAGGTCCAAGGTACAGGAAAGTACACGGATTCGAAGCCCAAGGCGGGAACACAGATCGGGAAGAACTCCCAGGAGGTTTGTTGGTGGTGTTCCACAGTGCCAGATGGGGATGGCAGTTCCGTGAGCTAGATAGGTTCTCAGGTAACGGTCCCAAGGGAGGTTGATCCTCCAAGGGTGATGTGAGAGTGCCAGACTCAGTTCCAGGAAAGCAGACCAAGACGGTGTTCAGAGTCAGGGCAGGAATGGATTGTGGACTAGAGGAAGACGAGATGCATAGATCTTCATCAGAGACAGAGTGGTTTGAAGAACAGACCGGATTTTCAGAGAAAAAAGGTTTGCAAGGGATGGATGATGACAGAGGGACTTCGGAACAGGATTGGGATGATGACAGTCATCCAAGAGCAGGTTGGATTCCCGTCATCAAGTTTAGCAGAGGGGGATGTCATGTGCATCAGCAATGCCATGGACCTTCTCAAGACTAAATCCAGAAGGGGCAAGCAGATAAAGAACATGAACCAGTAGAAGATGGACATGGAGCGAGACTTGGAGCAAACCTTGATCCAGATAAGTGCAGTCGGCTGGCTGCAGAAGTGAGTCGGCTGGCTGTAGGAGGTGTCGGCTGAACCAGGGGACAAGGGCAGCAGGCTGCGCATCATGAACAAAAAGACCAGTCGGCTGCGTTAAAAGGAAAAGCATTAAATGCTTTTAGAACTGGCCGACCAGCAGTCGGCCAGCTCCCACATTGTCCAAGAACCCTATAAAGGGCACCAAGTGCTCAATGTCTTATTCATTCAAACCCACTAGGGGTTGGGATCACTAGAGGTCCCATAGGGGACAGGTTTTGGTGTTTTACCACCTTTTTATGAAGGCAGCCAAGGGCTGCAAGATATGTACCTTTTTGTACCATAGTATATACTGAATTTCCAGCACTTCTCACTCTTTCTCTCTACTCTCTCTCTACCTGCGTTTTTGCATCAGATGGTGCGTTTTTGCATCAGAAGGTTTCCAAGAGTGTTTAGGGCTGAAAGAAGACTACCCAGAGCTTCCGCGCGTTACACATTGTTCCAGACGATCTCCTTTATATACAGAATGAGGGAGATGCACGGAGAGATTATCCCGCCGAGCTTTTGAGGCATCCAGACAGCTGGCCGAGACTGGACACACTGGTTCTTGGTATGCACAGATGCTACAGTGGTTCTCACATCATGGGATAGACATTGAGCGGTTGCCACCTTTTCAGTATGAACAGTCTGCTCCACGGGGTTACCTCTCTCAATGAGAGGAACAGAGTGATGAGACAGGACATATGGCAGTGCTACATACAGGAGACATGGACAGCACCAGAGAGCCCACTACCACCGAAGATGCTGTATTACAGAGACCACTTTATGAGCATCTCAGGGGATGGGTTTATACAGCGACCGCGGTATATGGATACATGCCACATAGCTCTCGCGTTGCTATTAGACAGCTACGAGTCTCATCACATCAGCTAGAGATAGAGGTTGGGAGAGCGGCACGGGTTCCCAGAGCCGAGTGGATATGCAGATTGTGCCGCGAGGAGGTGGAGATTGAGGATCACTTTGTATGTAGATGTAGAGCCCACTAGGGGGTCAGAGATAGTTATGCAAGATTGTTTGAGGAGCACTCTTCACTACATCAGTTGATGGAGGCCTCGGACCAGTGAGACAGCTTGGCAGACTACTACTAGAGCTTCATAGTTCTCGAGAGAGACTCCTCCAGACACCCACTCCCCCTGGTGGGAGACAGTCCCAACTCAGATTTCTTCCAGAGAGCTATGCCAGTGCCAGCTGATGTACCACGTGGGGTGACCGCACAGAGAGCAGAGGAATTGAGAGCCAGGAGGAGACCTAGACAGACTGGACACAGAGCACCCCGACTCCGTCACCGAGAGATAGCAGCTATCCGGATGAGACACCAGATGGAGACACAAGAGAGGCTAGCTCGCTTTCATTCAGACTCAGGGTACATGTTCACGCCACTCACAGCCTCAGCATCGGCGATGTATGATATCTTATATCCCTCTTATGGCACTGGATGGAGTTAGACATAGATCTACATAGCATGCTTGTACTACCCCTTCAGCATATAGAGATGCATCTTGTGTCATGGCCCTGTGAAAATGGAGCAGGACAAGTGTGGGCATGGTGGTTGCAGGGTCAGAATATTTTATGATTCACATGGGGGGTGCCCGGACAGAGTTTAAGATGTGTGGACATCCCTAGGTGTGAAGGGGGGAACTAGAAACATTAATTTTTAATGTTTATTGGAGTTTGCCCCTAGGCCTTAGTGGCCCTAGGAACTTATTAAGTTGGGGCCCTAGGGATTAAATTGGGGAGGAGTTTTCTCTCTCTTCCCTCTCTCTCTTCCCTTTTTGGGGAATCGTGTAGCAAAAGGAGAGGCTTCTTCATGCGCTTGTGTTCTATCGTGGAAAAGCTGAAGAGAAAGGAGAAGGCGACTGATTTGCTGTGGCTGTAGCTGTTTTTCTGAGCAGAACCAGCCGTACAGCACTGTACGGCCAGGACTGGGCACTCTCTCTCTCTCTCTCTCTTTCTCCTCTGTTGCTGGCGGCGCACAGGACAGCTGCTGGAAACTCTGCGCAGAAGCCCTGTACAGGCTGTACAGACTGTTTTCCAGCAAGTAAACTTTGTACAGCTGCCGTACAGTGTACGGGCAGCAAGGTACAGAAGGTACAGGTGCAGGCGGCGCTTTTCTGGGTGCTGGACAGACCCGTGTATGCTGATTCAGGCTGGTACAGAAGTGGACAGCAGGCTGTTTATGCAAGTACAACGCTTGGCACGTATCCCGAGGCGGTACAGACGGGTACTGTGCTGAATTTCAGATCTGTACTTTCAAGGACAGCATAGGAGTGAGCATCAGGAGGAGGATACAGGCAAGAGCAAGCACACGTGTGAAGCAGGGTTGTGGATTCAAGTGCCTGCAGGCACAGATTAGTGCTGTTGCTTCCTCCAGTGTTGTTTCACGAGCTGAACTTGGTAAGCCTTGACTCTGTTCATCTATCTCTCTTTCTATTGCTTGATGTCTGCTACAGGTATGCACTATCTGGCTCCTTGTGAGAGGAGGAGTAGGGCAGATTGACAAGGGATTAAGACAGAGATTGAACAGCATATGTATGTTTGAGCTGAGAGGATGTATCATGCTCTTGAGTTATGCCAGATGTATGCCCATGGCTGGCCTGCTTTGTGATCTTGGCTGATCAGAGGGAGGCACAGTGTGTTGCTTGAGGACACAGATCTGTGTGCATAGATCCTCTGTGCTGAGAAGGATTTGTGGGCAGTCAGATTGGACTTACAGGTGTAAACTCTTGGCTGGTTTTTGTGTTGTACTCAGCCATACATATTATTTTAATTGAATAAAGAAATACCGCAAGGGGCGCCAAGCTTTGGGGCCAACAGGTGTCGCTGTGTTTTCAGATTTGGGCACTCTAGCTCCAATCTGTGTTTTTGTTTCTCATCTAGACTACAAGTGGACGGGTGATTGCTCCTACCGCACTCTGGTTTTCTATCAGAGGCCGGTTTCAAGGTTCCGTTGCCGGGACCAATCATCAACTTTCTGAAGGGGGTGAGCTCGTGGTTGCTTTGGAGAAAGCCATCGCTGAAAATTCAGCAATCATGTCTGATACAGAGGAAGAGTACTTCTATCAAGAAGAAGAAGAGCAAGAGACTTCTCCTGAAAGAGATGTATCTGAGGATATTTTTGCAGGAGAACAGGCTGCAGATGTTGAGCCTTATGAGGATGTAACACAGCCAGAAGATGTGCATGGTAAAGAGGATGATGATGCTCGGTTCAAAGATCGCTTGGCTAGTGTTATGGATACTTTTATGCAGCTCACACAGAGTGAGAGATTTGCTGAATTTATGAGATCTCGCACAGAGCCCCGCACAGAGCCCCAGAAAAAGAAGAAGAAGGTTCGTTCGAAGAATCTTTCTCAAGGTCATAGTGGTACCACTCCACAGGAACCATCTCCTGCCCAGTTTCCGAATATGCAGCATGCTTTTGGTGCTAACCCACAGAGTTCCTTCTATGGACAGCCACCTATTCCTCAGCAGAACATGCATCCAGGGTACTTTGGTGGTGGCTCGGTGTTCCAATCCATGACTGGGGGTTATCCTCAGGGAGGCATGGGTATGTATGGGCCTTTTGGAGCCAATTTTCAGCCTGGCATGCAAGGGAATATGTATGGTGGTATGATGCAGTCCGGTATGCAAGGAAATGTGTTTGGAAGCATGCAACCTGGGATGCAAGGCAATATGTTGGGTGGCATGCAGCCAGGTATGCATAGTGGTATGTATGGAAACATGGCTGGGATGTATGGTATGCCTGGTGTTGGAATGGGAAATGTTGACCCAATGATGGGTATGAATGTTGGGGGCAGCAATCTCACGAAACCACTTCCATATGATAATCTAACGCCTATGGGAAAGGCGAAGGATTACAAGGAAGGGGGAGCTGCAGTGAAGTTTGATACTTTCAGTGGGGCCAAGGATAAATTGAAGGCACTTACCTTTTTACAGCAGTTTGATGCTGCTTTTTCTGGCGGGAATTACACAGAGTCCTCAAAGGTGAGGAAAGCTGCCACTTTTCTCAAGGGCAATGCTTTGCAGTGGTGGTCTACTCTTCTTTTGCAGGGCATAGCACCCACTACATGGGTCCAATTCAAACAGGTTTTCTCTTCCGTATGGCTCACATCTACATTTGAGGTGGATGTTATGACCGCATGGCACAAGCTAGATGCTTCAAAGTGTGATAGTTTGGAGGATTATAACAAGAAGTTTTGGGAAGCTCTACTCCCAGTGACTTCTTATCGTGCCGTGCCTTTATCTGAGCAGGTAGAGAAGTATTGTTGTGGGCTGCCCAAGGAGGTACGAGATTACTGTATAAAGACAAGAGTAACGAACATGTCACAGATGATTGAAAATGCTATGACAGCTAATGCGTTACTCACAGGTGGTTCATCTGGGTTTAAAGGCAGTAAGAAATTGGGCAAGAAAGCTGAAAAATTTGGGCACGCTTCTCGTGATGCTAAAGGGTCTTCAGAGACAAAGTATAAGAAGTTGCCAATGCCCAAAAGGACTTCTGAGGAAAGACAGGCTTTGAGAGATGCTCAAAAGTGTTTTTACTGTACTGAAGAGGGGCATATGTCATTCAATTGTCCCAAGAGAACGTCCAAGAAGGACCCTGACAATAAAGGAGAGCCCAAGCCAAAGAAACAAAAGCCTTCTGTAGGCTTAGTTCCTGATCTTGTGGGGGAGCAGCTAGGTGGTGAAGCTACAGAGTTGTGCAGGGCATGGGGCAAAGTGAGAGATCAGAATGCTTTGATCTTCTTTGACACAGGTGCTAGAGCCAACTTCATTTCACCAGATTTGGCTGGCCGATTGGGGATTCGCGCAGAGGAGATGGGGCCGTTACATGAGGCTAATATGGCTTGTCCAGGGTATGCAGAACCCGTTACTCCTATCATTGGGAAGCTTCGGCTTCATTTGCAGGGTTATGTGGACAGTGAAGAGTTCTTCATCATGCCTTTGGATGGCTGTGATGTTTTGTTGGGGATGCCATGGTGCCACAGGGTACATGCGGTGGTGGATACTTACAATAGGAAAATTACTTTGACTCATAGAGGGAAAGAGCATGTATTGGATGTAAAACTCAAAGGGGAATCTGTTCCTATTGTATCCGCTTCGGCGATTTCATTAGTAATGAAAAGCATCTTTTTGCGTACTTGATTTATGTAAAGGATGCACAGGATGATGAGTCTAAGTCTAATTTGTCAATGTTAGATAAGGACAGGGCTGATTTCTTAAGTGAGTTTCAAGACTGTTTTTCCGAGTCATTGCCAGGAGAATTACCTCCTGAGAGGCCAGAAGATCATGCCATAGATCTGATTCCTGGTAGTACTCCACCGAATAGACCGCCGTATCGTGTTAGTGCAGCCCAACAGGAAGAGATTATGAGTCAGGTGCAGGAGCTATTGAATAAGGGGTTGATTCAGCCTAGCTCATCACCCTTTTGCTCACCTGTGCTCTTAGTGTAGAAGAAGGATGGTTCTTGGCGCATGTGTATTGATTACAGGGCGCTGAATAAGAATACCATCAAGAATCGATTCCCCATACCAAGGATCGATGACATCTTGGACCGCTTACAGGGCTCCACAGTTTTTAGTCGTATTGACTTGAAAAGCGGGTATCATCAGATACGCATTAGACCCGAGGATGTGCATAAGACAGCATTCCGAACCACGTTTGGGTTGTATAAGTTCTTGGTTATGCCCTTTGGTTTAACGAATGCGCCTGCCACATTTAACAGAATGATGGACAGGATTTTCAGGCCTCATAGAGAGTTTGTGGGCACATTCTTTGATGATATGATTGTGCATTCACAAAATGAGGAAGAGCATAGAAGGCATTTGGCCATTGTGTTTGCAGAACTCAGAAACCATAGGTTGGTGGTTAATGGCAAGAAGAGTGAGTTTTTCTTGCAGGAGATACATTTCTTGGGGCATATTGTGTCTGGTCATGGAGTCCGTATGGATCCAGCAAAGGTGGAAGCAATACTTAATTGGCCAGCTTTGAGGACCGTGCATGATGTACGCAGCTTTCTAGGATTGTGTTCCTATTATAGGCGTTACATACGGCACTTTGCTGAAATTGCTTCGCCTCTTCATGCTTTGACGAAGAAAGCAACTCCGTTTAGATGGGCTGATCGGGAAATTACAGCATTCAAAAAGCTCAAAGAAAAGCTTACTTCGGACCCAGTATTGGTGTTACCGGACCTCCGAAAGGCTTTTGTTGTCCAGTGTGATGCATGTGGAAGTAGCATTGGTGCAGTTCTCATGCAAGAGGGACACGTGATAGCCTATGAGAGTAGAGTTTTGCAAGATGCCGAGAAGCATTTGCAGGTGTATGAGAAAGAGATGTTGGCTGTAATTCACGCTCTTTCTACATGGAAACACTACTTGCTTGGGGCTGATTTTACTGTACAGACAGATCATCAGACTTTGCGTTACTTCCTCACGCAGACTAAGCTTTCAGAGAAGCATATGCGTTGGGCAAACTTTTTGTCAATGTTTCACTTCCAGATTGTGCATGTGGAAGGCAAAAAGAATGTAGTGGCAGATGCTTTGTCACGCAAGCCACAGGTCTCTGCAGTTTCACTTGCTTATCATCATGAGCTTGATGAAATGAAAGAGCAGTATGCCCATGATGAGGACTTTGAAAGGTTGTATGATCAGATGTCTGAGGGTCAGCGGCATGAGCATTACACTCTCAGAGATGGGTTTTTATTGATGCATGGCAGACTGTGTGTTACCAGGCCATTGCGACTCAAGGTTATGATTGAAAGTCATGCTCCACCGTATGCAGGTCATAGAGGTATTGACGCCACGGTCAAAGCAGTGGAGACTTTCTTTTATTGGCCAACCTTGAGAAGAGATGTTGATGCCTTTGTGAGGCAATGCATCGTATGTCAGAAGGTAAAGTTTGACCGTCAGAAGACACCAGGGTTATTACAGCCTTTACCTATTCCGGATAGACCTTGGGAGAGCATTGCCATGGATTTTGTATTTGATCTTCCACGGACACAAACGGGAAATGATGGCATCTGGACTATCATATGCAGGTTCAGTAAGCAGGCTCATTTCATTCCCGTGCGGAAGACAATTAAAGTGGATCATATGGTGAAGTTGTTCATGGCGAACATCTTCAAGTATCATGGCTTGCCTACGTCTATCATTAGTGACCGTGATCCACGGATGACGAGTTTGTTTTGGAGAGGGTTGTTTGACAACATGGGTACAACTCTCAAGTTTTCATCGTCATTTCATCCACAGACAGATGGTCAGTCAGAAGAGGCTAACTCTACAGTGTTGGATCTTCTTAAGTGTTATGTGTCAGAGCACAAGCAACAATGGGAAAAATATCTTCCTTTGGTGGAGTTTGCATATAACAACACTGTACATAGCTCGATAGGCAAGGCGCCTTTTGAGATTGTAGAAGGAGGGAAGAAGGTACCACCCATTTTGCATACAAAGGATAAAATCTTTGAGGCTGATCAGTATGTGGAGAGCTTGGATGAAGCTTATCGGAGAGTTAAGTTGGCCCTCCAGAAAACTCAGCAGAAGCAAAAGAAAGCCGCAGACCGTCACAGACGTGATTTACAGTTTGCATTGGGTGATTGGGTTCTTTTGCGCTTTGAAAAGGCTAGACTCAAGAAGATGAAGGGTAAAGAGCGCTTATTCCCTAAATTGAGCATGCGATATTATGGGCCTTTTCAGGTTTTGGAAAAGATTGGTGAGGTAACCTATCGTTTGAAGTTACCAGATCACTGGAGGATTCACAATGCTTTTCACGTGAGTCTTCTTAGACCTTTCCGTGGGGATGTGCCTGAGGATGTATCAGGTGAGGCTCAGCCGGAAGTTGAGGAACTTGATGAGGTTCTGATTCCAGAGCAGATACTGGCACATAAAGAAAGGAAGGTACGAGGTAAAGTTTCCCGTCGCTATCTTGTGAAGTTCAAGAACTATTCACCGATGGATGCGAAGTGGATGGAGGAAGGTGACTTAACAGATTCACCTCAGGTTTTGCAGCTTTATCTCGATGCCTTTGAGTTAGAGCTGACTCTTATTGTGGCTCATTCAGGTTCAGCAGAGCATGGGTCTGGAGCATTACCTGATGCTCAAAAGGGGGGTAGCACCTCCACTCCCTTGATACAGACAGGCTCAGATGACATCTAGAGGTCGCTTGGTGCAAATTTTATCCCACCCGAAGGTACTGAGGCTGACAGTACATCTGTTTATGGGACTTCTATGATATATGTGTACTAGTCACATGGAGATTTTTATGGATATGTATGGTTCACAGTGGTATACAACTTGGACTATTACTATGCCATTGGTTTGCAGTGAATATTGATACATGTGTATGGCTCAGAGAGATTGGGACGCTGATCTTGCCATATCGTATATTTCACTTTGGATATTTTGATGCATCACCAGAATGCAATCGAGGACGCTTGCCATCTTTCAAGAGGGGGGTATGTCATGGCCCTGTGAAAATGGAGCAGGACAAGTGTGGGCATGGTGGTTGCAGGGTCAGAATATTTTATGATTCACATGGGGGGTGCCCGGACAGAGTTTAAGATGTGTGGACATCCCTAGGTGTGAAGGGGGGAACTAGAAACATTAATTTTTAATGTTTATTGGAGTTTGCCCCTAGGCCTTAGTGGCCCTAGGAACTTATTAAGTTGGGGCCCTAGGGATTAAATTGGGGAGGAGTTTTCTCTCTCTTCCCTCTCTCTCTTCCCTTTTTGGGGAATCGTGTAGCAAAAGGAGAGGCTTCTTCATGCGCTTGTGTTCTATCGTGGAAAAGCTGAAGAGAAAGGAGAAGGCGACTGATTTGCTGTGGCTGTAGCTGTTTTTCTGAGCAGAACCAGCCGTACAGCACTGTACGGCCAGGACTGGGCACTCTCTCTCTCTCTCTCTTTCTCCTCTGTTGCTGGCGGCGCACAGGACAGCTGCTGGAAACTCTGCGCAGAAGCCCTGTACAGGCTGTACAGACTGTTTTCCAGCAAGTAAACTTTGTACAGCTGCCGTACAGTGTACGGGCAGCAAGGTACAGAAGGTACAGGTGCAGGCGGCGCTTTTCTGGGTGCTGGACAGACCCGTGTATGCTGATTCAGGCTGGTACAGAAGTGGACAGCAGGCTGTTTATGCAAGTACAACGCTTGGCACGTATCCCGAGGCGGTACAGACGGGTACTGTGCTGAATTTCAGATCTGTACTTTCAAGGACAGCATAGGAGTGAGCATCAGGAGGAGGATACAGGCAAGAGCAAGCACACGTGTGAAGCAGGGTTGTGGATTCAAGTGCCTGCAGGCACAGATTAGTGCTGTTGCTTCCTCCAGTGTTGTTTCACGAGCTGAACTTGGTAAGCCTTGACTCTGTTCATCTATCTCTCTTTCTATTGCTTGATGTCTGCTACAGGTATGCACTATCTGGCTCCTTGTGAGAGGAGGAGTAGGGCAGATTGACAAGGGATTAAGACAGAGATTGAACAGCATATGTATGTTTGAGCTGAGAGGATGTATCATGCTCTTGAGTTATGCCAGATGTATGCCCATGGCTGGCCTGCTTTGTGATCTTGGCTGATCAGAGGGAGGCACAGTGTGTTGCTTGAGGACACAGATCTGTGTGCATAGATCCTCTGTGCTGAGAAGGATTTGTGGGCAGTCAGATTGGACTTACAGGTGTAAACTCTTGGCTGGTTTTTGTGTTGTACTCAGCCATACATATTATTTTAATTGAATAAAGAAATACCGCAAGGGGCGCCAAGCTTTGGGGCCAACAGGTGTCGCTGTGTTTTCAGATTTGGGCACTCTAGCTCCAATCTGTGTTTTTGTTTCTCATCTAGACTACAAGTGGACGGGTGATTGCTCCTACCGCACTCTGGTTTTCTATCAGAGGCCGGTTTCATCTTGCCTTAGCACTCCATCCACATCCCCACTCCCCTTTATATTGTTTGTATATGGGCTCCACCGATCCATGATGATTCACAGTTGTATCCAGACACATGCACACTTTTTCTTTTCTTTCTTTTCCTTGTCTTCCGATGACCGGAAGAACACAGTTGTATTATTTTTTGTCTCATAGGCCGACTTTGGCCTCTGGTAGACGTTAATATATCTTTCTTTCTTTCTTTCTCTCTCTCTCTCTCTCTCTCTCTCGGTTCAAGAGTCAAGCTCAAGGCTCAAGCTCTCAAGCTTTGGAGGATCTAGATTCACAGATATACATAGCAGTTTAGAACTGCAATGGAGCACTTTGGACACATCTTGGGAGGATGGAGGAGGTCATGGAGGGACGGGACATCATACTACTTACACAGACGCACCAGAGCCCAGAGAGGGGGATACCCAAAGTAGAGGGCTATCAGTGGGAGTTTACATACAGGGGGACCACACGGCAGAGCACATCGAGAGGATCTGGAGGTATAGCGGTACTCTTCAAGCGAGAGCTGCAAGAGCGCCTACAGGTGGTAGCACGTGACCAGGAGGCTAGATACATGTGGATTAGACTGTAGCTCTCAGCAGACAGGGTGTTATACATTGCTCTATGCTACTTCTCTCCTAGAGGATCGAGATATGCCATGACAACGGAGGATGAGAGTAGAGGCGAGGAGGAGGACACAGGGCCATTGGGAGAGTCAGCATATGTAGCCCTTTCAGATGAGATCATACACTACTCCAACCTGGGGAAGTCCTCCTTATGGGGGACTTCAATGCACGGACATAGAGCTGGCAGTGCGACATTTATGATTTCGAGCACCCTGAGGTGATGCACACACTAGAGGTGGAGGACACGGGAGCCTGCAGGGTGTCAGAGGACATAGGGCCGGATAACACCAGATATGGTCATCACTTACTTGAGCTGGGAGCGCGACACCATCTCGTTATTTATAACGGGATGAGACAGTGACAGGATTCAGGAGCACTGACATGCTTTCCACGATTAGGGGGGGTAGCATAGTGGACTACATCATGGGGTCCATGGAGACCACACAGGCAGTGACATCTTTCACCATCCCCCCCTGTCCTATTGGTGCGGATCACACGTACCTCTTACTCTCACTGGCGAGCTCCACACCAGCACCCACATAGCCCACACAGGCATCGCATACAATCTTCTACTTCACCCATGACTTGGTAGACATATATGAGCATCATGTATGTGACGGGCTATTCCAGATGGATTCCCTGTCACCTCTAGACACACTCACCACCCAGCTGTCATCTCTACTACATACGGCTGCCACCCGCAGCTTCCCCCATCATACACACATTGCACACATTGCACACAGAGATAGATCTGGGAGCATGCCCCAGAATCGGTGGTATGATGATGAGTGCAGAGAGCTATATAGACACCTCCGTGCCTAGAGAGCACTAGGGACCATTACACAGAGACAGGCGAGCCGACAGATGAGGATCCTCACACGCCATAAGAGGCGTGCATATGAGGAGGCACAATACTGGGATACATACCAACCTACTCATGAGCAGAGATGCAGCCCCCCCCACTGCATGGCGCAGGAAGAGAGAGATGTCTGATTGACCAGGCTAGGGCGCGGGAGAAGAGATTATACTATTGCTTTGTGGATTTCCGCAAAGCATTTGACACGGTGCCACGAGAGAGACTCTTCCAGCGCCTACAGTCATTGGGGATCCCATCAGAGATGGTTTGGGGCATCTATGCTTTTATATGAGTAGGTCTTCGGGCACATACGATGCCCTGGGGGGCTATCTGATGTTATTGCTAGCACCATAGGTGTGAAGCAAGGATGCCCACTCTCTCCTACACTATTTGGGCTATACATCGATGAGGTGGCTGACTTCATTGGTCACGGTGGTGGGGACGGGGTAGACATCTCAGGTACCACAGTCCACATTATGCTATATGCAAATGATATTATTTTGGTCTCCGAGTCGCAGATGGGACTATAGCACCATCTCCATGCACTCGATGACTTCTGCACACAGAGGGGGCTTATAGTGAACCTTGGGAAAACCAAGGCCATGATTTTCCACACCTCAGGGCTGGTTCGACAAACAGGCCATCTTCACACTAGCAGGAGGATAGGTAGAGGTGGTAGACTCATATGTGTACCTGGGGATTAGATTTACCACTCCGCCAGGAAGATTTACTATGGCACAGGTAGCCAGGGATAGACTCACACGAGGGTATGCAGCTCTGGCCATGCTAGAGAGACAGTGTCACCAGGCACACTTTAGGGAGCCCCGCACGAAGGGGTGGTTGTTTGACACACTAGTCACCCCTGCTTTGATGTATGCTGCAGCAGTATGGGCACCTGGGCTCGCCACCTCCACATGGTCTCAGATAGAGAGGCCTTAGATTCTCATGCTCTCACGGATGATCCGCAGCAAACCCTCCGTCCCACATGACATTGTCCGGACGGAGTTTGCTGCACCTCCTATGCTAGTAGAGGCCCTCTTCCAGACGATCTGCTTCATACAGAGGATGAGAGATATGCCATCACATCGACTCTCACATAGAGCTTTTGAGGCGTCCAGGCAGCTCGCAGAAAGTGGAGATAGGAGATCATGATGATACAGTGGCTCACTCAGCATGGTCTCGACATAGATCACCTGCCACCTTTCCAGTATGATATACATGCACCACACATCCAGCTCTCTCACAGTGAGAGGAACAGAGTCCTTCGGCAGGATTTATGGCAGCGATACACTCAAGAGACTTGGATTACACCCAGTCAGCCTCTACCGCCGAAGATGCTATACTACAGAGATCAGTTTATGCGTATCTCAGCAGATGGATTCATACAGAGACCTGGATACTTGGATGTGTACATGCCTCACAGTGCCCGAGTGGTGATTGGCCAGCTCAGAGTGTCATCACACCAGCTTGAGATTGAGGCAGGTAGGGCAACATGGATCCCCAGAGCAGAGAGGATATGCAGACTATGCCAGGAGGAGGTTGAGAGTGAGGAACATTATGTATGCAGATGCAGAGCATATAGTGTCATTAGAGAGAGATACACCACCATCTTCAGTGGACATCCCTCACTCCGCCAGATCATGGAGTCCGCAGACTAGCGTAGATTTGGCCAGTTCTTGCTAGAGACACAGCGCCACAGAGAGACACTGCTACGGACTCATACCACCACAGGGAGAGGTGGGCGACAGCTCCAGCTCACTGATTTCTTCCAGAGATCTATCCCAGTGCTTATTCTGACACAGGAGGGGGTTACACTTCGGCGCGCTGCGGACCTCCGAGCCAGACAGAGACCCAGAGCAGTAGGCTACCAGACTCCCAGACTACATCAGAGGGAGATCACAGAGATACGGGCTCGACATCAACGCCATATCCAGGAGTGGCTAGCTCACTTACACTCACACCCGGAGATCATGCTCCGAGGTATTTTTGCCTCGCCATCGCCTATGTATCACATATTACACCCCCATTATGGTACTGGTTGGAGCTAGACAGATCTGCATTGCATTCTTGTATACCCTGCGCATATAGGTTGCATACTGAGCCTCTAGCAGTAGTGCTCCATCCATCACACCCCCCACTAGCTCAGTACCCTCTACTAGGTCATTTTGGCCTTCTGAAGACGTTAATATATCATTTCATTTCATTTTTCCTCTCTCAGGCTCTCTCTCTCTCTCTCTCTTTAGACTTTGGCAATGAGGTCTAGAGGAAAGGACAAGCATAAGGCTTTTGCCTTATGTACCACCACCGGTGAGAAACCTACTGGTAACTCGTCATGGAAATGGACGTGTAACTTTTGCAGGAAGGGTTACACAAGTAGCGTCACAAGGCTCCTTGCACATGTGTCCACGCTTGGTGGGGAAGTCCCAATCTATTTACTCAATTTCCCAGAATGTTCCAGGCAGCACAGAAAAACACTCTTGTTCGGCAAGCTCTTCCATCGTCGTGAGGCAAATTGACAAAGCCCAGAGTGACTTCTCGTTCTCCCTCGAGTTTCCCTACTACAGTGCCGAAGTGAATAAAGTGGCGCCGTGCGAGGAGATTCCCCAAGAAATTGCGGATGGTATAGTGAAGAAGTACTCGCTCATCCGCAACCAAGGCAAAGGTGGACTTGGGGAAGCTTCCATGTCTGGTACCTCCGTATCTGTGACTCCTTCGTCCGTTCCATCCGGCTTCGACTCCGCCTCGGGCGGTTCCAATTTCCAATCAAAGAGACCAAGGGAGGAGAGCTCTCCGGTAATGAGGCAAACCGCCATCGGTGCAAACATTAACAACCTCACCTATGTGAAGGCGACGATGAAAGCCGTGAATGAGGAGATTGCACGCACGGTGATCGATTGCAATCTCTCCTTTCATGTGCTCAAGGTTTCACAATGGCACAAAATGGTGAAGGCCATTGCGGAGGTGGGGCCATCCCATGGTGAATGGTATGGTATCACCTACCATGAGATGCGCACCACCGTGCTTGATGACGATTGGCAAGGATCAACGACAAACTCACACCCGTGCGGGAAGGATGGGCGAAGTATGGTTGCTCTACCCTCTCCGATGGATGGAGTGATTGGAAGAAGAGGGGTATCATGAATATTGTAACTTGGTTGAACACAATGCTAATCAATACACTTGAATACACTAAGATTTGATGGACACTTGCTTAAATACAAGAAGTAAATTGCTGAATTGACAAGAGACACACAATGAGCCGGAACGGCCGACCCCTCCCTCAAATAAAGTATATTGATCTTGGGAGAATCAAGTACATAGTGTCATGGGCATTTTTGACCAGATTTCCATACCAATGCATATGAATACAGTATTGCAAACAAGTGGTTGTCGATGTAGACTTGCAATCCACACTACCCTCTCAAGTGCCCATGTTCCCTACCATTTGCTCTCTATTGTTCTACCAACACATGGTAGCAACAATCTGCGAGAGAGCATGTAGGACAAGAGAGCACTACACAAGGTATGTGATCTTGTAATCCGGTTCCTTCCTCCTGCTACTTGCTTCCATATTTAAGTATTAAAGCTTACCGATTGCAAGTAGAGTCGATGACAGTGGAAGTCTTCGCGATGGAAGTCCTTGGAGTGAAGAGATATTCGATTTGTCGCATTTCTTCGCGACAAAAGTCTTCGAGAGGATGAAGGGAACCTTGGGAAAGCTTTCCCTATGGTTCAACTTGAGAAAGGAGGGCTGAAGTTAGGGTTTTCAGCAAAAAGACCAGAAATTACAGCAATAAAGAGAGCTGTTTTGCTGAATTTCAGTCATTGGGAGAGTGTAGGAGAGTGATTAGCATCCGGAAACACTCTTGGGGAAGCTTGAGAAACACCTTAGTAAGCTTGGAAATGGTGTTGGGAAGGAGAAAGTGCAGCCCAACAGTCCTCATGAAGGAGGCGCCCATCTCTAGAGAGAGGAGGAAGAGTGAGGTGGTGAGTTGTCCAGTGTAGGTTGCAGACAGGTGCTTTGTGGAGCAAGCTAGAGTGGACACATGGCTGGTTACTCCCTTTGTACAAAGGGGATCAGGTCTGGGCGGTGGACATTGGGTTATGTCCACCTCGGGACATCAGTGTGTGTGAACACTGGGTTGGTCATAATTTATAAGTGAGTTTTGGTCGCCCAAAACTTAATGAAGTGTGTACACACTCACTTATAAATTAGTGCTAACTCCTAAGGCCAAGTTCATGACCAATACTTACCACCTCTCACATGCCACATAACCATGTCAGCAGACAGTTTCACACGCACGGTTCGCAGGCGGGCGTCCCCATACCTGGAACTACACTTGGTCAAGCAAGCATGAAAACAGCATGCAATTTCAATTGCAAGCAAGCACGTAAAGATGCTATGCAATGCAGCATTGGTATGGACAATCCCCGTTCATGAGACTATACCAAAATAGACGTGCTCTAGGCAAGTACACGAGGTACTAGACCCAATGGAACACCAATCCACCAAGCATTTCCGGGCATGTACATGGAGACACAAGTCCCAACGGAAAGCCAAGTCCACAATATCACATGAGTGGCATCAATCCCCGGCATAAACAACTGCCATGGACACCAGTCCAATGTACATACATGATAAGAAAGCACGGGTGGACCAATTGGGTGGCCAAATGGTGACAAATATCCTTGTTTCATGCGCCCTCGGCACATACTTCTTACGCGCCGTGGATACCGGAAAGGTGGGGCAAAAAACATCGGGGGACTTTATCTATCGTCATATCCGGCAAGCCATCATAGAGGTATGTACTATGTCACACGTCACATGTGCATTGCGATTTAAGTTTTAACTCTCAAGTCTCGATCCTCTAGTATCTATGTAACATGTTCAAGCTTCTAACTTCTAAGAATGTCATTGCATTTGCCATTATGTTACTTGTAGGTCGGGCATGAAAATGTCATTCAAGTCATCACGGACAATGCGTCCAATTGTCGCAAAATGGGGCGCTTGGTAGAGGTGGAGTTGCTATCCATTGTATAGACTCCTTGTGCCTCCCATTGTCTAGACCTACTCATGGAGGATGTGGGGAAGCTAGAGTGGGTGAAGAGGGTGGTCGCACAAGGCCTATCCTTCTTGACAAAGAAGGTAAAGGTACTCGCTATGTTTCGCGAGCAAAGCGACTTGGAGCTTAAGAAGCCCTCTTCCACGCGGTTTGCCTACATGTGGCTTCTCTTGGAGCGGCTATATGACGTGCAACCGAAGCTCCAGATGACCGTAGTCTCCCCGGATCTCGTCGCATGGCTTGGTGACTAGTGCAGACGAGGCCCGAGCCGTTCAACAGCTATGCATGAGAGAGTCCTTTTGGCGCGAGGTGTGTCATTGTCATTGCGGTGACTCCCTTGTATAGGGTTTTGTGCATGGCCGACATGGAGGGGTCCACATTGAGGCTACTCACCCACTTCATGCGAGAGGCTCTAGTGGAGATTCGTGCGACCACTGTGCTTGATGATGACGACCCTGACATTCCTATGGAGGGGATTAGGTAAACCCATGTCCCATGTTTTCAAATCTCGCTTTCACATCTCTTTCTCGTTCCTGGCTTAACCTTAAAGTGAAATTTTTGCATTCTATGAATCCCACTGAGTCTCCACCCACTCTGTGACGCGATTCGATCGTGGCGCTTGTGGAGAGGAGGTGGTGATGGATGCATAGACCTATCCATGGTCTTGCGGCCTTGTTGCATCCCGCCTACAAAGTACCAAGGCTCTTTGCCGATGAGGAGCTACTTTTCGATCGGTATGCCTACTTGCTAAGGATACTTCCCATCCACGAGCAAAGAGACTTCCTCCAAGAGCTTATTCGGTATAATGATCAGAGGGGAGCCGCTTTCACGAACCCACTTTGCTTGAGTAGGAAGTCAATGGTCCGACCACTTTTTTGGTGGGAGTCATTTGGTTATCAAATGGCTCACGGACAAAAAGTGGCTTTGAGAGTCTTGTCACAGGTGACTATTGAATAAGATTTTTAACTTTAAAGTTTATAACTTTATAGTATATACTCTAGAGTCGTAACTACTAACTAGTTCTTACATTCTAATTTCTAACTCTCTTATTTTTCATAGGATTGCTCTTCGGGGGCATGTGAGAGGAACTGGAGTTCCTACTCACTCATACACACAAAGATACGAAACCGTCTCAGCACCATGCAGTTAGAGCGGCTTGTTTATTGCCGTGCTAACATGCGCATGGTGGAGAAGATGCATGACATGGAGATCTCCAAACAGGTAGAGATCTCCAAAGTTCAAAGTTCAACTCATTAATGATGATTTATAAATGCATGACTAAAGTCTAATAATTTATAAATGTTTGAACTTTGCTTTCAGGTGAATGTCGACGAGTTCAAGTTGACAGTGGACACTCTTAAGAGTGTCCACAAGGAGCGAGATCCAGATGAGGAGGCCATATATGCCGATCTCTACCGGGAGCTAGAGGAGATTGACCATTGAGTTTCTCGTACTCGCAGAGGTCGCGAAGCTAGAGGTGGCACACGAGTCACAGATGCACTGCTCGGCGCCCTACTTCGACCCCGGTGGCTACATATGTGAGGCGTGGCTCTGGCTCGACTTCGAGGAGCACTTTAGCACTTGTTGTTGAAGAAGAGGATGCTCCTATTGCAGGCATCAGAGAGCCCGAGTACGATGACGAAGGCAATGTCCTTAGCGAGGGCAGTTTTGGGTTGGCCTCTGATGATGGGAGCACCTCTAGCGAGGGCATTCCTTCCCCTAGTGATTTCTTTGAGGAGGAGGACTAGAGTCTAGACTTGGACATCTTTGTACTTAGTGTTGTGACTAGTGACAACACACTTTTTTGTATTTCCTATTGTAGGCCGTGGGCCACAACTCTTATTTATGGCATGTTCAGTGTTCATTGTTCATGACTCTTTGAGTTTTTGTACTAGTGTTTTAACTTTTTTCTAGTTTATGACAAATTGCAACTTCTCTAGACTTTGCATCTCTAAATGTGTACAAATATCTTCTTTTCAAGTGTTTTTTTAAAGTGGATTCAATCGAACTTATTTTTCAAAATTTGAAAGTCCTATACCGGTACCATCGTTTCGTACTTGACAACTATGAAACCTTGTCAGAATTTCTGCTCAGGAAGGGTTGGTATAAGTCCTCGTGCTTGTTTACGGCAATGTGCTCTTTTCTTGCGGGGAATAAGGTACCGGTTAGTTTGTTGAGCTTCGCGCTTTTGGATTTGGCCGGTAGCTAACTCACAGAAAAGATGTGCATGTGTGATACGGCATTCGTCGTTATACCAACAATTCGGAGGCATGGTACCTGTGTGGGCCTTTGCGGTGGACTGACAGGTGTGTGTGCGTGGATGATTGTTGTGAGCTGTGAGGAGGTGAGGGGTGCACAAGGGTCTACATCCAAGAGACGACGATAGAGCTGATTTGCATAAATAAGATCACAATCATGGGTGAAATGGATTTGGATGTAGTGTGAGATGGGCAGTGCCTATGGTGGGGTAGATGGTGTGCAGATGAGGGTGAAGGCGAGGTAGCTGTGGTTGACACCAAGCGGGCATGGTGGGATGGTAAAGTTAGGTATCAGCGAGGCTGGTTCGGGCTAGTTCAGGCTAGTTCGGTAGCCAAGCTCTAGGAGGCATCTCCCATAAAAAGTGATGCCTCCATGATCTTGTGAGAGCCATTGTATGTAGCCCTGTGCCATCCTGGTCTCTCACTTGCAACCTCATAGGGTCCTCAAAATCATACATCTGTATCTGCTCACTCTTTGTCCTAGCATTGAAGTCCCCAAGTAAGAGGACCTCGCCTAGTCCCAAGAAGCCAGTGATATCCTCGGAGAGAGCTGTGTATGGAGACTCCCTCCGCTCCTGTGGAGCTCGTGAAGAATCCAGGACGAAATAGCATATTGCCACATAGATGCATCGCAAGGCTGTAATCTCCAACCACACCCACATATAGCGGGCCTCCTCATTCCTCTTGACTATGCTAACCATGGGCTATAAGTGTGTTTTGAATAAAACCGCTACTCCTCTTGATCCCCTCACCCCTCTTGCTGTTCGGGTCTTCCCCTGGTAAGCTGACGCCCACTGGTATCCCGAGACATGCGGTAGTCTCTTGGTGTGTCTCTGTGTAGAAAATGATGTCCTATCCTGTGAAAGTCTCCTTGAATTCCCCCATGTCTGACCACAAAGTCCCATTGCAATTCCATTGCTATCCTTAGATGTGTGGTCCCATAGACCCTGTGTCGCTATTTGGGACTTTTGCGTATGATGATGACCTTGCCATCTCTATAAACTGCCCACTTTCCCACCTTATGGGCTTCCAGCACCTACGACATGCTCATTTTTCTATGCTCCACCTGTGTGGGAGTGAGGTCATCACCAATATAAATTTTCACCTTTGAGGGTTGCTCTATGATCCAAGATTGCTTGTGGGCTGGTGGTGTCCTTGAATTTCAGTAGTGGGCGGGCACGTGTGGTGTCGTTACCTGTTCTCCATGCATCCATATATCGTGTGCCTTCTATGCCCATTTTCCGACATAGTATGGTGGTGTCGTCTGCCTTGGTAGACTCCCCTTCTTGCAGCCCAACCATCCGCATATGTAATGTCCGAATCTCCCTTCTTTTATTCTCCTCAATCGTGTCATGAATATTAGTGGGCATGTGTGGTGTCCTTTGTCCACTCCTCAACTTCTTTCTTCACTACTGCATCCCACCCTCGTTCGATCTCTCTTTTGGTCTCCACAATGTCCTCCTGAAGCTTCACCTTGAGGTCTGCAACTTCAGAGAGGATGGAGGGACTGATTTCTTATTCTTTTTCCTTCTTGCAGTCCTATATTTCTCCATTCAACCTGGTAATCTCTTTCTAAATTCCATCTACCTATCTAGCATGTTCTTTCATCTTGGCCATTTCCTCTTGTATTTCTGCTATCTCCCGTTGGTGTTGATCTTCCTGGATAGTCAAAATTTCTTTCAGCAGTGGTCTTAGGCGCCTAGCTCGCTGCATTTGAACCGGTCTACGGTAACCCCGGGGAAACGGAGAGGCTCTTGTGTGTAGTGTCTAGCTCGTCTGAGAGGTGGGGGGTCCTGGGTGGGTTCTTCTCTCACGCGGTGGAAAGAGGCTTCCTGGATGTGGGAGAAAAAGGTCTTGATCCAAGGCTGCAAGGTATCTGTGCTGCCCAGACACTATTGGCGTGATCCAAGCAGCTGGTCTTTGTGTCTACGCAACTCCAGAAGGTAGAGCCCAAGACAACGCTGATCCGGATAGTCAATGACTCTTGGATAATGGCCCAAAACCCTCTCTGAATAGACAGTGGAATCTGCCACGTATCTTATAATACACAGGGCATCTGCAAACATAGTGCTCATCAGCCTCCACCTATACAATAATGTCCATGGCATCTCATCATGGAACGGAAAATAAATTAGAGAGAGAGAGAAGAAGAAGAAGAAGAAGATTGTATTATCGTCCGTTGGGGGCCAAATATGACCCATGGGACCAACAAACTAGTACAAGACAAAAAAAAACTCTCCTTCTGTCACTATGAAGGGTAAAACTAGCAAGCTAGTGTGTGGCATAATGTGACTCAAGCTCCTCTCTATGTTTGAAGAGTCGAGTGATGATTGTCCCCAAAACAGTGGGTGTGGCTGTAAGCAATACTAGAGAAAGAAAGAAAGAAAAGAAAGAAAGTTATATTAACGTCTATGGAAGACCCCAAGGGCCTATGAGACCAAAAGTAATACAATGGTACCATGGATATACTGAGCCATGGAAAACTGAAAGAAAAAGTAAAATGAAAAAATCTGACAGTACATGTGATCAGCAGATGATACTGTGTGGAGTGAGATATGCTGTATAGAGTGAGATATGCTGTGATTAGCTAATGATGATACCCGCCTTGGCCAGAACCGATCTGATGGTGGAGTGAATGTCAAGCCTCTGTCATGGGAGCGTGTCATGTCGGCGGACAACCTCATGAATTTGTCTTTGTGTGGTGGAGGGTCCTGATGCTTTGGGTCGATGCTCTGGGTCGGGGACATCTGGCTCGCAGAATGGATCGAGCTCTCTCGCTAAGAATTTCTCTAGGGCGTGGGTACGGGTGGTGGGCTCTGATGTCATAGTAGAGAGAGAGAAATGAAATGAAATGATATATTAACATATCTAAGAGGCCATAATGGCCTATGAGACCAAAATTGAGAGTACATCTGAAGTTGGTGTCTCATCAAAGAGAACAACTAAATGAGACTAAAAAGTACAATAAATTGATTGTCTTACAGTTATAAGAACAGAATTGTAAGACTCCGAGATGATACCGAGTAGAAAATACTGGAAAATGTATATTAGGTAGATCTATGTATGCTGATCCGTTGAAGTGTTGCCCTCTCCTTAGATCAAGTATCTCCGCCATGGGGCTGTCTAGAATGGAGAGGTCGTAGAAGCGAGGTAGGCACCTCCGATGCTGAGCAATAATGGCTCTGATCTGGCGATGGTGAGGATGCCGTGGTTGGGATCCTGGTGGGTGTGGCCGATGAGCACGACATAAGATGACTGCTCTATCAGTGGTGACTCCCTGGGAGCGTGGTGGATGCCCTGATGGCCCAATGGAGGAGGTATCAGGAGGTGTGTGGGCTGGGTGGTTGGTGCTGGTGCCGAAGAAATCTGTCAGGGTCCTCTGTCTAGGTACATCATGGCTCGGTCACCTGTCTGCCAAGAGGGTCTCTCTGTGTCTCCTGAGCTCAAGTAGGAACAATCCCATGCATCTCTGATCCTCAAACTCCATGACCCTGCGTAACGGCCCAAAACCCTCTCAGAAGAGGCAGTGATATCTCCTTGGAATCTCATAAACATCGGCAAATGTAGTGCTCCTTTGTCTTTGCCTCCTGGTAGCATAGGTGTGATAGGTAGCATATCGCCCGGTCTCAATCCGCAGCTGGTGTGATGAGGTCCGGATTTGTCCAATGGCACAACGTATCCCATGTGATAGGTGTACATCCATGTACGCCGGGCGGGTGATAAAATCATCTGGTGAGAGGTGTAGAAAATGGCTCTTGTAATGAGCCATTTTTGTGCCTAAGGGCTAAAGGGGGCTAGTCCATGTCCTCTTTGTGTCCACTCTGATGATATCCATCCTGATCACGTGGTTTTGCTCTGAGCGGGTGAGATCCAAAAATGGACAATCGAGACTGTATTGAAAGGATGGTAGTGCCTCTATCCGCAAACCATGTAGGTCAAACCATGATCTCATCTGAGTGTACCAGCAATGAGCATCTCCATCCTTTGCCAACTGTATGGATGAGGTCAATGCCAATCGGGAGTACCTCTGTTGAGGGAGCTCCCATAGCTGCTGTAAAAAGGTAATTGCTTGGAATAGGGCCTCGGTTACTACTGGTGCGGCACCCAGCTCAGCCCGAACAATCTCATGTAGTACTGATGATTTGGTTTGAATCATGTGGGCAATCATCATAATCAGTGGTCTCTCCATTTACCTCCATCCCTCATCTGTCCCTCTCTGAGATCTGTGATGTATGCTGGGCCCCCAAATTGGAGCTCCGTATAGGAGGGTCGGTGTGACAAGCGTATCAAACAGCCACAATTTGGTGCGCAGCTCTTGAAACTGTATGTGTGCACACTGCCTCTCAAGTGTCCCCAAGGCTGCATGCCCTCGAGCTAATCTAGCTGCTGCTGCCTCCTTCAGGGAGAAACGCAGTCCTGTGAAAGTAACTCCCAAGTAGACATATGACCTGACGTACTCAACCGGCTCCCCTCGGAAATTGAACTGAGGCTTTGGTCTCGTCACCCATGCCTGTGTGGTGTTAAACACCATAACCTTGGTTTTCCCAAGGTTCACTGTCAGATCTCTATCCGCACAGAAAGCCTGTAATGCATCCAGGTGTCTCTGTAATCCCTCCGGAGAGTCCGAGATTAGAACAATATCATCAGCATATAACAAGATGGGTATCAACACCCCATGCCAGGCATGCCCCTGGGCCTCCCAATCTGTCTACATAATCAGAGACTGCATCAATGTACAGTCCAAAGAGGGTGGGCGATAGCGAGCATCCCTGATTCACCCCTATCATGCTGGTTAGCATATCGAATAGTTTGCCTGGAGCTCGGACTCTACTGACTCATACAAAGCGTATATCCCCCACTGCATATCCTCAGGTACCTCAATGTCATGCAATCTGTGCATAAGCCTTGCACGTGGTACGGTATCGAAGGCTTTGCGGAAGTCCACAAAGCAGCAGTATATCCTTCTCTTCTGTGCCCTGCCCTCTTCAATAAGTGCCCGAAGTGTCAGTATGTGATCCAAGGTAGTAAATCCTCTCCTGAAGCCAGCCTGTACATGTGCTCGATGATCATGCCTCTCTGTCCAGCGGCTCAGCTCCAACTCCAATATAGAGCCATATAGTTTGGCCAAGTAATGACCAATCATGATCGTGCTGTAGTTGCCTGGTACCATGGGGTCCCCACTCTTAAAGAGTGGTACAATGATATGCTTTGTCCAGCTTGCCGGGAAACCCTCACAAATGGCACGATTAAACACATGTACGATGAGCGGAGCCAAAGTGTCGCGGGCATATGAGAAGTGCTCTCCAACTAGCCCATCATGATCCTGTGCCTTTCCATTCTGTAACTTGTCTATCGCATCTAGCACCATCCGCATAGTAAAAAAGGTGTTGCTAGCCGGTCTAGCTCCTAGTGGAGGGGGGGTGGGGGGTTGTCCTGGTGCATCATATAGCTCTCTAGCATAAGTATGCCATGCCTCAGGTATAGTAATCGGAGTACCAGGCTGTCTCTCTTGAAGCATCTTCCATGCCCTCTTGCTGTCCTTCCCCAGGAAGAGTTGGTAGATCTCCTCTTCTAGCTTAGCTAGATAGGCTCATTTCTTCCTCCGCACAAGGCGCCGAAAGATCATCCTGGCCTGTCTATGAGTGTGAGTCCCAATGGCAATCTCACACTGTAGCTGTGCTCGTGTCTCATGACACTCATCATCATACGAACTGTTCTGTGGGGCAGTGCTGCAGGGGTGGGTGGAAAGGATCATAGTGCAGGGAAATGCATATGAGGCGGATGCATGTAGTACACCTGCCAATCCTCTCGTGATCTCATCCAGAGGGTTATGCGGGTCTAAAGCGAACAAGCCATCAGATACTACATCTCGGTAAACCCCAACTATCTCACGTGTAAACTGATATCTCGGGTACCTAGGTAGATGAGTGGCTGACCCATCTTTCGGGGATCCACCTACTAATGTGAAACTCATGTATGCATGATCGGCTGCTATGCCAATGGGCCGACTGGAAATCATGAAACCCCGCACATGAGGTATCATTGAAGGAGATTCAATCAAGTAGTCCACTTTGCTTGCTCCCCCTTTAGAGTTCCAATGTGTGAGAGCATCTGATCCTTGCCATCTCGATAAGCCATTGTATATGACCAACCCATGTGCACTCCCAAGTGTGAGAAAATGCCTGCCATAATCTGTAATCTCCCCCTCATCCTGTGCCGATCTCTGCAACCCTACATCCTCTACTGTGATCTCCTAGTACATAGCCTCTTGAGTATCATACAGCTCTGTCTGCTCTGTGCCTGTACATGCATTAAAGTTTGTCAATAGTAATATGTCTCCCACGCTGGCAAACCTCATGATATCATCATATAGTGGCATATAGGGCGACTCTCCTGATGGTGCAAACCTGGAGTGGGCTGGGGGAAAGTAGCATACCGCCACATATAGCTCGCAGAGCCCCTCTCTGCATATTTGGACCCACATGTACCTCGCATCTGCATCTCTATGCACCACATGTATTTTGTCACGAAGCTCCTCCCTGAAAAGTATTGCCACTCCTCCAGATCCTTTGGTAAATGGAAAATAAAACAGAATGAAAACATAAATATAGCTATCTCACTGGGGTGATACAAAACTATCCATGGAAACTCGTCATGGAAAACTAAGAACATAAAAACATGAGAGAGAGAGAGAGAGAGAGAGAGAGAGAGAGAGAGAGAGAGAAATGAAATGATATGTTAACGTCTTCAAAAGGCCAAAATGACCTATGAGACCAAAAAGGTTACAACAATTGGTGGATCTGATACAATGTCTGTGTAAGGAAAGCTAAAAACAACTAAACAACTAACTGAAACTGAAACAACTATGAGGAAAAGTACGGTACTAGGGGCTCCTAATGGATAACATCTGGGAAGAAAACTCCAGCAACAAAGGTAAGCATCATACACATCACTATCCAAAGATGTCTCTCATCGGTCGATGGCGGATATCCTCAATGTCCTCCATGGTGAGTACTCTGACTGGACGTCTCCCATGCCGTGCTAGTATGGTCCTGATCCTCTGTTGTAGTCTCCGCCGGTGTCGAGATGGGCCTCTCATCTTGGGGCGCCTGGACCGCCCCAGCTCTATAGCCGAGAGAGAGAGAGAGAGATTTTATTAATGTCTTCCAAAAGACCGAACTGGGCCTCTGAGACAAATCAGTGTACCTGTGTGGGGTATCCTTTGTCATCCCAACAAAATGAAAAAGTACTGAACTAAAAAGCTGAATCTGGGTGTGCAATAAGTACAATGAGTGGGGGAGGTGATGGAGCTCTACTACTAGCAGAATGCAAAGCTATATGCATGGAGTATACAATCATGATATGCAACCTAGCTAGCTCCATCTTGTACCATACTGGGGGTATAGAATGGTATACATCAATGAAGGGGGTGTCCACAGCTTTCTTAAGAACATGCCTGGGTCTGCTCTGAAGCGAGCCAGTCGCTCCGCACCCTCTCTGTGAAACTGAGCTCTGATCTTTGTCATCTCTCTGGTATAGGTGTGGTGTTTGAAAGCCAGGTGTCCTTTGCCTCCTGCGGGCTCTGAGTGTCTCTGCTCTCTGGAGAGTAATTCCCTGCTGTGTAGGGACTGGGAGTGGGGTGGATCTCTGAAAAAATGTAGTAATCTGTGTCTGTCGTCCCCCCTCTGGAGCTGTCTGAGCCTGTAATGATGTCTCTCTGTGACGCTGTATGTCTAGAATGAATCTCCCCAGTATGCGCTGGTCTGTTGCCTCAAAGATCTGGCGTAGGGAATGTGGCTCTCTGAATAAAATGGGATCTCTCTCTCTCTGATGGCTGTATATGCTTTGCATCTGCATACATAATGCTCCTCACTCTCCACCTCCTCTCTGCACAATGTCCTCTCGGTCGGGGGATCTGTGTTGCTCTGCTAGTCTCGATCTCCAATCGATGTGATGAGACTCTAAGCTGACCAATAGCTACTTGGGAGCCGTGTGGTAAAAAGCCCTCCATGTATCTAGGCCTCTATAAATCCATCATCAGTGATACTCATGAAGTGATCTCTGTAGTATAGCATCTTCGGTGGAAGAGGCTATGTAGGTGATATCCATGTCTCTCGTGTATAGAGCTGCCATAGGTCTTGTCTCAATACTCTGTTCCTCTCACTATGAGAGAGACGGATATGTGGTGCATCCCTGTCATACTAGAATGGTGGTAGATGATTGATGTCTAGGCCATGCTGTGAGAACCAATGTGTGACCTGTGCATACCATGATCCTCTGTCTCCTGCCTCAGCCAACTGTCTAGATGCCTCAAAAGCTCTGAATGACAATCTGTCCTGTGGCATCTCTCTGAATCTGTCTAGCAGGCATATAGTCTAGAATATGGCCTCTACCATCATAGGAGGCGCAACAAACTTTGCTCGGATGTGCTTGGCTTCGAGTTTTCCCTCCATGTCCTTTGTGATCTCCTTGGAGATCTCTTCTTTGACGGCCGTGAGAGTGTTCTCATTGATCTCCCCTTCTTCCTTCTCGGTGTTCTTGACGGCTACCAGTTCCACTTTCAATGCACTCACCTCCTCCTTGAGTGCTGTGTTCTCTTGTTCAAGTTCCGTGACCCGTGCTTCGAGGGCCATGATGTGCCGGTGTAGTTTGTTCTCCACCTCATTGAGGTTGGAATCGGATGTCTTCTTATTCTCCTTGATTAGTGCCTTCATTGCCGTCTCGAGGGCCTCGAGTTTCTCTTGGAGACTCGGGGCCATTCCTCGAGATTGAGGAGAGAGAGAGAGTTATGTTGCTGCCTTGGGGGCCTGAGCAAGGTGGGGATGTGAAGGCGGGGTGCGGGTGCATGGCCTACCGGACACGCAGGCGGGTCAACATAGCGCCAGCAGTAGTGAGCGCCAGTGGCGAACAGAGAGGGTAGCTACGCACAGAGGCGCGAAGCGAACAGGGAACAGCGAAAAGTGGGCGACGACCAGTAGTGAGCAGCGAAACAGGGGCGGCCTGTCTCATCCCCTGTCGGTGAGGTGACTCCCACTGATAACCCTCAACCCGTGGTAAGCCCCTCTCCGGGCTCTCATGTGTCTCTGTCATCAAGATGATATCCCGGTCCTCCATCACCTCCTCAAGTCTCCCTGGATGTGTCCATAGGACTCCATTACAGTTCCAGATTGCTATGTGTATCTCTTTGTCTTCATGTTGTTTCCTCCGTGTCTCATAGGCCAGATGGCGCTATTCGACTCTCTTCCCATCAATGTAGATGTGACCATCCCTATAATGTGCCTTCTTTCCTTCTTTGCGTGCCGCCTTGATCTTGGGCATGCATAATCTTTTGTGCTCCAGTTGCATCCATGTGAGGTCATCATCGAAGTAGATGGGGTCCCCTGGCAAGCTCCCCAAGATAGCCCGTCTTCTCATAAAGCTCATCCTACTCTCCTCGTCCGGGAACTGTAGCACTAAGGCCTTGCCTTTGGTGGAGTCCTTTGGGGTTGTCCTCCATACTCTAGTGAATGGGAGCGGCTCATCCTCTTTTAGTCCTAGCTTGGTACATAGGTTCCGCCTGTCAATCTCGGGCGTGGAGGTAGTGCTCTCTGGTATCCCTGTGACTCGGATGTTGAGGCGCCGGATCCGTCACATCTTCTCTTCATTAAGAGTAGACTGCATCATGTGTAGACTGCATCATGTGTACATCTTCTTGTACCTCCTTCTTGATGTTCTTCTTCATCACTTGTACATCTTCTTGCACCTCCTTTTTGATGTTCTTCTTCATCACTTCTACCCATCCTTCGCGGGCCGCCTCCATTTTCCCCTCGATTATGTGGGTGAGGGTTTTGGTGATCTCTTCTTTGATTGCCTCTTTGTCCACCTCAAGAGTCTCTCCTTCCTCCTGTGGACGATCGCGTAGTAAGGATGCCACTTCGCCCTTCAAAAGGTATATTAAGCGTCTACTAAAGACCCAATGGGCCTATGAGACCAAAGTGGTACAATAATGTCCATGGCATATCTCATCATGGAATGGAAAATAAAACAGAATGAAAACATAAATATAGCTATCTCATTGGGGTGATACAAAACTGTCCATGGAAACTCATACTAAGAACATAGTGTTACGACCCTGTGTTTTTCCCTCTGGACAACAAGCAGGTCGGCACGGGCACGGGACGCACAGTGTGGACAGGCATCAATTGAATGTGAAAAGGAAACTCATAAGTGTGGCCAGCCCAAGTGTGAAAGGGGACAAAAGATATTTTAAATTTATAAGGTTTAGTAACCTTTGAAGGCTTAAAAAAAAAAAGAAAATCTTATTATTTTTTAGGCATGCGTTTTTGCTAAAGTTGCTTTTGGCATTTTTGAGAAAAGCAATTTGAATCGCATGCTTATAAAAGCAAAGGTGGCAGAGATTCGTGGTGTGGTGGTGAGGCGAATCATTTTGGATTCGAGAGCAGGGGGAAGGTCGCCGGATGGTCTTCACGAGCACATCCCCTGGAGTATTGCCACTACTGATAGGCGCAGCTGCACATGGATGGGTGCTGTAGCCGCTGCCGCCTCTAGGAGCCGCCGCCGCCGCTGCCGCTACTGCTACTGCTACTGCTACTGCTGTTGTGCTGATGCTGCTGTTGGCCACTCGGTGCTGCTGCTGCCGCCACCACTAGGAGCTGCTGCCACCGCCAGAATCTGTTGCTGCCGCCAGGAGTATTGCTTACCGCGAGGCGCTGCTACGCTAGGTGCTGCTGCTGCCGCCGCCGCCAGGTGCTGTTGTCGGGCTGCTGCTGGGTGCTGACAAGGTGCTGATGCACATGGCCTACAGCAGGGCATTGCTACACATGGGCAGCCAGGCGGGTGATTAGGTAGTTGAGCATGGGCTGCTACCAAGTAAAAAGCGACCAGGCGACTACATCTATGGGCTATAGCCAGGTAGGCATCAAGCAGGAATTTCTCTGCAGACAGTTGGGCAGCCAGACGAGTGTTAGATGGGAGGCCCTCTACGCCAGGTGGCTGCAGGTGTGGAAGCAGTCAGCATGGGTCTCTCGACACCGGCGGAGACTACAACAGAGGATCAGGACCATACTAGCACGGCATGGGAGACGTCCAGTGAGAGTACTCACCATGGAGGACATTGAGGATATCCGCCATCGACCGATGAGAGACTTCTTTGGATAGTGATGTGTATGATGCTTACCTTTGTTGCTGGAGTTTTCCTCCCAGATGTTATCCATTAGGAGCTCCTAGTACCGTACTTTTCCTCATAGTTATTTCAGTTTCAGTTAGTTGTTTTTAGCTTTTCTTACACAGACATTGTATCAGATCCACCAATTGTTGTAACCTTTTTGGTCTCATAGGTCATTTTGGCCTTTTGAAGACGTTAATATATCATTTCATTTCATTTCATTTCTCTCTTGAAGAAGGTGAGCTGCTGAAGGAGGCACCGAGGGGCTAATAGCCAAGGGGCTTCGCAAGCAAGCTTTGTTTACGAGATTTGGATACAGAGGATCAAGTTAAGATGCACAGGATGATGTTCTTGGAAGAGATGTGTGTTGCTCTTCGTCTTGGACTTATGTGTATTCAGGGATGGCTTGACACGTCCTCTATCTTTCTCTCTATGGGTTTTTGGCACCGTGATTGGATGGTGTATTTGTGGATTTATCTCTCATGGAAACAGGACATTGGTCTTTCGTGAAGAAACAGGACTTTGGTATCGAGGATACAGGTCTCTGGTTTATTAGATGAGACAGGTCTTTGGTTTCATGAGGAAAGCATGTCTCTGGATTCATGTGAACAGGTTCTAGTTTTTCTTGAGGTTACACGCAAGCTGTGACTATAGGAAGGACATATGGTTTGGTACATCCCTACTGCTGTCTGGGAAAGGGTTTGTGAGATCCATAGTTGAGATGGAGAAGACCTTTTCAAGCAGGGAGGTGTCGTACAGGTGTGCCTTCTCTATAGAATGCTTTGCTGTACTAAGCGAGAGTTCTTATTTGGAAAGTCCTGGGTGAAAAGCTATAAAGGGATCCTAATGGTAAAGGATTCGACAAATTGTACTTTGTACTCTTATTTAATCAAGTAAAGAAATACCGCAAGGGGCACCACTACGTTTTGGGGCCAATCGGTGTCCTTGTACTATTTGTAGGAGCACTCTAGCTCCCCTGTTTGTTTTACTTTTCCAGGTTCCCATGGGTGATGAAGTGTTTTGTGTGTGAGTGTTTGTTCCACCGCCCGTCAGATTTCTGAAGGCTGGTTTCACATAGAAACATGAGAGCAGCATCAGCTCCGAGTAGATGGTATACCACTCTCCAAAATATCAAGCATGGGGCTAATGTGTGTGTGTGTGAGAGAGAGAGAGAGAGAGAGAGAGAGAGAGAGAGAGAGAGAGAAATTGGTTCTGACACTTTTTCTCGTGTATGGTCAGGCTTGGATCTTGAAAATGATAGGATTTTGGAGATTGCTTGCATCATCACAGATGGAAAGCTGCAAAAATTACTGGAGGTTATCTTTATTAATTTTAAAATGATTTTTCAAAAGGTACTTAAATGTTTGCAACAATGTACATTGTAGATGCTGCATTGGGGCACTACCTTAGTGAGGAGCTTGCAATTGTCTACATGGAGCTATTTAATTGGATGATGGATAGTCATTCATTTTGGACCCGCAACCTACCCTCCTACTAGGTAGGAACTTAGAAGGGCACACATTGAGGCTTTTAGGTTGTATCTACTACACTTAATATCTGTTTTGTCAATATAATGACTAATTAGTTGTTGTGGAATCATGATTAACAACTGCCTAGGCCCTCCTACTAGGCCAACCATCTAGCTGCTGAACTGACAGTTCATAATAAGCTTGTCCAGTACACTACCACAGCCCTCCCCCTTGTTTTTCTGTGCCATGCACTTGTGCTGAGCTTCCATGCTCATCCACGAGCCCACTGTACTGAATTGCCAGCTGGCTGTTTCGACCATTGATTAGCCCTCCTGGTCACATGCATTAGCCCTCAAATGTATGTGTCATGGCTTAGCTGCCCGTTCAGGCAGTCGGCTGGTCAGACACTAGGGTCGGCTGGTCGGGTAGCCCTATAGGAGGTCAGGCAGCAGGTTGTGAACCTGGTCAAGCAGGTCGACCCTAAAGGAGGGCACATTGTCCCTTATAAAAGGGCATGCCCCACCCCCCCCCCCCCCCCCCCCCTCGTTCTGAAGAAGTAGACATTACCAGCGTCCTTGACCTATGAGGAGAAAGCAACCAAGATCCTCCAGATCCAAGCAGACTGAGTCACTATACACTTCAGTGATCGTTTTTTATTCAATCAGTGTACATGGTTTGTTGCATGTGGGGAAGCCTTGCTGTTCTGATCCACAGCCCTAAGCCTTATTAAGAACTAGATGCTGTTTAAACATGATTAAGACAGGAGAGACAGAGATTGGTGTCAGGGTGACATGATTAAGACAGGAGAGAGAAGAGAGAGAGGAATGTATGTACATGACTGAGCCCTAGGTCAGCCCTAAAGAGGGTGACCCTTGGCCTTTCACATGACTTCTACTGATGGCTAGACTGATGAATGAATGAATTGACTTGATGGAATGACTTGCTTCTTGATGAAAATGACTTGTGCTATATATATGTGAGGAAGGGAGCTGGTTGGCCAGTCCAGAAGGCTGTCGGCCTGCTGCCGGGACAAGATACCTTGGAAAAATTCCTTAAAAACTGCGCTTAACTACCATGCTGTCCACACAATGTACCTTTCCTTTTGGCGCTTGGCTACTGGCTGCAGAGGACCCTCTGTTGGCTGCCGACAGGGTCCCATCCCCTTTCATGGCTGATGATGATGCTGCTGCTGCTAATGTTGATGATGCTGTTCTAGTACATCATTAAGCTCTCAGATCAATTCCAAAGGCCTAGCAGCATGCATGATCAGTTCTGGCACATGACCCACCGCCGTGTTGGTAAGGGAAGAGCAGGAATAGGGACAACAGTGGAACATATGCACAGATCTTCAACAAGACTTGAGAGTGGAGATCAAAAGTGGAAGGTGTTCAGACAAAAATATGAGTCAAAGTCGAAGTCAATTAAAGTAGTAGGTCAAAGTCAAAGTCAGTAGCAGTCCAAGGAGGAAGGATGACCGAGTGTGCACCCCGTCATCAAGTTTTGCAGGAGAGGATGTCACGTGCACGCCCGTGCCATGGTTAATCTCCAGCATGAACAATCTTAATCCTTGATTAGTATAGCAAATAAACAGCATTTGGAACATCATTACCATCAACGGTTATGTCATGTGCAAGACATGTGCATGCTAATTCCCAGGACTAATCCTTGATGTAGTAGCTAGGTGTGGGCAGGGAAGACACTAGAGGAACCCAAGGGGCTGTCGGCCAGCATTTATGGAGACTGATCTGAGTCAGCTACAACAAATGAAGAGGACTTGTCGAGGGACCTAGCCAACAACAGGTTGGCCAGTCCATATTGGTTTTCCAAGGCTATAAATAGCATTGTGCTGAGTTCTTGTCATTCATTCAGCCTCCCATGGGCTGAGTCATAGATTAGAACTAGATTAGGTGTCTCCACCTTTTGATGGGGCAGCCAAAGGCTAGCCATGATTTGTACATCCTTTTTGTACTATAGAATATATTGAAACTCAGCTCTCTCTCTCTCTCTCTCTCTCTTCTCTCCATCTCTCTTGCTTGCGTTTTGCATTAGGTTGTTCTAGGATGGTGTTTAGGGCTGAAAGAAGACTCCAAGAACTTCCCCATGCGATAGGTTATGCGTACATACCCTTAGAGAATGCTTCCTCTAGCTTGGCTGCTTGTTGCAGAGACCACTCCATCTGCCACTTTGTTGCATTCTTCTGCTGGAACTGTGTACCTTCCTTGGGACTATGCTTCGTAGGATGAGTCTAATACCAATGTTGCATGTGTGGAAGCCTTGCTGTACTGATCCACAGCCCTAAGCATGATTAAGAACTAGATGTTGATTAAAGATAGAGGAGAGAGAAGAGAGAGAGAGAGATTGTTGTTAGGGTCTAGAGATAGAGGTACATGGACAGCCATCTGATCTCCGTCAAGATCTGCGTTAGACCCCCCACAAACCAATGGATGCAAACGAATGGCGCGTCCTTCTATTAAGATGGGTTGAAATGCCTGTATACCCAATCCTATATGTACATTTTTGACCCCTAGGTCAGCCCCAAAGGGGACCCTGGGGCTTTCACATGACTTCTACTGATGGCTAGACTGATGAATGAATGAATTTTCTTGATGGAATGACTTGTTTCTTGCTGAAAATGACTTGTGCTATATATATGTGAGAAAGGGAGCTGGTCGGCCAATCCATAAGGCTGTCAGCCTGTTTGCTGGACAAGATACCTTGGAAAAATCCCTTAAAAAGTGCGCTTAACTGCCATGCTGTCCACACACTGTGCCTTCCCTTTTGGCGCTTGGCTACCCGCTGCATAGGACCCTCTGCTGGCTGCCGACAAGGTCCCATCCCCTTTCATGGCTGATGATGATGATGATTGTGCTGTGACTGATGATGCTGCTGCTGCTATGCTGGTGACATTGATGCTACTGATGCTACTACTGATGATGCTATAGTGCTGATGGTAATGATGTCCTAAATAGTGTCTATCTGCTATACTAATCAGGGATTAAGACTGTTCATGCTGGAGATTAGCCATGGCACGGGTGTGCACCTGACATCGTTACACATCTAACAATACACTCAAATACACCGCAAGATGGGGGCCCTTAGGTGGGCTAGTTGGGACCAAATGGGTGTACTTGACATGTTTTTCTTTCTTTCTGCATAGGCTAGACTGATGTGAGGGTATGCTTCTCTCACTTTCATGGAGAGACAGTGCTTCCAGACCTATTTCTAGGAGCCCAGGACCTAGATGTGGCTATTTGACACCTTGGTCACTGTGGCATTGATGTATGGAGCACCCTTTTGGGCACCTAATCTCACAGTGGCCAAATGGCCGAAGATAGAGAGGCCTCAGGTCATGATGCTCTCTCATATGATACGCAAGAAACCATCGGTCCCACATGATATTATCCTTGAAGAGTTTGTTGCAGCACCCATGGTAGTAGAGGCACTCTTCCAGACAATCACATACATTCACAGGATCAGTGCCATGGCCCCCTAGAGAAGAGGAGGCTCCCAAGCTTGTACATATGAAATACTCCTTGGTAGTAAAATATTCCCAAAGGAGGGGGGGGGGGTCGTCCCATTTGGGCCCCAATTTGGAAATATTCTACACCATATCTACTCCTTGGTAGTAAAATATTCCAAAAGGAGGGGGGGGGGTCGTCCCATTTGGGCCCCAATTTGGAAATATTCTACATCAAGATATGGTGTTTTGGGCATGCCGTGATGTTTTTGTAACATTGGTTATTGTATTTTGGATAATTGGGCCTTTCTCTAGGCAGGGAGAATAGGAGGCTCCCAACAAATATATGAAATACTCCTTGGTAGTAAAATATTCCTAAAGGAGTTTGTGGGGGGGGGAGGGGGGGGGGATTCATCCCATTTGGGCCCCAATTTGGAAATATTCTACATCAAGATAAGGTGTTTTGGGCATGCCGTGATGTTTTTGTAACATTGGTTATTGTATTTCGGATAATTTGGCCTTTCTCCAGTCAGGGAGAAGAGGAGGCTCCCAAGCTTGTACATATGAAATACTCCTTGGTAGCAAAATATTCCAAAAGGAAGTGGGGGTTGGGGGGGGGGGTTAAGGGGAGGGGGGTTCTGTTCCATTCGGGGCCCAATTTGAAAATATTCTACATCAAGATATGGTGTTTTTGGCATGCTGTCACCATTTGGCCACGCGAATGGTTCACTCTTGCTTTCACACTATGTACATATTGGATTAGTGTCCATGGCTTATGGAATATACCTATGCAGGTGATTGACACGTGTCATGCTGTATAGTTGGATATGATATTCCACTGGGACTCGATGTTATCATGCCCGGAATATCTGGAGGACTTGGCTTTCCGCTGGGACTTGTGCCTTTGTGTACATGCCCGGAAACGCCTGGAGGATTGGCTTTCCACTGGGTCTGGTATTGCGTATACTTGCCTGGAAACGCCTGGTCTTATATGGTTTCATGAACGGAAATTGCTCATGCCAATGCTGCATTGCATAGCATCTTTATGTGCTTGCCTGCAAACGAAATTGCATGCTGTTTTCATGCCTGCATGACCTATGTGTAGTTCCGGGTAAGGGGACGCCCGCCCGTGAACCGTGCGTGTGAAACTGTCTGCTGACATGGTTGTGTGGCATGTGAACAGGTGGTATGTATTTCCCGATCTAGGCTCAAATAGCCCTTAGGACTTGGCCAATATTTATAAGTGAGTGCGTTCCCATTTCATTAAAGTTTGGGCGCCCAAAAGTCACTTATAAATTATGACCTCTTCCAAGTTCACACTCACTGAAGTCCCGAGGCGGACAAGACTCAATGTCCAGGACCTGATCCTCCCCTTTTACTCATAAATGGGCATCTCCCCATGTCCCTTCACCTGATCGGACCCCAATTCACTTACTTATTAAGAGAAATTCGTGTTTTCTCTTCATGAGGATTTTTGGAGGCTGAAAACTCTGTTTTTCCACCATTTCTCTCCATTTCCAAGCTCTCCATAGCCATACCCAACTTGCTAGGGTGTTTTCCAAGCTTCCAAGAGTGTTTCCAAGTGCTGATCACTCTCCTACTCACTCCCAATGACTAAAATTCAGCAAAACAGCTCTCATTTTTGCTGTAATTTCTGGTCTTTTTGCTGAAAACCCTAATTTCAGCCTTCCTTTCTCAAGTTGAACCATAGGGGAAGCTTTCCCAAGGTTCCCTTCATCCTCTTGAAGACTTTTGTCGCGAAGGATTGCGGCAAATCGAAGATATCAACACTTCTAAAGCTTCCAACGCGAAGGCTTCCGCTTGCAACTTCTTCTATGAAGACTGGTAAGGTAATTGGACAATGTATTATCATTACTTACTCAGTAGAAGGACAGGACTCCTTGTTTAGCCGCCCTGTGTAGTATTTCTCTTGTCCTATGTGCTCTTGAAGATGTTGCTACCTTGCTTGGTAGAACATAGAGCCAATGGTAGAGAATATGGGCACTGAAGTCGGGCCGGGCATCAAGGCAGCTCCTTGGTGATCTACATCGACACACCATTGTTTTCTAAATGCTGAATTTCATATGCATTGGCATGGAGGATTTGGCAATGGATGCCCGTGAAGCTATGTATTGGATTTCTCCAATAGTAATACAATTTACTCAAAGTAGGGGTCGGCCGTTCCGGTTCATTGTGTGTCTCTTGTCAAATTCAGCAATTTTACTTCTTGTATTTGAGCAAGTGTCCTTCAAATATTAATGGACTGATTCTGGCCTAGCCTTTTTATAAGTCCCAAATATGCTGGTCGGTCTGCCCTTCGTGGTGCTGGCTGACTGCTCCCTATGCTGGCCAACAAGGTCCTAGGCTTGTTCTAAGGCTGCCCTAAATACCTTAATCCTATTGTTGATCTGCTGCCTAATCAGGATTTAGCCTGGAAATCAGCCATTTCCATGTGTGCACATGACAGAGAAAGCGCTCAAGATCTTCCAGAGCCCAAGGCAGCTTGTGTAAAGAATCAGCTGGGGTGAGCAGAGTAATGCCTGCAGTTTAGCATGGAACTAAGCCTATGGTTAGTTCAAAGAGTTCAGTATACACTTCAGGGATCATCTTTGATCCACAATCACTGTACCTCATTACACATCCAACAATACAAGCAAATACACTGTAAGGTAGGGGATCTTAAGTGGGTTAGTTGGGACCCAATTGGGTGCACACGTGTCATCCTTTCCTCGAGCTAAGTACCAAATTAAGTAGGCCTTAACCAGTATGGTACTGCAACCCATGCAACATCTCTGCATTCATTGTCATACCACTCAGTTAGAGGAGTGTGGCCTGCAAGCGATATCCCTCTGATGTTAGTTTTACGAGGAAAAGATTGCAAGCCCACTTGCTGAATAGATCGTGTTAGATATTGGACTCTATCCTCTAATGAAGGTAAATGATGGATAGCATGTTGAGCATCATAGAAATGATGGACACCCGTTCTAATTGGTAGTCAAAGTAGATCTGTGTCACGTGTATGAGAGGAAGCTTGATGTAGAGGGGTCTGTTTTGGGACTACACATAAAAGGCTGAAACTAGCATAATCTCCTCCCAATGGAGGGGGGTGTGTGATGAGCTCTAGAATATTGTGGTAAAATTTGGGGATCCTATGACAAAGTCAACTGTAGTGGAGCCTTCACCATGAGAAAAGCAAGTAATCAATTCACATTCCTGTTCAAAATCCAACAAGTGGAGGTCACATGCAGTAATGTTTCCCTTACCATAAAAAAATCTGGATGTCTGTGTATCCTCAGGCTCAATCTCTGGGAGTCTAACAGGATTTTCTTCAAAGCTAATCAACTTCACTTGCTGGTCTGCAGTTCTGTCATTGAAATTCCTACTAGAAGTACTTGTCCCTCTTTTAAAAATTATAGCCCTCATATAGTGTGAGGACTGGTGATGCACCCTCTTTCACTTTGTGGCTCAGATATGATGATCCACTTGGTGGGAAATAGCATATGTATTGTGCTTGCAAATACTGGCTCAGATTTTCCTCTATTTGTTTCGCTCGCATGTGTTGGTTGTCTCCCCTCTGGACTCTTGTATCCCAGTGTAAAAGATGACATCTCTTCTTCTGTAGGTCTCACTAAAGTTACTTGGATATGGTTACATCATGCCATTACAATTCCAAACAGCCACGTGCAAGTGTTTCTTGAACCTTGACCATTGCAGTTTTTCCTTTCCTCTAGATGAAGCTGGGTGAGATCCTTATTGGCATAGATAGGGTTCGTTTTAGATTTTGTGTATGCATGAGGACTGCAAGGTGGCCTCTCCATTTCTTAATTTAATAAATTGGTCAATTATGTTTAGGGAGAGGAGAAAGGGAGGGAGGTAAGAGTGTGAGAGGTATTTTTGTTGTTTCATAATTTGCAAGTCCAGAAAGTGTTTTGTTAACACAGTAGGGGTTTGGGGTGTCAGTAATGACTGTTTTTCTTTTGGTTTTGGAGTATACATTGAAACAATCATGCTTTGAAGTGTTAGGGACCAGAGTTGATAGTCAATCAATCAGAAGAACCACTCTCAACTCTAGAAAGTGTTTTGTTAACACAGTAGGGGTTTGGCGGTGTCAGTAATGACTGTTTTTCTTTTGGTTTTGGAGTACACATTGAAACAATCATGCTTGTTGCTTGACTTTGAAGTGCTCTTGTTAGGGACCAGACTTGATAATCAATCAATCAGAAGAACTACTCGCAAGCATGGGTGAATGGTGTCAAACTCACCACACTGCCAATGGTGAGTGAGTTTTTGGATGATAGGCTGTCTGTGCTGGATGCTTTAGGCGTTTTACTCAATATATGTCATAGGAACAGTTCTGCAATAGAGGAATTACATTGTCATTATTTCTCATGGTCTTTTTCTTGCTAACTCGTGTTTGATAAGGGAGCTGCATGTTTCATGTTTCATACTTAGGGCTTGTTGAAGGGGTCCGTAAAAGCAAAGTGACAGAGAAGGACGCGGAACAAGAGGTTTGATACTTCTTTGGCACTTCTCCTTGTCAATGAAGCCATGCATATATATATGTGTGTGTGTGTGTGTGTGTGGCGCATAGGCGATGGTCGCACAGGCGCACACAACTTACGACCTGTGTGCTTGTTGCGACCCGTGACCTGTGCGATTGATGTGCGACCTACTGTGCGCTTGTATCTTCTGTCCTGTGACCACCTCTGATCTGCGTCATCTTCTACCTTTCGGTTGTCTTTTCTGGACATCCCTTTCTGAGTGTGTGTGTGTGTGTGTGTGTGTGTGAGGGCCTGTGTACAGTGAACTCTGCAATCATGGCGGCTCTTTACGAAAGAAAAAGGAATCAAGAAACCAAGAAAATACATTTCAAAGTCAACAATTCAGGGGTGCTCCATAGCAATGAAGATGCTCAGTTTGTTTATGATGTGCTGCATGATGAGTTTGAACATATTCAGAGAACCTGGGATAAGCCTGTACCTACTCTCAAATACAAACTCAAGCTGTCTCGTGTGGTCTTGCCGATCAGAAAATATTCACAACAAAATGCAATCATAGTGTTCTTTCTGGGTAGAATGCCCACAACAAGCAATGTTGCACAATGGCTTCAGTCTTTACTAGGTGGCAATTACGTGGAGGGAGTGTATTACGCAGACAAAGGATTTTATGAAGTGTTGCTCACCGAAAATCAGTATAAGCTGCAGATGCTGGAAAAATTGCCATTGTACTTTGGAAATCAAATGGTGCATATACATGCGAGAAGATTTGCCCGGGCTTGTTTCTTCTCTTGGTACAGTCATATGCCCACCTCGTCCTTCGGGTAATAGGAACATGTTTTGTTTACTTTGGGACACGACTCAACCCACGCCCTCGTCCATTGCAGTGGAAGTAGACGAGGTTCATATTTGTGAAGCTTTTTATGAGTTGAAATGGGGTGCATTTTCTAGTGCATATTACACGTGGTAAATTTGGTCATATGGCCACTCAATGTCCCATAGTGTTGCATCCTCCACTGCCTACTGTGGTCTCACAGTCAACATCAAATGTTAATGTGAAAGTTCAGGCTCTTGTTGAAGGCAGGCAAACCGATAAGGGAAAAAAAGCAGCCTCATCTGTTGCAAATGCAAATATATCGTATTCACAAGCTGTGCAAAAAGGCAAAGAAAAGGGAAAAGAAAAATTGGCAAATGATGGTTGGCAGACGCCTAAAAGACCAGTGTTGCAGCGTAGGCAACCGTTGCTAGCAAGAAACTGGGCCTTGGATGATTCCTCCTCGCACATGGCTGTGTCAAATTTGCAAAATAATATTGTTGGCAAGAAGTGGGAACAAATGGTAGAGCTACATAGAGCGCACTCCTATGAAAGTGCAAGAGATGAAATTTGCAAATGTAGGCACATGAAGATGAAATGTAAGAAAATATGTGCATAATGATAATGGGGAACACATGCCAATGGCAGATGCCTGAGCAGGTCGTGTCATCTATTTTCTTGTACATATTTTTCATGGTAGTCCCTCTTAAATGCTTTACGTACAATGTCACTGGTCTCTGTGATGTAAATAAATGGAGGCGTTTCTGGTGCTATGTAAATATGATGAAACCGGATATAGTTTGCTTGCAAGAACATAATCAGGATGAGTTCATAGGACAAGTAGGTCACTTTGCTGGTTATGGCATCTTTTACGCTGTCCTAGGTGCATATTCAGGAGTTGCCTTGTCCACCACATGGCTTTTTCTCGATGTAGAGCCCGCTTGGATAGATCGTATTTATTACATGCGGATCAGGATGATGATTTTATATGCAAAATTTAGGTGGATCACTCACAAGTGTTACCTGATCATGTACCATTGTGTATGGGGCTATACTTGAGGCAGTGGGGGCATGATCGGTATCTTGGCGGGCACTACTTTTTCAGATCACACACTGGTTATTCTGTCCTTAGAGGACCCCTGGAGGCAAGACATGCATGCAAGCTCTATGATTCCGGACAGCCCCATTCAAGACCTTGAGATTTGTAGAGCATGATAGAGCAGATATGGGTGGGACTGGATTTTATTTCAGGCTCTCTTGCGTGCACCTTGGATGTGGGCTTGGGGGAAATCAACAACTTCTTATAGGAGGCAGCCCAGCGCAGATTGGAGGGATTTCGGGAGCAAGAGAGGAGTCTGAGAAGGGGTCTGCCTTCTCTTCAGCAACTTCAAGAGAGTTCCCCAGATAGCCCTTGGATTGTGAGCTTGCTGCCGCCCGCACGGAGATTAGATCCATAGAGGAGAGGAGGGTGGAGTACCATGCCAGGGCTTCCTTCTGGACCCAAGCTGGCGACAGAGTCACACGGGATTTCTTTGAGATAGCCGGCCCCCTCAAGAGGAGAGACGACATTTGCAGGTTGCGTGGCCAGAATGGAGCTATTGTTTCTGATCCCCCCCATGCGAGAGCCGTCGCCACAGATTTTTTCCGATCTCTTCTCACTGGTTTCCCATTATCCCCACAGGTTTTTTCCGATCTCTTCTCACTGGTTTCCCATTATCCCCACAGGTGATGGATGCGTGCGAGAGGGTCTGATGGCACACGAGAGAGGTGGCTCCCTCCGCTCTCCGGTCCTTCTTATTGACTCCATTCACTGCAAAGGAGTTACCAAAGGCACTGACGGCACTTCCCATGGGCAAATGCTCAAGGGCGGACGGGCTTCCAATCTCTTTCTTTCTTCGTCACACTGGGACCCCATGGAAGGCAGCCTTCGAGCTTCCTTCAATGAGATTATGATCACTGGTGCCATGCTAGATTGGCTTTCAGAGGGTTTGATACACTTGATTCCCAAGGAGGGTGGTGATAGATTGGAGATCCGACAGTGGAGACCCGTTACCCTTCTTGGGACCGCCTACAAGATTTTGGCCAAGGCCATCAATAGGAGACTTCAGCCTTTCCTCGTTGACTTGATTCATGACACTCAGACAGGCTTTGTTCAGGATTGGAGCAATGTGGACAATATCTTCACCTTCTGGGAAGCAACAGCTTCGGCCAGGATGCGGCAGCAGGACCTCATAGTGCTCCTCCTAGACTTTGAGAAAGTCTATGATAGGGTTGATTGGAGCTTTCTGGAGGGCACTATGAGCTGGATGTCCCCGTGGAATGGATCCGAGGTCTCTCAGGACTCTACTCAACTTCTGAGAGTTAGGTTCTCATTCAAGGAGCCCGTGGAGATAGATTTCCCCTTCCGCTCGGTCCGGTAGAGCTGCCCTCTAGCACCTTATCTTTTCTTATTCGTCGCCGAGGTCGCGAGCTGTATTCTCTCAACTCAGGAGACGGGACTCCAGGGATTGCATCTCCCCCTCTTTACTCAGGAGGAGCTGTTGGACTCAGAGTTTGCAGATGATACATCAGCTTACTATTCTGGAGATGTTGGGAATCTCCAGAGATTCGCTGAGGCGATTGAGATCTTTTGTCGCGCATCAGGAGCGCAGATCAACTGGCAAAAGTCGTGTGGCTTCTGGGACCTGGTTAGGCTCTGCACCCACCCTGACTTTGTGTCCAGTTGAGGCTTTTCAGTGGATTACTAGAGGCACTCCAGTTCGCTATATTGGATGTAGGTGGGCATCGATATCTCTTCGGAGCAACAACTCGTCTCTCTTCTTCTGAGCATTCGGAAGAAGCTTCTGTAGTGGAATTCCACGAGACTCTCCCTAGCTAGTAGAGTGGTGGTGGCGAACCAAGTCGTTCTTGCCACAATGGCAGCAAGGCAGAGCACCTTTAGGAAGGGGGAAATGGCTTTGGTAATGACAATTGTGAGGTTCGGGAGGGCGAGTAGGATGGTTCACGGGGATTGCTGCCATGGTGGTTGGTGTAGGAGGATTAGGGATGAGTAGTGGAAGGTAGGTCACCTGGGGAGTGGGGGGCAAGGAGGAGGTGTAGCAGTATGGAAGGGTTGTGGAACGGCGATGGCGGGGACGGCCGAGGCGGGATGAAGAGTTTGTTGCTGATGAAGTTGACGGAACCCATTGAGGTAGTATCAGTCTTTATCTTCATGTCCTCCTTTTTCACAAAAGGAGCAGGACCTCCTTTTTGGGCATTCTTGGACAGTGTGTCCAAGTGACTGGTATATAGCACACCATAGCCCCTCGTTTTGAGTTGGAGCAGGGTACTTTCTTCGCTCGGATGTTTCTGGCTCACTTTGAGTGCCTCCAACTTTTGCTTTAGCTGAGCCACCGGGTCACATCCGATTGTGTCACTGTTGGATGTTTAGAGCCTACATCATGCTCAAACATGAGTCGTGCATTTTCAAGTTGGGAGGCTAGCTCCTAGAATTCTAGCAATGTTGTTGGTGTGGGCTGACTCTCTCGAATCTTTTGCTGGGTGGACCTAGGTAAGGCTTTTGTAACCCACTGACACACCATGAAGTTGCCAGCGTAAGTCGGTAAGCGGGCCACGAGCACTATGGTCAGTGTCGTGAGTTTCGACACTCTCTCCCCTGGTAGCAATTGGAGCTTCCCTAGCTCTTGGAGAATGCGGTCCTCATTTAGTGATCTGCTACCTTGTACAGGTTCACACTTCCACTACAGGGGGGATTTGTAGGCATATGCTCACTTATGGTAGTGCTATGTGTGAACAGGGCTTAACCAAGGGCACTTTTTCCCATGTGGTTTTTCCCCTTGGACATCAAGTGTGAAAGGACACTCTAACATATAATATTTTGTACTTCTATATTATATGGATGTGGCACACATGCAAGGGTTGACTTGCATTTTGTGGATACCACACTTTTGGCTCTCTCTCTCTCTCTCTCATTTTTGTGTGTGAGCTTCTCTACCCTGCACCTAACCCTAATGTGCAGGTTTGTGTGTGTGAGTGTGTGAGTCCAACACCCAACATTTGGTATCAGAGCTGGGAGCTGGGAGCTGGCCTTGGAAATCTGCTGCTGGAAAAATTTCTGCGAAATTCCGTCCACAGGCTGCGAAATTCCGTCGCCTGCGTTTTTTCGTCCGTGAGATTCCGTCGCCGTTGTGTTTCCATCCATCGGAGCTCAGCCGTCCGGCCGCCAGGATCGGGCGGCACTACTGGGGAGCCCACCGCCGCCGCCCAGCTCGCGGGCGGCGCCGCCCTCAAAGGCTGCCGTGGTCCCGTCAACGCCACCAGCCCAGGCCCGTCGACGCTCAGCACAGCTTAGCCGTCCCATTCCGTCGACGACTGCAGGCTAGCCGTCCCAACGCCCGTTCGCGCCTGCCGTCACCGTCGTCCGCTCGCGCCTGCCCTCCTCACCGTCTCCCGTTCGCGCTGCCCTCCTCACCGTCTCCCGTTTGCGCTGCCGTTCCGTTCCGTCTCGCTCCCGCCAGCGACTACAACGGCTTCCCGTTCTGACTTGCTTCTCCGACTCCAGTCGCCCTCCGTTCGCGCCTGCCGTCCTCACCGTCGACCGTTACAGGCCATTCGCGTTAGCTCACGACTCCAGCACGCCTAGCCGATGACAACGCTTACCTCCTCGCTAGCCCACGACTCCGTCTACCTCTTCGCTAGCGACTCTAGCGCTGGTCTCTCGCTTGTCCGCCTACCTCTTCGCTAGCCAGCGCCCGTCTGCTTTTCTCCCCGTCGGCTGCCCACAGCCATCGTAACGGCTCACACCTGCTCTCAGTGTGCTCTGCAACGACTCCCTACAACAACAACTCCCTCCAACACCTTCACTTGCAACGACACCTTGCCTGAAGGTATTTTTCTGTACCAATTTCTAGGTCAAATACAAAATCTGCAGCCATTGCAGGGCAGGTCATATGCCGATTTTGCAGACAATGAATACTGTGCAAGTCAGATTGAAAAGAAAATTGCAGATGAAATTTGGGGGTTTTTGAAATTGAGGTCAAAATCAGCAAATTGAACCTCTCTTATTTGCAGAAATTTGGGGGGTTTTCAAAATTGAGGTCAAAATTCGCAAATTGGAGCTCTTACATTTGCAGAAATTTGGGGCTTTTGTGAAAATTGGCCAATTAGATGCACATTGAAGCGATTGGAGTGCATAAAAATTGGGGATTTTCTGATTGGAGCATGTAATTGGGCATTACAGCTGCGATTTGTCGCGTATGTATACACATTGAGTGTAATTGGACAATTTGGTGCAGGTTTACACTTGCTTTGGTTTGCAGGCATACATTTGCACAGGACATTTGGTTGCCTGGCAGTGCACATTGGTGCTTGGTTTGCTTGTAGTTATACTTTGTTGACATGGCACAAAATGCTACGGATGTATTTGGTGTGCTCACCCAGAAGGACAAGCTGGATGGATCTAACTACTCCCTCTGGAGTTTTATGATCCGTAATTTGCTGGTAGCCAAAGGGCTTTGGGGCATCGTGTGTGGTGATGACACACGCCCACATACCATTCAGCCAGCCACGCCTCAAAGGGGAGGTGCTCAAAGAGCTCCTGATGTAGATCCTGCTCCCACACAAGAGCAGAAGAGATGGGACTCTAGAGATGCACATGCCATGTCATTGATAGCCCTTTCAGTGAAAAGGACTATTATTCCGCACATTCGTTCATGCAAGACATCGAAGCTTGCATGGGACACATTGGAAGCAATGTATCAGGTACGCAACGAGGCAAGAGTTGCCTACTTGAAGAGGCAATTGGATCTTCTTTCTATGGATGAGGGTGACTCCATGGCAGATCATCTCACCAAAGTGAAAGATTTGCAGGAACAATTGCTCAACATTGATGAGGTTATCCCAGACAGACAGATGGTCACCAACACTCTTCATTCTTTACCGCCTTCCTACTTGGGTTTTCACACCTCTCTCAACCTCTCAATGAGAGGAGGTGGTGATCCCGTCACTTTTGAAGAGCTCGTGGGTTTACTCTTGCAGGAAGAGCAAACAAGAGCAAACATATCGAGCAACCGTGGTGGAGAAAAGGCATTTACAGCCAAGGATAAGGGTAAAGCAAAGAGCTTTAAGCATGGGGGACAACAGTCTAGCAAGGCTGGTCATGGACAGCCCTCTTCTAGTGGTGAAAAGTCTGACAAAGGGGATGCAAACAAGCCCAAAAAGAAGGGCAAATGTCACTACTGCCATAAGCCTGGACACTACATCAGTGAATGTAGGAAAAGGATTGCAAAAGAGAAAAAGAAAGAAGCAGGCAATGCAGTAGCAGACTCTTCGGATGACAAAGCACAGCAATCAGCTAATGTAATCCAGGAAGAGTACACTTTTTTGGTCACATGCACTAGTGACACACCAGGTGCTTCAGACACTGATATGTCTTGCATTGCATCTGACAGACAGAATGCATCATGGTATTTTGATAGTGGTGCTTCGAGCCACATCACTTCATGCAAAGATGTATTTCAACACTTGGTTTATGCTTCAAATGGCCGCACTGTATCATGTGCAGATCATACCACATATCCAGTAAAGGGAATTGGTAATGTCATACTTATTGCAGCCAATGGTGCCAATATATGTATGAAAAATGTATTGTATGTTCCAGGGATAAAGAAAAATCTGCTCTCCGTCTCAGCCATAAACGACCAAGGTTTAAAGGTTGAATTTGAAGATGGGAAGTGTTTGGTAAAAGACCCATTAAAGGGTTATGAAATAGTCACTTCTGGAACACGATACAAAGGCTTGTATAAGCTGGACAGCTATGACAAGCGCACTTATGATGTAAATACAGTGGCTGCCCACACTCCTGCTATGCATGATGCAGAGCTATGGCATGCTCGTTTTGGGCATGTAAATTTTCAGAGTTTGATGCTTTTGCAGAAGCATCATATGGTTGATAATATGCCGCCTCTTGAGTCTCCGCCAAGACATGTATGTGAGGGGTGTATTTTGGGAAAGATGCATCGGAAACCATTCCCCAAAGATGGAGCTGTTAGAGCTGAAAATAAATTACAGCTCATACATAGTGATGTATGTGGTCCAATGCGGACACCATCCATAGGGGGGCATCTTTACTTTGTCACATTCATTGATGACTACTCCAGGTTTGCTTGGGCTTACCCTTTGAAAGCGAAAGAAGATGTGTTTACATGCTTTCGACACTTTGTCGCAATGGCTGAAAATATGTGTGCATGTAAAGTCCAAACACTTCGCTCAGATAGAGGTGGAGAATACATGTCAAATGCATTCAAGGATTATATGCTTCAAAAGGGCATCAAACACCAATGTACTGTGCCTTACACACCGCAGCAGAAGGGTGTAGCTGAGAGGAAAAATAGATTTCTCATGGAGATGGCAAGATGCATGGTGAAAGCACAAAAGTTGCCTCACAAATTCTGGATGGAAGCTATAATGTGTGCAACTCATGTGTTGAACAGGTGTCCAACAAAAGCTTTGAAAACCATAACACCATTTGAGGCTTGGTATAGCCGAAAGCCAACAGTGGATTATATGCGTACATTTGGGTGTTTGGCATATGCACATGTGCCAGAACAACTCCGAACAAAGCTTGATGACAAAGCAATTAAATGCATTTTTGTGGGCTACAGCAATGAAAGCAAAGGATACCGTCTTTATAATCCAACTACACGAAGGATTTTTGTGAGTAGAGATGTGGTATTTGCTGAAAATTCAGAACAGCCCATGGTCAGCTTGTATAAAAGCAATGATACAAGCTTCCAGGACATGTTTGATGGACTTTTACCCATTGCAATTAGGGGGGATTCAGATCAGCCAGCCCCTACACAAGAAAATCCACAGGGCCTAAAGGCAAGCATGTAATTGGCACAAAGTGGGTGTACAAAGTCAAAAGAAAGTCTGATGGTACTATTGACAGGTACAAAGCAAGACTTGTGGCTAAAGGCTACTCCCAGAAAAAGGGAATAGATTATGAAGAGACTTTTGCTCCTACTTCGAGAATGACCACAATAAGATCTGTGATTGCATTGGCTGCCCATAAAGGGTGGAAAGTGCATCAATTGGATATCAAAACTGCATTCTTAAATGGGGATTTACAGGAGGAAGTATATGTAAATCAGCCCATTGGTTTTGTAGTTCCTGGTGAGGAACATAAAGTATGCAGGTTGCACAAAGCATTGTATGGGTTAAAGCAAGCTCCAAGAGCTTGGTATGATAAGATACATGCTCATCTAACCAGCCAAGGTTATGAGAATAGTCCAGCTGAAAGCACATTGTATGTGAAGAAAACCGATGCCGATATTCTCATAGTCATCTTGTATGTAGATGACATGCTCATTACAGGTACAAGCAAAGCACAAATTTCAGATTTCAAAGCTGATTTGAAAGCTGAATTTGATATGTCAGATTTGGGGCCTTTACACTACTATCTCGGCATACAGTTTATGCATACAGATGATGGCATTGTTATGCAGCAAACTAAGTACATAAAAAGTTTGCTAAAAAGGTTTCACATGGATGAATGTAAGCCCATTTCTACTCCGGTAGAATCAGGTGTACGGCTTACTATGCATGATATTGGAGAGCCTTTTGAGGCCGGCCTTTATAGCCAGGCAGTGGGATGCCTCATTTACTTGTGTAACACGAGGCCAGACATATCTTTTGGGGTGTCTTTGTTGAGCAAATTCATGCACAGCCCAGGCACAAAGCATTGGCAAGCAGTCAAACGCATCTTTCGTTATCTTAAGGGTACCTTGGATCTTGGTTTGTTCTATCCCAGGGGGGCAGCTTGCAGCTTTATGCATACAGTGATTCAGATTGGGCTGGTGATTACGATACCAGGCAATCCACCAGTGGGAATTGTTTTTTTCTTGGCAGCTCATGCATATCTTGGTTGAGTAAAAAGCAACCCACTGTTGCTACATCTACTTGTGAGGCTGAGTACAGGGCAGTCTTTACAGCTACAGTAGATTGTGTATGGTGGAGGAGACTATTGGCTGATCTTCGTGAGTGTCAGCAGACACCCACCACCATTCTCACTGATAGCCAGAGTGCTATGGCCGTGGCACGAAATCCAGTATTTCATGCACGTACCAAGCACATTGAGATTCATTATCACTATGTCAGAGAGAGGCTACATGCAGGGGAGATCAGTTTATCTTATTGCCCTACACAGGATAATGTTGCAGATCTATTCACAAAGGCTTTACCTCGAGAAAAGTTTGAAGCTTTCCGCAAAGCTTTGGGCTTACTCTCATACAGAGAGTGATCTGCTACCTTGTACAGGTTCACACTTTCACTACAGGGGGGATTTGTAGGCATATGCTCACTTATGGTAGTGCTATGTGTGAACAGGGCTTAACCAAGGGCACTTTTTCCCATGTGGTTTTTCCCCTTGGACATCAAGTGTGAAAGGACACTCTAACATATAATATTTTGTACTTCTATATTATATGGATGTGGCACACATGCAAGGGTTGACTTGCATTTTGTGGATACCACACTTTTGGCTCTCTCTCTCTCTCTCATTTTTGTGTGTGAGCTTCTCTACCCTGCACCTAACCCTAATGTGCAGGTTTGTGTGTGTGAGTGTGTGAGTCCAACACCCAACAATAGTTACCGGTTGATTGGCAATTGACTAAACCACTTGTCTGCAGAACCTTCGAGAGTGGACGGGAAGAGCACCAAGAAGGCATCCTCCCGCTCAAGACCGTCCTCTTACAAACGGAGATGAACCGTCAGATGTGGTCATCCACATCCTCAGTGGATTATCCTTTGAAGGTGGGAAGCTTGACGTTGACTCGGCCTAGCACCGTCAAAAGCGGCAGGAGGATTGGCTGGACCAAGAGCGTTGGCTTGGCGTACCGCGTTGTCAAGGGTGGGGTTACCAAGGTTAGCCGCCATAGGAAGAGGTGGAGGAGGTTCCCTGGGTGGCACGTAGGTGAACCTCTTCCGACTGTAGCAGCGTATTGAGAGAGGATGTTTGGATGGGCTGTCTGGACTACCACGAGAGCATGTATTGGGCATGTAGAGAGGACGCAACACAGAGGAAAGGGTGAGCTAGCAAGACTCCCAGTTTCGAGGGTCCCATCAGATGTGCCAAATTTTAGTGTACCTGTAGCAGGGCTAGTTGCCCGGCACACTACATGGGGCTCTTCTCTAGACAGTATGTCCGGAGTCCTCGATGATCACAATGCTACAGAGAAGACATTGTGTACTGGAACACAACACAAGAAGAGAGAGGACTGTGGAAGAAACGAGAACACTTGCACTAGTCAGAGAACACTGATACATGTCCTTCATTGTACCGTGCACACTCAACAGAGGTCATAGTGAAGAGGACGACACAGCTCAAGCTGATGACAAAACATAGGGTACAAGTGGTATAAAGGATTAGCATGAAGGATGCCCTTCAGGATGATGGTGAGGGATGTCGGATAAGGATGTCCTCCAAGATGGGATAAAAAGGATGTCCTCCAAGATGGTCGAGGGGCAATATATGCTTGAGGCCGCGTCGGTGGCATCCCCTATCTTTGGTGGATGCCTTGAGGTGGAGGTGGCAGCGTAGCCTTTGGAGGAATCTCCTATCTCTACGAGATGTCGTTGGATTGTCAGTCACGGTGCCGTTAGTGCCGTTGGAGCCTTCAATGCTGCATGCACCTCTTTGTGTTGGTTGTGGTGCGTCTCCGCTTCGGATGATCCCAAATGCTTGGTGCCTCCGTTGACTCACTGTGATGGTGTGTTAGTGTGACACTGTCACGCTGTTGCGGTGGACAGTCTGTGTGGGCACCCTTGGCGCCTAATGGATAAGGCATTTGACTTCTAATCAAGGGATTGTGAGTTCTTGTCCCACCGGGCGTGCCATATTTTAGTGTACTAGCAGGGCTGGTTGCCCGGCACACTACGTGGGCACTGGGGCTCTCCTCGGGACAGTATGCCCAAAGTCCTCGATGCTCACAATGCAACAGAGACGACACCATGTAGCGGACCACAACACAAGAAGAGACAAGACTGCAGAAGGAACGAGAACACTTGCACTACTTAGAGAATACTGATACATGTCCTTCACTATGCCGTGCACACTCAACAAAGGTGACAATGAAGAGGACGACACAGGTCAAGCTAATGACAAAACACAGGGTACAAGTGGTATGAAGGATGTCCTTCAGGATGATGGTGAGCCATGCCGGGTAAGGATGTCCTCCAAGAAGGTGGATGCTTGAGACCGAGTCAGTGGCATCTCCTATATTTGGTGGATGCCTTGAGGTGGATGTGGCAGCATAGTCTTTGGAGGAATCTCCTATCTCTAGGAGATTCCGTTAGTGTCAGTCGATGCCGTCAGTGCCGTTGGAGTCTCAATGTTGCGTGCACCTTTTTGTATTGTTTGTGGTCGTGCGTCTTCGCTTCGGATGATCCCAAATGCTTGGTGCCTCCGTTGACTCATTGTGACGGTGTGGCAGTGTGACGTTATGCTGTTGCGATGGACAATCCGTGTGGGCACCCTTGGTGGCTACAATCATGATGAGGCAACGGTCTCCAAATAGGGGGGGTTGGTGGTGGGTTCCTTGAAGGTGCTCAGGGAGGGGGGAGGGGGGGGGGGGAGGGGGGCTAAGATAACTGCTCATAACGGTTCTCTAACAAAATTGTATCCTTCTGTGGCCTGCCAGACTTGCACGCTTGGTGACGCCATTTTGCTTTGGAAGTGCAATGGCAGTTCTGCCTCGGATCGGCAGTCTGCCACTCTCCTATATTGCGATCCTCAGAGGCCAGACCATGGTGCTCTGATGCCTAGGGGCTGGGATCCCGCTCCCCCTTGATGAGGAGATGAACTAGGAATTGGGGGGGGAGTAACCATTGGAGGTGCTTTCCTAGATTGATGACGGGGACAAGCTCTAGCAAGGTGTCCCATCTGCCGGCAAGTGAAGCATCGACCGGGGAGGTCAGAGTACTCAACTCTTTGCAAAATAGAATCTCCCTGGAGGCAAGGAAGCTATATGATATGAGGAACAGACTCCAAAGAGGCTATGTAGATATGAAGAGATGGAATCTTGGTCATCCGAGCTAAAACTGAAGCAGTGGTTTAGGGGGGATTCCATCACTCTCCCGATTACACCACCTATCACTAGGAGGAAGGGAAGGTATTCCTTCTTGAGACTAGGAAAGCAAATTGTCACAGGAAAGCCTAAGATGCTAGACTAGCCAGAGGGTCGGATGCTGGGTCGAAGTTGTGGTGCCACCTTGCAAAGAAGGCCTGGGCCATACGTAGTGCAACGGGGCTCAACTGCATGACTCTGTCCGATGCTGTAGGCGAGTCAAACTAGATATGGTAGTATCCACACCCCAAAGGATGAACACGAGTGATCTTTCGAGGCCCGCCGATAAGGCCTGCCTACATAAGATCCTTGAGCTTTCCACATGCTGGGCGGCTACCCACAATCTTGCAGACAAAGGTGGAGGCCTCCAAGGAGGCAACTGTTTAAGCAAGGAGTTGGAGGTCTGCTTTTGAGAAGGAAAGGCAAGGGACGGCGGCCTTGGTTAGGGATGACAGAGCGACTGCCATGCAGTCCTCCTGGGGGTGCAAAGACCAGTAGATGCCGACGCTTGCCGAAGATCAAGAACAACCTGAAAGCTAAAACACCTGACGAGGGAGAAGATAGGCTAGGGCGATGAAAGGGGTTGAGGCGCGGGGGGGCGCCCCCCGAGGGGGGGGGTGGGGGGGGGTTGTGTGCTGACTGAAGGGGGCAAAATGATGAGGAAAGCAAGGCGGAAGAGGGGTTGGTGGCAAGGAAAGGGGCCAAACAAGAGGCGGTGTAGACTGGAAAGAGAGGGAAGGCTAGGGGAGGAGGCGGGCAAGAGTTGAGCGAAGGCAGAGGCGGGCTAACGGGGGAAGCTATAAGCCGACAATTTTATTTGCAGAAGATGGTGCCCATTTTATTATATGCAGATGACATAATTTCGATCTCGAACTCTACACAGGGATTGCAACAACTTTCTTTCTTTCTTTCTACACATACACCGTGGATCTTTTTGATCCTCCATAGCTTTGGCTTGTACCTATGTAAACCCTAACCTACAATTGGTATCAAAGCTAGGTTATTCTCTTTGCACCGGTCACGTCTCTGCTTGCCGTTGCCGCCAACCTATGCCAATTGTTTGTACGACGCTCTCTGTCCCATCACCATCAGCAGTTGCTTTAAGTGTCGCCATCTCCACCTGCGCTAGCCCGTCTTCTCCTTGTTGCTGCTATTGCTCACAGCCACCGTTGAGCTCCACCCCAACCGCCTTGCCCTTGCGCTAGCCTAAGCTGCCCTCTGTGCAGCATCTGCACTGTGCAGCCCCCCATCGACCTGCTGTAGTAGCCCGCCACCTATGCGCCAAACTGTGTCAACACTGCTCACGCTGCCATCTGGTGCCCACACTTCTGTTGTGCTGCCCATACCAGTTGGTTGTCATTTGGTCGCAGATCTACACCACACCTGTACCTGCATGCTTCCACGTCAGAAAAAATCAGGACATTTTGGAGATAAGGTGAAATCCATCAAATTGATGCTCTTACACTTACAATATTTTGGGGCTTTTAGAAATTTGACCAAATTGAAGCGGTTCCGTCCAGTGTATTATGCAAGCAGAAGCTTGTCGAAGCCATAGAGGAATTATTCCACCATGGAGAAGGAATCATTGGGGATGATCTATTCAATCAAAAAATTCAAGCATTATTTATTGGGTAATGTTTTCGAATTTCATGTGGATCACAAAGCACTCTTGTATCTGGTGAACAAGTCATATTTAGCAGGAAAGTTAGCCAGATGGATGGTATTGCTACAAGAATTTGAGTTTACATGTCTTCCGCAAAGACCATGCTTTGGTGAGCCCCGAGCCATGCTTGTATGTGAGCCTCTGAGCCATGCTCATACTAGCCTCTAAGTCTGAAGTGGAGAACAAGCCTTGTTCTTGCTGTAGTGGAGTACGTGGTGAAGTCCAGAGAATATCTTGACGCTGCTATTGAAGGTCTTCTCAAGTATCTCCACCTTTGCTCCAAAGGGTGGTTTGTTGGGATGTGTGAACAACCCCTAAAACGATTAATGGTTCTAGTAGTGTGTGAACATAATCTTATGAGTGGATAAGATAATTGTGCCATGTGATAAGTGTGTGTTAGTTGTATGGGTTAAAAGATAAGGTTGCAAGCCTACAAAACCATTGTACTTGGTGAATATCAATCATTTCTATCATATCATTAAGTCGTGCAATACTCTCTCTTGATCTCTCTCTCTTCGTTTGGAGCATCATCGCCATCTATGAGTCCGTTATTGAATGAGTGAGAGCTCCAAGAGGTACATCATAGGAGATATCCAAAACTATTGGGGTGAAACAGGGCTGCCTTCTATCACCCACTCTTTTTGGCCTCTACATTGATGAGATCTCGAGCTTCATTGACGGATTAGGCGGGACTGGTTCCACACTGGCAAGCGTATTGATCCCCATACTACTTAACGCAGATGACTCAAATTCAGCCGAGGGGCTTCAAAGACAGTTGGATGCCTTATTGGACTTCTACACTTAGCGGGACCTCTTTGTTAACCTTGGTAAAACCAAGGTAATGGTCTTCAATACTTCCCGCCCCTTCACATCCAGATTGAGCTTCACATACAGAGGGGATCTTGTGGAGATTGTCTTATCCTATGTCTACCTTAGTGTCGCTTTTAGTGGCCCACGCTTCATTATGGTTCGCGCAACACATGCCAGAGTGACACGGGGATATGCAGCCTTGAGCTTACTTGAGCAGCAGTGCTTCCAGGCACATTTCCAGGAGCCTAGGATGAAGGGTTGGTTTTTTTGACACCCTCGTCACACCAGCTGTGATGTATGGAGCAGCTTTTTGGGTCTAGATTTATCCGATTAGCGAGTTGAGAGGCTCAGGTCATGATGTTCTCCTGTATGATCTGCAACAAACCATCAGTCCTACACTAGATTATCCAGGCAGAGTTTGCTGCAGCCCTGATGGTACTAGACGCACTCTTCCAGACAGTCACATACCTCCATCGCATTACTTGTTGGTGTTGGACTCACACACTCACACACACACAAACCTGCACATTAGGGTTAAGTGCAGGATGGAGAAGCTCACACAGAAATGAGAGAGAGAGAGAGAGAGAGAGAGAGAGAGAGAGAGAGAGCCAAAAGTGTGGTAGCCACAAAATGCAAGTCAACCCTTGCATGTGTGTCACATCCATATAATATAGAAGTACAAAATATTATATGTAGAGTGTTCTTTCACACTTGATATCCAAGGGGAAAAACCACATGGGAAAAAGTGCCCTTGGTTAAGCCTTGTTCACACATAGCACTACCATAAGAGAGCATATGCCTACAAATCCCCCCTGTAGTGGAAGTGTGAACCTGTACAAGGTAGCAGATCACTCTCTGTATGAGAGTAAGCCCAAAGCTTTGCGGAAAGCTTCAAACTTTTCTCGAGGTAAAGCCTTTGTGAATAGATCTGCAACATTATCCTGTGTAGGGTAGTAAGATAAACTGATCTCCTCTGCATGTAACCTCTCTTTGACATAGTGATAATGAATCTCAATGTGCTTGGTACGTGCATGAAATACTGGATTTCGTGCCATAGCCATAGCACTCTGGCTATCAGTGAGAATGGTGGTGGGTGTTTGCTGACACTCACGAAGATCAGCCAATAATCTCCTCAACCATACACAATCTACTGTAGCTGTGAAGAATGCCCTGTACTCAGCCTCACAAGTAGATGTAGCAACAGTGGGTTGCTTTTTACTCAACCAAGATATGCATGAACTGCCAAGAAGAAAACAATTCCCATTGGTGGATTGCCTGGTATCATAATCACCAGCCCAATCTGAATCACTGTATGCCTAAAGCTGCAAGCTACCCCCCCGGGATAGAACAAACCAAGATCCAGGGTACCCTGAAGATAACGAAAAATGCGTTTGACTGCTTGCCAATGCTTTGTGTCTGGGCTGTGCATGAATTTGCTCAACAAAGACACCCCAAAAGATATGTCTGGCCTCGTGTTACACAAATAAATGAGACATCCCACTGCCTGGCTGTAAATGCCGGCCTCAAAAGGCTTTCCAATATCATGCATAGTAAGCCGTACACCTGGTTCTACTGGAGTAGAAATGGGCTTACATTCATCTATGTGAAACCTTTTTAGCAAACTTTTTATGTACTTAGTTTGCTGCATAACAATGCCATCATCTGTATGCATAAACTGTATGCTGAGATAGTAGTGTAAAGGCCCCAAATCTGACATATCAAATTCAGCTTTCAAATCAGCTTTAAAATCTGAAGTTTGTGCTTTGCTAGTACCTGTAATGAGCATGTCATCTACATACAAGATGACTATGAGAATATCGGCACCGGTTTTCTTCACATACAATGTGCTTTCAGCTGGACTATTCACATAACCTTGGTTGGTTAGATGAGCATGTATTTTATCATACCAAGCTCTTGGAGCTTGCTTTAACCCATACAATGCTTTGTGTAACCTGCATACTTTATGTTCCTCACCATGAACTACAAAACCAATGGGCTGATTTACATATACTTCCTCCTGTAAATCGCCATTTAAGAATGCAGTTTTGATATCCAATTGATGCACTTTCCATCCTTTATGTGCAGCCAATGCAATCACTGATCTTATTGTGGTCATTCTCGAAGTAGGAGCAAATGTCTCCTCATAATCTATTCCCTTTTTCTGGGAGTAGCCTTTAGCCACAAGTCTTGCTTTGTACCTGTCAATAGTACCATCAGACTTCCTTTTGACTTTATACACCCACTTTGTTCCAATGACATGCTTGCCTTTAGGCAATTCCACAAGATCCCAAGTATTGTTCTTCATGATAGAAGAGATTTCAGCTTGCATAGCTTGCACCCAATGCTCATTCTCATGTGCTTCTTCATAAGAAGAAGGCTCTTCTGAATCAAAGAGACCACCCATGGCTAATGCAGACTCCCCACGATGTATATTCAATGCATGGCTGGAACTAGCCCTTGTTCTACCTGTGAGAGTGGAGTTGCAAGTTTGCTTTCTTGCAAAGTTTTCAGCAACCATCTTGGCACTGACTTGGCTGTGTCTATGGCTGTTTGCTCTTCCCTGACAAGATGTTCCACTTCTTCCATAGAAGGGGGCTGAATGGCTAGCTGTTCTACATGTTCTACATGAGGATTTTCTTGTGTAGGAGCTGGCTGATCTGAATCCCCCCTAATTGCAATGGGTAATAGTCCATCAAACATGTCCTGCATGCCTGTATCATTACTTTTATACAAGCTGTACATGGGCTGTTCTGAATTTTCAGCAAATACCACATCTCTACTGACAAAAATCCTTCGTGTTGTTGGATTATAAAGACGGTATCCTTTGCTCTCATTGTTGTAGCCCACAAAAATGCATTTCATTGCTTTGTCATCTAGCTTTGTTCGGAGTTGTTTTGGCACATGTGCATATGCCAAACACCCAAATGTACGCATATAATCCACTTTTGGCTTTTGGCTATACCAAGCCTCAAATGGTGTTATGGTTTTCAAAGCTTTTGTTGGACACCTGTTCAACACATGAGTTGCACACATTATAGCTTCCATCCAAAAATTGTGAGACAACTTTTGTGCTTTCACCATGCATCTTGCCATCTCCATGAGAGATCTATTTTCCCTTTCAGCTACACCATTCTGCTGCGGTGTATAAGGCATAGCACATTGGTATTTGATGCCCTTTTGAAGCATTCAATGCATTTGACATGTATTCTCCACCTCTATCTGAGCGGAGTGTTTGGACTTTACATCCACACATATTTTTAGCCATTGCTACAAAGTGTCGAAAGCATGTAAACACCTTTGCTTTCGCTTTCAAAGGGTAAACCCAAGCAAACCTGGAGTAGTCATCAATGAATGTGACGAAGTAAAGATGTCCCCCCTATGGATGGTGCCCTCATTGGACCACATACATCACTATGTATTCGTTGCATCTTTCCCAAAATACACCCCTCACATACATGTCTTGGTGGAGACTCAAGAGGCGGCATATTATCAACCATATGATGCTTCCGCAAAAGCATCAAACTCCGAAAATTTACATGCCCAAAATGAGCATGTCATAGCTCTGCATCATGCATAGCAGGAGTGTGGACAGCCACTGTATTTGCATCATAAGTACGCTTGTCGTAGCTCTCCAGCTTATCCAAGCCTTCGTATCGTGTTCCAGCAGTGACTATTTCATAACCCTTTGATGGGTCTTTTACCAAACACTTCCCATCTTCAAATTCAACCTTTAAACCTTGGTCGTTTATGGCTGAGACGAAGAGCAGATTTTTCTTTATCCCTGGAACATACAATACATTTTTCATACATATATTGGCACCATTGGTTGCAACAATAAGTATGACATTGCCAATTCCCTTTACTGGATATGTGGTATGATCTGCATATGATACAATGCGGCCATTTGAAGCATAAACCAAGTGCTGAAAGACATCTTTGCATGAAGTGATGTGACTCGAAGCACCACTATCAAAATACCATGATACATCGTGTCTATCAGATGCAATGCAAGACATATCAGACTGAGGTTGATGACTAAGGTTGATCAAGGCACCTACTGATGCGGATCCTCCTATAGGACCTAACTTCCATGGGCTAAATGCTAAGGATTCACCTAATGCATGCCTGACCTTTCTAATGCTTCCTCTGCTTGCGTTTACCTTGCTTGGACCTATACACTCCTTATGACACTGCCCTTGAGAACTGTGACAATGCCGTTGTGTTGCAAGTATGATGGCCTTTGGGTGGAGGTTTGTCCTTGCGCGATGAAGGTAGGGTGGGTGTGGCTACTACTCAAGGCATGACTACTAGTCCGGATATGGCAACTTTACATATTTTGATGTGAAGTTGTGGGACCTGCAATGCTTGGTGATGTGGCTGCACCCAATGCTCTGATACCAATGTGACATAGTGAAAGCCTTGATGCGGTTAATCACGGCCCTTAAGCACTCTGTAGGAACCTTGATGCAAGATGATGAGAGAAGAGAGATAGACAGGCTTTCTGCACATGAAAAAGGTTTACATGTATGCTTGGCCATAGGCCTTCCCAACAGGGCTACTGACTACTCATGACCAATCTCCAAAAGGGAGAAAGATGATTTATGAGACAATGCACTACCTCCTTATATATGATGCATGGATGCTGATTGGCTAGTTCTAGGGGCTGTCGGCCAGCTTTTGTGTCCTCTGACATGAAATGTGTGACATAAAATGCCAAACTCTTCACCATAAATACTAATAAATGCTGCCAACTCTCACACAATGCTGCCGACTGATATTCCTCTGCTGCCGACCTGATATATGTGTGCTGAACTCCTGCCGACCTGATATATGCTGATGAAGATGCCCTAAATGCACCTAATACTGCTGCCTAATGAGGGATATGATCAGGGATTAGCCATGGCACTTCCTTGTGCACGTGACATTCTAGTAGAAATAAATTGAGCCAATTCGTTGAGTCGATCAACAATCGCCATATTTGCATTACTTCCATGAGAGGTCTGTGTTAAACCTACCATAAAACTCATAGAAATGCTTTGCCATTTCTTTATAAGTGTTTCCAATGGATGCGATGGTCCACCTCGTCTTAAGCACTCAGCTTTGTTGACTTCTCATTGTTGACAATTCTAAACATATTGTTTGACATCAACCTTAAGCCTGGGCCAAAAGAAAGTACTTTGACTAGATCCAAATTCCTTTGTACACTTGGGTGTCTAACATTGGAACTGCCATGACATTCATACATATTCGTAAGTGGATCTGCCAGTAGTGATAGTATGTTGAAGGATCTTCCTTATTCCTGGTTGACTCTCCGCTGCTATATATTTATATTATACTTTACATTTTTTGAATAAAGAAGTTGGAGGCAAGCTAATGCATTCCATGGGACTCCATAAACTCTACCATTCTTTTTTCTAGTATAACTGCATTCTTTTTTTTTTTTCTCTTAATTGTTTCCATTTATATTTATTTATTCTTATCAATGTTGCAGCGGTAACACCCAGTTTTGAGTGCTGATGTGTTTGAAATTTTTAACGCTTTCATGATTCGTAGATGCGTAAGGGTCATGCTATTGAATTCTAGTGCTTTGTTTGGATGGTGCATAAAGCCTTGCTGATTTTTTTTTCTTTTGTTGAGGGGTGGGTGTAGGTCCTAGATTTTGTCCGCTTGCATACAGGAAATGGAACAAAGCAGCCTTTGCTTGCTGGCAACTCTGTCTATGTGGACTTAATGTTTCTCCGGGTCAGTGCTTGTTTTTATTTGTTGTCTCTGAGCTATGAAAATAGAAATATGTATCTTAGGGATGTTTTTTATTAGAATTAAAGGATACACAAACATACTTTTTTTTTGTAAATATTGTGTTGTTTATAAAATATTAGATTAGATAATTAATGTTTATCGTTTAAAATATATTGCACATAATATCTAGTGGACTGTTTTTTGTTCAAATATTGTAATGTGTAGAATATGTAATGTTAAATCCAGGCTTAGTTAGTACGAAAGGTACGGTACGATAAAATACGGTACTAATTGGTACCTTAAAATTTTGAGGTACGGTACGATATTAGTACGTTTTTTTTAAAAAAATACTTCCTAAACTTAAAAATTGTAGACAAGAAGCTACAAAATAGTAGAACCATGAACATAATGTCATCATGCCATTAGAGTACAAAAAACGGGCAAAAAACGGCTACTTCCAACGGGCAAAAACTGGGAAAAATCGTACCTAATTGTACGGATACGTACGGTACCGTACGGTACGAATCGTACGTACGATCTGATCCGTACGACGTACGGAACTAAGCCTGGTTAAATCATAGTACTTTATCATTAAGTGATTTAGTGAAGTATTATGTGACATACTATGATGGTTTATGTTGGTATCAACTACATTTACTATTATTGGCAAAATAGTGTATATTGTATCCTACCCACCTACCTAGCTACTTACATACATAGATACATGCATACATACTTATGCACTTATGTATGACATACATTCATGCATGCATACATACATACATACGTACATGCATGCATATATAAACACATATATGCATGCATGCATTCACTTAGTGAATATACACATTGTTAACCGATTCCTTGATTAACGAGGCGGACGTCTCTAATGGGTCCCACCAATAGTGATTCCCATAGCCACAAGTGTTTACAAATGTCCAAGCTTCAAGACATAATTTTCAGCACTCTGTAATAATGTTGTCTGATTCCACAGTTGAGTGGACGGATGGCTTTGATGGGTTCCATGTCCTAATATTTTTACGAAGTCGGAGCTATAACAAGTGATCGGTATGACTGGTATAAACTTTCCAAGCCCGTTTCCAAAACTCGACCACGCCTTGCGGGCTGTTTCAACTTGCTCTCCCAAACCATTCCCGACTTGCCTTTGATGCCTCACCGACTTAGAGTTTTGCACAGCTTTCCAGTTTATAGCCCATTGGCTTCATGAACGGTTCCCACATCATACTTTCCAACGTGCCGGCCCGGCCTCATGTTTCGGCCCGTCAGCGCAGCTTACCTCGGCACATGACTTTCCATCAAACCCATCTGGCGTAGTCTCCTTTTCGGCCTGTCAACACGGCTCCATCCATAACAAAGCCTCACACACGAATCCGACTTCATCGGCCTGGCCCCGTTGCAACCCATCGGCTTGGCGTCACCGTTTTGGCCATTTTGCTCGTTTCCGCCGTTCTTACCATTTTCCCTGATCGTTTGCTTGATGAGCCTCCTTTCAGGGTGAAGGGGAGGCAAATCTCGCAAGGACGCGGCAATGGACGAACACCCCATGGTCCTCGGGGGCAAGGGGTGCCTGCCCGAGTGCATGAGTGAACGTCATGCCTACATGGTCCACATGGTCCGGTCTTGCCTCTTGAGTGAGACCACCCTTCCATAATATACAGCCCTTCGCCGATGGTTGTAGCCTTGCCATATAGCCAAAAGCAAGGCTATTGTCTAACCCGATTACAAGTGCACATTTTTGGTATTCACAACTTTTTTGAATAAAGTTTGGACTTGAAGCTCCTCTGAAATCAAAGTCTCCCAATCCCACAAAAGTTGGCGAGGTTATCTACATAGCCCTGTCGAAGCTCTTGTCTAAACTAGTGCAAGGGAATACAAGAACTAATGACAAAAAGAGGATGGTTTGCAAAGCTTGGGGACAGCTCAAGGATTAGCCCGCACTCTTTAGGTTTGATGATTGTGTCACAGATAACTTTATTTATGTGGAGGTGGCATTAGCATTGAACATAGATGTAGGGGAGACCGCTTTTGTGGAAAAGCAATTGCACGTGACCCCTATCATTGGGAAGTTGCGTATACATATCTAGGGGTACCTTGATCAGGAAATTGCTTAGACAAGAGCCTTGTCGAAGCTCTGTCTAAGCAAGTGCAAGGGAATACAGAAAATAATGACGAATAGAGGATGGTTTGCAAAGCTTGGGGACAGCTCAAGGATCAGCCTGTACTCTTTATGTTTGATGATTGTGCCACATATAACTTCATTTATGTGGGAGATGGCATCTACATTGAACATAGATCTAGGGGACATGGGACCCCATATTGAGGCGGAGGCCACTTTTGTGGAAAAGCAATTGCAAGTGATCCCTATCATTGGGAAGTTGTGTATACATATCCAAGGATACCTTGTTCATGAGAATTTCTTGGTTGCACCATTGCAGGGATGTGAAGTATCTTTTAGAAAGCCGTGGCATCACCGCATTGAGCCACACAAGGAGCATAAAACAAACAGGATTACGTTATGCATAAGCGCCGCATGCATGTTATTGATGCTAGCCAAGAGGGAAACTCCATCCGAGTTGTATCTCATGTCCATATTAATAAAGCAATGAAAAAGAGTGTTTCTGTGTACTTGGTTTTTGTACGTGGCATTGTCAAACGTGATGATGTAAATGTAGACACACTTATGAGTGACAGGCTGAAATTTTTAGATGCATACAACGATCGTTTTGACGCATACAACGATTGTTTTGATCCATTGCCACGAGAGTTACCTCCTGAGAGACCCGAGGATCACTCCATTGATTTGGCACCGGGTAGGACACCGCCAAATAGACCTACATATACAGGGTAAGTGGAGCGCAACAAGAAAAGATCATGAAACAGGTGACCGAACTATTGGATTGCCTTTAAACGAGCTTACTAGTAAGAACTCGTTTTCCAATCCCACACATAGATGACATCCTCTATAAACTTAATGAGTCTGCATGTTTCAGTCGCATATCTTAAGAATGGATATCACCAGGTGTGTTTGGCACCACAGGATGTACACAAAAAGGCATTCAAGGCATCATTTGGTTTGTATGAGTTTTTAGTTATGCCATTTGGACTCATGAATGCCCCAGCCACATTTATTAGAATGATGGATCACATTTTCTGTGAGCATCGGAAATTCATAGGTGTGTTTTTCAATGACATCTTGCAATAAAATGAGGAGGAACACTGCCAACACTTGGCTATTATGTTTGAAGAGCTTTGTAAGCACAAGCTCTTCATCAATGCAAAGAAGAGTGAATTTTTCATCTTAGAGATTCATTATTTGGGGCATATTGTATCAAAGGATGACGTCAGGATGGATTTTGCAAAGATACAATCCATTTGGAATTGACCTGAGCTATCTTCTGCACATGAAGTACGAAGCTTTTTGGGTTTATGCTCATATTCGTGGCGTTTTATCGGGCACTTTGTATGGATTGCTTCGCCATTGCATGAGCTCACTAAGAAGAAGGTAGTCTTCAAATGGATAGTTGATGAGAAAGAGTCTTTCTTTTGTCTCAAGGATGCCATTATGACTAGGTCGGTATTAATCATCCCAGATTTGTAGAAATCTTTCTGTTTTGAGTGTGATGCATTAGGAATTTGCATTGGGGCTGTTCTAAATCAAGAGGGACATGCCATAGCTTATGAAAGCTGTCGTTTGTATGATGCCGAGCTTTCTTTGGGCATCTATGAGAAGGAGTTATTGGTTGTAATTCATGCCTTGACTATTTGGAAACACTACCTTCTTGGGGCTAATTTTATGGTCAAGACCATGGTTGTTTCTCGTACCAGTACGAACCTATTCGTACCGTACGGTTCGTACAATACGGTATGAGTTTTTTTCCTTTTTTTTATCCCCTCCCCCCTTCCAATCTTGAGAAAAAATTCCAAAATACACAAAAAAGAAAAAAAAAAAGGAATCCTGCTCAACGAAGATCCCAAATGTCCGCAATACTTCGCAACTTTCGTGTCCACTCAGTATTCCATATGGGGTTGCTAAGAGACCTAAAAAATCTGGCAAGGTAGACTGGTAGTGTACACTTGAGTGGCAGGATGAGAGAATCTTGCTACATCACATGGAGATCCCTAGTATTGGTAGGCTAGATAGTCAGATCCTCAAGTTATGTACGAGGGAGAAGATTTGGACAGGGCCATTTTGATCTACAAGGGAGTCCCTAAACCTATCATCCTAGATGCACTGCCTGCATTTGTGCAAGGATGGTCCCTTAGTCATAAACGCTACACTGGGAGACCTTTGGTATCGCATTACCCATGCAGGCTCTTTTTTGGAGACAATTGGGAGATCGAACTGGGAGAGACACATCTCCATGTTCTGGTTCCTCAAGCACTATAGACTCCTCCCCCCCCAACCTTCCCTCACATTCAAGCTTGAATCTCCATAGTTTGTTAAGTGTTTAAAAAAAACCGTATTCTATCATACGGTATCTAAAATTTCATATCGTACCAAAAATTCCCGTACGGTATCGTATTTTCGTACCGTGACAACTATGGTCAAGACAGATCATCAAAGCCTAAGCTATTTCTTAACGCAAACAAAGCTTTCGGAGAAGCATATGAGGATGGCAAACTTCTTGTCCATGTTTTATTTTCAGATTATGCACACTTCAGGAAAGAAATATGGTGGCAGATACATTGTCCAAAAAAGTTGGATGTGGCTGTAGTGTTAGTTACCACACATGGAGACTTGTTTGCCATACGTGAACTATACCATATAGATGCTGATTTTGGGCATATATGGATATTTTAATGGCTGGTTATGTACATGCCTCCTATGTGATCAAAGAGGGGTATCTCATGAAGAATAGTTGCCTATGTGTTGTGTAAAAAATGAGGCCAAAGTTATGGGTGCCATGCTCCTCCGTATGTAGGACATAGAGGTATCATACCTACTACGCGCATGATTGAGCGCTATTTTTTTTGGCCACATATGTGCAAGGATATTGAGGCATATGTAGGTGCATGTATCACATGCCAGAAGGTCAAGTTTGACAAGCAAAAGGCTCTAGGTTTTCTTCAGTCGTTGCCTATTCTCTCACAGCCATGGGAAAGTATTGCAATGGACTTTATCATGGATTTGCCTCATACTCATCAACAAGGCAATGATGCTATTTGGACCATTGTTGACAAGTTTAGCAAGTAGGCACACTTCGTGCCAGTCAGAAAGACCATTAAGTCTGAGCATATGGTCAAGATATTTGTGGCACCACAGGTGTTCAAACACTATGGTATGTCTTAAGTCCATTATGGGGGATAGAGATCTCAGGACTACGAGTCTCTTTTGGAGAGCTATTTAACAATATGGGCACTAAGCTGGGCTTCTCGTCAGCTTATCATATCCCCAAATGGATGGGCGAAGTGAGGCTGTGATTCAGCTATGTTGGATCTCCTCAAATGCTCTATTGTTGCAGATCAGAAAATTGCTTGGGAGAAGTATCTATTGCTGGTAAAGGTTGCATACAACAGCACAGTGCATGTCTCCATGGGAAGGGCCCCGTTTGAAATTGTTTATGGCAAAGTGATATTGCCACCCATCCTACACACTAAGGATGAGCTTGATGGTGAGCTTGTTAAGAGCTCGATAGTCAACACAGAGACGTGAAGACCCATCCTTCTTGACAAAAAGGATCGGAGCTACAAATGGGGAAACACTAGTCGTATGAACCCTGACATAAAGAGCTCATCTAGCTGGTGACCAATTCGGCCTCCGTAGACTTGTTGAGGAGATGTGGGAACTTGCTTAGAGGCTCCGAGCGTGGGAGGAGCTCAATCCTATGGTCCTTCGAACGTAACAATGGTAAGAATCTGGCATAGAGTTCCTTGTATCTTTTCGATGTGCTAGTCCTATTCGTAATCATCTTAATGAACACCACAGGACGCTCGGCACCCTTCCTAACCTCTTGCTTCAGACTTGTTTGCCATACGTGAACTATACCATATAGATGCTGATTTTGGGCATATATGGATATTTTAATGGCTGGTTATGTACATGCCTCCTATGTGATCAAAGAGGGGTATCTCATGAAGAATAGTTGCCTATGTGTTGTGTAAAAAATGAGGCCAAAGTTATGGGTGCCATGCTCCTCCGTATGTAGGCCACGGCCCTTGGGCCTCGAATTTCACTTGGGTACTCTACCTTGAACCCTGCTTCCTGTCGCTCAGTGGGAGTCATAGTATAACGGGCACGACAAGTGGCATGTTCGGTAATGAATCCTCGGTGCGCCACAACTGTCAAATAAGGCAATGATACACTGCCCTCCTACACACCGGTAACACCTAAAGAGCTCTCAGGGCTCAAACTCGGGTGAAAACCCCCCCTCCTAGCTTCCAACTTCATGCTAATGAGAGCACCCACTGCAGTAGACGAAATAGACAAAGTGCTTGGGGTCAACTGAGGGATTGAGAAAGTGGCCACACCACCACAACTATGCTAGCTGCTGGAATGGCCAGGGTGACTAGGCTTGGGTCTGGGAGGACCTTTGCCCTTGGTTCTTCTGTCCTTTCCCTTGGGGTTTTCTGCTTCTGGGAGGAGTGGTAAGGTCAAAGCCTGTTTGGGCTTTCCATGGTTATACCTCATCTTCATGTCCAGGGCCTGTGGATAGCATTCGCCAGTGTCTGGGGCAAAGTGACTGGACGTTCTACTGAATTTTCTGGTCTAACCCATACAAAAAGGCCGCTAATCTCTCCTTGTGAGACTTCTGCAACTGGATTCCTAACTGGTCACCTTATTGCATAGGTAAGAACGGGCTACGAAGCCTAATGAAGGCCCCAAAACTCGTCCTCAAGATACTCAAGATCTTGAGGAGGCAAGAACTAAGTCTTGAGATCCTTCTCAAATTCGGCCGATGAGGTCGTCGGATCATTCGTCTCACGAGATCGGTGTGCTGATGTAGCCAATCATGCCACCAAATGCTTGTATCCCAAGAGAGGTGCATAAGGGCGAGCCTGATCTTTTGATGGTCAGACTGTTCGACAACTAAAACATATGAACTGAATTGATGCAACCAAGAATGAATGGTATTGGCGTCGAGCTTACCATCATTGTGACCAAACTGATCTTCTCTGGAATGGCCTGAGAACTTGATGGTGTGCGTGCGGTTTGTGGCTTTATTGTTGTGAGGAGAGCATCGAATTCTTGTTTGTCGCTTGGCGGCCATGGCATTGAGGTGGTGCTGCCACTCTTGCTGACGCTGGTCTTCTTTGGTTACTTGCTTTGCTTCAAGAGAAGCCTTCAATTGTTCTATCTCCTGTTGATGGCGATGAGTCATGGCATTGAGGTGGTGCTGCCACTCTTGCCAACGCCGGTCTTCTTCGGTTACTTGCTTTGCTTCAAGAGAAGCCTTCAATTGTTCTATCTGCTGTAGATGTCGATGCGCTTGTTCGAGGGCTTTTTTGCTGAATGGAAGCCTCGAGCTGCATCCTCTCCATGGATTGCTGATGTGTGAAAGAATGCAGCATCGTCATAACATCTGCCACTAGAGTAAACTAAAGTGCTGGAGTAGAAGTCTGGTAGGGAGAAATGGGGATCTCTTGCTGCCCCTTCTCGACTTTGGAGTGATCTTCCTAGGTAATCATAGTGGGTGTTAATGTTTGTGCCCGAACGCAGGTAAACCATCCACTAGAGGTGTGGGAGGTTCATGGGTGCTTTCCGGGGGCTAGTAAACCAACTACCCTTTGAGGGGTAGGAGTCACCTGGTATGGCTCACGGAACCTGAAAACCGACCACACAAACCCTTTTCTTAGGGTTTTTTTTTCTTCTTGAGCACTCTCCTATCGAAGCCAAAGCCTTGGTTCCAATAACATGCACTTGCTTTGCGGAAGTGTTTTAATGATAAGATATTGGTGCTTTATACTTGCTGAAAACTGAATTGGTAGAGATGGCACATAGAACACCAGATTGGGTCCAAATTACTCTCAAGAGCTCCCACTGTTGCCAATGTATTTGCTTGTTTGTATTGCAAGAGTAAATAAATGTACAATGACCACTTAGTGCTCTCCACAGGCTGTGAACAGAGAACACCTGTGTTTGGAATGTATGGAGCTGAGATGGACTGTTTTGGGCGGGCTGAGTAGAGGTGCCCACGATGGTGTGTTTTGCTGCCTTGCTGCATTCTCTTTTGGGCGGCCTGTCTTAATGCATTTTGCTACTGGATCTGGCTGCCAATGATGCCTTCTTGCTGGCTGTGTTTGACTTCCCCTGGCTGCCCTTGGAATGGTGCATTAATGGGCTGAATGCTGGCTTGCACAGCTGCCTTGTTGTGCTTGTATATTTATTTTTTTAATGATCGATGAGTCATGTACTTGGGATTTAGATTATGCTATCAATCCCTAAACCTTTAATTTTTGTTACCTGCCTGTCTCAAGGGCTGTTTTGGTTTCTTGGATGCCAAGTGTTCCTGTTTCGTGCCACTTTGTTGGCAACTACACAAGCAGTAGAGAGGCACTGCAATAGTGCCTGACATTCATCCGCATGATTATGGTTTGGAGAAGGAAAGGTACTATCCAAAAAGTGTAGAGCTCATTAAGGATGATAGTCTTTTTAAAATTACTTGATTCTTATGAGATCTTAAAGATAGGTAAATGTGCTAAAGTTTCTCCTACATGGTCCATTCGCAGAGAATAGGAAGATAGGTAAAATTGCTCATGAATGGAAATTACCAACAGCATATAGAGTACATCTCAGTGTTTCATGTAAACTAAAGACAAAAGTTGAAGGACAAGGATAACTTGGCAGCTGGAGGCTCTTGTTGATTTCATTGAATCATCTAGTCCTCAACATAAACTAGAAAGACTTTTGATATACAATTAGCATAGGGATTCATGATATAGAGTGCAAAGAATGTAGTGGTGAAATAGAAGGATAGGTGAGAGGAATTTTATCCTAACACTGTTTTCAAGAACGTAAAGGTTTTTTAAGGGAAGCAAAAGTTACATTTGGTGTATTATGGGCCTAAGGACAGATATGTGTAAAGGGTAAGCCAAGGGCTGAGGTGGCTAGTGTTGAAGAGGGACGTAGATCTTAAGGGAAAAACAAAACTTGTAGAAGCCTCTTCAGGAAGATATGAGTGAGGAGAATTATGTTATGCTGAGGTTGAGTCATGACCAGGAGATGAATTGGGGAAGATGTCCTTTACGCTCTATAAACCCAGCCAGAGGACCAACCGGTGCCCATCCCCATCGAAGTGGTTAGCTTTGAGCACACTGCCAACCTCAACACCAACATGAACAAGGGTTAGTAGGCGGAATAGTTACTTGAAGTTCCAAAGGCTGTTCTATAGGAGCTCCAACATAATATGTCTTGCAAACTTCAGTCACCCTATGTTTGTGAAGGTTTTCTCTGAGAAATTATGTTCACTTCTTCTTTACCATGTTTGCTATCTTACTTTAAACTAAACCTTGTGTGTTTGTGAACAGAAATACATGCCTCAGTTGGCTGCACTTTTCCCTCATGTGGTGGTTGATGTAAGCAGCATCAAAGCTCTCTGTTTGCGGTGGTTTCCAAAAGGTAAATTAATCTCCCTCCCCCCTTCCTCCTCTGCGGCCCCATGACAAGTCGGGGTTACAACATCAAGGGGGATGAAGAGGCAAAGCTGGTAATGTTGGCAATTGGAGAGACTAAAGGCATACCGTTCTGTCCAGTTAAGCCTCACACAAAAACTGCTCAAATGATTAGCATATAGGGCAATCATTACCTGAAATGGCCAGCGCCTGGAGGGCATGCTCCAGCTCATCATCCAGATAAGAGCTCAAAAGGGGGAGAACGATGGCTGCAGTGTACTGCTGGACCTGCTGATGCCTCGGCTCCTCTGAGGGGTCACCAGCTCTGATGTGAAGGGGTGTAGAACTCCAATGTGAAGGGGTGTAGAACTCCAAAGCAAGGGTGCAGAGGCAAGGTGGGTCCAACTCCACCCTTTCATTTGGCCCAAAAAGATTCCCTACGATGGTGGGGGACAGGCTGCGAAGAAATCATGTGATACCGTGTCGTCGGCCACCTCCATGTAAGCCCCAATCCGAGGCATAGTAACAAGAAAAAGCCATTTTCTAGCCAAAATGTAGAAATGCCGTTGCTCTCAAGCTACCATCTCTGTTTTCGTTTTCCATTTTCTAATCTCATCTCAAGAAAAGCCGAGGCACCGCGGGGGGGAGGGGGGGGAGGGGGGTTGTGTGTGGGGTGTGGGGATTCATCTTTGACCCCTAGTGCAATATTTTTGGTCTTGAGAGTATTTGGTTTTATTTTTCATACTTATGTGTGGTTAATTAAGTTAATGGTTGATTCTCTTAGTCTGGCTTCCTTCCCGAGCGCAGGCAGAGGATCTTATCTGCCTCATCGTGAAGGCGGGAGGTGACAGACACTCTCCCAGTTATAGATACCAACCTGGCATCATAGGTAGCACACCGGTCGCCAAGTCACAGTGGGGAAGAAGTAGAGCACCGACATTCCTCGCACCCATATATCGAAGAAGCCCATCTGGATCACGGTGCAGTCAAGGAAAGCCCAAGTGAGGCAGCCAACGCCTTCTCAAAGTCCAACAAGACCACTAGATCCTATTGGCAGGTCTGGGCCACTATTGTCTTCTCCCAAAAGGCGAAAATGTTATCGAAGACACTCCTATCCTGGATAAAACTTGTTTGGGTACCATGAATCAAGTTGGGGAGGAAGGGTTGCCAATACCTTACCTCCAAAGGATTGCCTCCTTCTAGGATCAGGTGATTGAGGCCCTTCGCAAGGCACTTTGTTAGGCTGCCTGTATACATGATCTCGTTGAATGCTGTTCGGATGCCAGCCTTCATGAGATCTGAGTGTTGCTGAAAGAGTAAAACCGGTAGGCCATTCTCTCCTAGCCACTTCCTATGTGGGAGAGCCTAGAGGGCATGCTCCAGCTCATCATCCAAGAAGGGGGTCTAAGCTCAAAAGGGGGGGAATGCTAGTACTGCTATACCTGCGTCTGAGGGGTCAGAAACTCTGATGTGAGAAGGGATATGGAGAACTCCAAAGCGAGGGCACGGAGTCAAGGTGGGTCCTCCAGCTTCCCATTTGGCCCCAAAAAGATGCTGGCGGACACCATCCCTACGATGGTGGGGGGCAGAGGCTGCGAAAATATCACCTGATACCGTGTCCTCGGCTTGCATCCAGGAGGCCCACACATGATAGCTGTACTCCCTCTGAGAGCCTCCAGTACCTCCAAAGACGTGCAGGTGGCCTCTTCTGAGGGGTCATGGACACAGGGTGGGTCAAACTCCAGCCTCCCATTTGGCCCAAAAAGGGAAAAGTAGAACTCCAAAGCAAGGCACGGACACAAGGCGGGTCCAACTCCAGCCTCCCATTTGGCCCAAAAAGATGCTGGACACCATCCCTATGGTGGTGTGTGGCAGAAGCCGCGACGATATCATCTGATAGCCTTTCATCCAGGAGGCAGCCCACACATGATAGCGGTACTCCATTCTTTGAGCCTCCAGTGCCTTTAAGGACGTGCGGGTGGCATCTATCAAAGCCCCAATCCAAGGCACAGTAACAAGAAACAACCATTTTCTAGCCAAAATGTAAAAATGTTGTTCCTCTCAAGCTACCATCTCTGTTTCCATTTCCCATTTCCTAATGTCATCTCAAGACTTTTCCCACAAATTTCTGAATTTTGGTTTTTCTCAAATTTCTTCCCCATCTCCTCCAATCATGATCCATTCCTAAATTTGACTGGAGCCTTTATTGGGCTGCCACCTGAAGATCTGAAATAAGGCCTTGACCAGGGAAGCAACAGTGGATCTAGGGTAGAAAGCAAAGGACTCTCTGATCTCTTTGATGCGCACACCCCCCTCTGGGTCTTGGTCCCTCTTGGATAAGACAACCTGAAAGTCGCACAGTCTGCTGTTTAGCTGGCTGCCAAGGATCCCCAAGGTACGGGAGAACGAGGGCATGGTCGGAGAAGGTTGAAAAGACATGGCAGTAGGATTACCAGAAGTATAAAGAACCCACACTCTCGCAGGCTCTTGATCAATAATGAGAAAATAGTTTGCAGGCTCTCATATAACTCATGAATCAAACAAGAATTGACTAATAGAATTAGACTCTAATCAGGAGGACGGGGGCCGAGTTTTGAGTTGACCAGATCAGTCCGTCAGGGGTGTCCTCTCGCCCCGTTTCTTTTTCTCTTCTTTGCTGCCTCTACTATGAGATCCAAGATGAGGGCAGGCTTCAGAGAGTGGAGGTGGAGTCGCCTTTGGTTGCAGAGTGCATCTTTCAGAGGATACGGGTGGTGGCCGCTGCTTCTTGGAAGTGGCATATTGACCCAGACCCTGCAGATGTGGACTCTGATTGGCGCATATGGGCATATGTAGCGCACCCCTTGGCCCGGCTCCAGTGGGACCCAGGCGAGTACGAGTGGCATGATCCTTATGCATCCCTTGAGGCCACAGAGATCACCTTTTTCCAGTGTACTGTTCGGTTGGGGCGATATATTTTGACGGCGAGGAGAATGGTCTCTCCAGCTGCATCGGGGCACTGGCGGCTACATGGACTCTCTCAGGTGTTCCTGGAGGATTTTTGGACCAGGATCTGGGCTAGTCGTCAGGCACGTAGGATCTCGACTTTCGAGTGGGCTGGTCGCCCACAGGGGCTCTGCAGTTGGCACCTGGCTTGTCTACAGCGGTCTTCCGGCGGCCTGCTTCCGATGCGGCCACCCTAGGGAGACACAATGACATTGCCTATGAGACTGCCCTCAGGCGCAGCAGATTTGGCTGCGGATGCTGCGCATTCTAGCCCCCCTTTCTCCAGAGGATATGTATACGTGGGGTACCGCTGCTTGGTCGACTTCGTCAGGGCCTGCTATGGGCTATGAGACGGAGCAGGACAGCCAGGCCATCAGATTCAGCCAGCCTCGCCTTGTTCCTTCACCGGACTTCTCGTCCGCCGGCTGGACACAGGAGAGGGATCTACGATGGGAGCTCCTCAGGAGCCTCACCATATGGTTCACCTGGAGGGCCCGGTGCTTCAGGGCCTTTGAGGGGAGACTGGAGCCACCAGTAGAGACGGTTCAGGGGATCTGGCAGGAGTTGATCCACACCCTGCGAGGACAGTATGACCGCATCCGGGGCGACTCGGATGAGGCGATCTTGCGGCGCCAGGCCTTTCACACCACTTGGCGCAGCGGCCCCTTCTATACCCTACACGCGGGGTCCCCTTGTTGGCACTATAGGCCACCTATTTGGCTTTTCCCCTCTCCTATTGTATGATATAGCCTCTCAGTTCTTTGTACTGATACTTGTACTTTTCAGCACCTAGGGAGAGTCTCCCTGGCTGCCTTGCTTTGTTCTCTGCTCTGTTTTCTTATGAGCAGAGAGGATCTTTTGTAGCCCTACGGGCGTTTTTATATAACTAATGAAAGGATCTTTTCTCGGGGGAAAAAAAAAATTAGACTCTAATCATCAATAAATAGAAGATATATCAAACATGTTTGTGTGATTAGTGGTCTCTGTTAACACACACACATGCTAATTCATGAAAACGTCGAATTATGCAGTAGAGAGAGAAAACACAGCTTATAGAGACACAGAAACACGTAGATTTGGCCCCAAATATTTTCTTAGCAATGTACAGAGATGAAAACTACATTCAATTGTGCTCTAAACTCTTGCGAGACTCTTGCAAAGTGGCTAGAAACATTCCTAAACTCCACGCTAGTAGGCACCTTCTTTTTTCCCTGTTTTTCCTCATATTTTGACTCCTCATGTCCACAAACTTTGGCTACTCAGTTTGCAAGACTTGTGACTCCCAAATCTCGTCTTTTTACTCTGTAAAGCTATCTTTAAGGTTTACGACAAGCTAACACTTCTAAAATTATTTGTTGACTCTAAGATTGCCCGGGAACTTGAACTTTATTCTGCATCCTCAACACTTCCTCTTAAAAGAAAGCTCTCGTCTTCCAATCCAAGGTGTCTTCTAAATTTCTCATGCTTCTCTCTTGCCAATGCCTTTGTGAGAATATCTGCAATCTGATCATGTGTGTTGATATACATCACATCAACTTCTTTTGCCCTCTCACAAAATGATATTGCACTTCTACATGCGTTGTCTTGGCATGGAAGACTGGGTTATTAGCCATGATGGAGCTAATATTGTCACAAAATATGTTTACTGGCTTTTCCACTTCAAACCGTAAATTGTCCATCCATAAGACTTCACATGAAGCTTGAGTAAGTGCCTTATACTCATCTTCTATACTGCTCAAGGCAAGTGTGGGTTGCTTCTTGGGTAACCACGATATGAAACCATTCCCAAGAGAATATGCCATACCTGTTGTACTCCGTCTTGTATTAGGATCTTCTTCCCAATCTGAATCACTATAGACTTGAAGTCTCGTCTTGTTTTAACATACCTCAAGATCTGTTTCATTGCAGCAAAATCAGGTTTTCTCAGCTCATGTAAGAATTGGCTCACAACTCCCACACTATATGCAATATCCAGTCTAGTGATGGTCAAATTGACCAGTTTGCCCACAAGAGTCCTATACACAGATGAAGGCAACTGCACACTTATGGTAGTGCTACGTGTGAACACGAGCTAACCAAGGGCACTTTTTCCCATGTGGTTTTTCCCCTTGGATATCCAGTGTGAAAGGACACTCTATCTATTGCTTTGTACTTTCATATTATTATTATGGATGGACATATGTGGTAGGTTGACTCTTATCACCTCCATTGATTCTCACTCAACATTGTGTATTGTCTCCATCTCCATCTCTGTGTGGCTGTAAGCTGAAACCCTAAGCCTCTCTGTCTACGCTGTGGCTTTGCAACATTTGGTAGCAGAGCTTGGCCTACTTCTCTTGGTGGTGGACTGCTTCTATCCATGCCTTCTCTAGGAGACTGTGCGGTGCAGATTTCTCTCTGGCCCAGCTGTCCATTGCAGCTATCTAGCCCACCAGCTTTGCGCCATGACTCTGCTTAGCCCCCTTGGCGGCTCTAGTGTGGAGTGCACCGCCTCTTTCCGCCGCCTGACTGGGCGGCACAAGTGCGGGGAGAACCACTGCCGCCCAGCCAGTAGGCGGTGCTGCAAGTTTAGCGGCACTCAGCTCACTTTTTGGCTTACGTGGCAAAGGGCCTATATGCTTGCGGTTTCGGCTCCTCCTACACATCGCCGTCCCGTCCCGTCCCGTCCCGTCTCCATTGCCATCCCATCGCCGTGACCCATCGCTGTCGGTTCCTCACCGACTTAGCTACCGTCATCATCGCCTGCCTGAAGTTCGACCAGCATGCCGTCACCCATCTGCTCTCAGTCCAGGGTTCTGTCGAGAGTCTACAAGTCTGCATCTCTGAATCTGTGAATTTTATGAAGCTTTCAGCCTGTAGGTACAACACTACAGAGCACACAAATTTTGGGGCTTTTCTGAAATTCATGCAAGTGAGTACAAATTGAGGCAAAAACTGTATACAACTTTTGGGGCTTTTCTGAAATTCATGCAATTCAGCACAAATTGAAGCCAAAATTGTATGCAAAATTTGGGGCTTTTATGTTTGGAACATTTATCAGGGTTACAGAGCATAGATTTGAAACATATGTACACAAATTGAGTTTTTTTCTGGACACTATAGAGAATCTGCAAGAATACACTTGCTTGAGGTTTTATTTTTTTGCAGGCAGAAAGTTTGCATAGGAACATTGGGTTGCCTAGCAATGCACGTTAAGTGCTTCTTGGTTTGCACGTTAAGTGTGGATTCTGACATCATGGCTCAAAATGCTGGAGATGTATTTGGTGTGCTATCCCAAGAGGATAAGCTAGATGGATCAAACTACTCCTTGTAGAGTTCATGATTCGGAATTTGTTGGTAACCAAAGGGCTTTGGGGCATTGTGTGTGGTGATGACACATGCCCACCTACCTTGGAGCCAGCAACACCTCAAAGGGGAGTTTCTTAAAGAGCTCCAAGAGCTAAGGTAGAACATCTTGCTCCAACACAAGAGGAGAGAAGATGGGATGCACAGGCCATGTCTTTGATAGCCCTTTCTGTCAAAAGGTCTATCATTTTGCACATTCGTCCTGTAAGACAACAAAGCTTGCATGGGACACTTTGGAAGCAATGTATCAGGTATGCAACGAGGCAAGGGTTGCGTACTTGAAGAGGCAATTGGATACTCTTTCTATGGATGAGGGTGACTCTATGACAGATCACCTCACCAAATTGCCAGAACTTTTATACAAGTTGAGCATGGGCTGAACTGAATTTTCACCAAATACCAACATCTATATTGACAAAAATCCGGTGTGTCATTGGATTATAGAGACGGTGTCCCTTGCTCTCATTACTATAGCCCACAAAGATGCATTTGATTGCTTTATCATCTAGCTTTGTTCTGAGTTTCTATGGCACATGAGCATATGCCAAACATCCAAACGTACACATATAATCCACTTTTGGCTCTCTATTGAACCAAGCCTCAAATGGTGTTATGCTCTTCAAAGCTTTTGTTGGGCACCTATTCAACACATGGGTTGCACACATGATGGCTTCCATCCAAAAAGTATTGAGGCAACTTTTGTGCTTTCACCATACATCTTGCCATCTCTATGAGAGACATGTTCTTTCTCTCAACTACACCATTCTGCGGTGGTGTATAAGGCTTAGTGCACTGATGTTTGATGCTCTTTTGAAGCAAATAATCCTTGAATGCGTTAGGCATGTATTCTTAGCTATAACAGCTCCATCCTTGGGAAATTGTTTACGGTGCATCTTTCCTAAATACACCCCTCACATACATGTCTTATTGGAGACTCGAACAAAGGAGAATACTGAAGGTTTATATTCCACTGAAGGGAATTGAGTATCCTAGAACTCCAGAGTTGTTATCCAAGTTGTATCCAAAAGGAGCAACTTTATAGTTTTATAGTATTGTTATGGATGGATATATGTGGTAGACTGACCCTTATCACCTCCACTGATTCTCACTCGACATTTTGTGTACTGTGTCCATCTCCATCTCTATGTGGCTGTTAGCTGAAACCCTAACCCTCTTTTGTTTGGTTGTGGCTTTCCAACAAAAGAAACATCTTCAAACAATGTACCTTTCTCTGCATGAAGCTTATGATTAGCTTCCATAGGTGTTACAATTGGTTTGCAATGTAACATTCCAAGCTCGTCTTTGATTCAAACATATGCCATGCATTGTGTTAACCTCTATTGAAAAACTTCAACTCTCCCAAATTTTTCAAATCTTTCATCTCAAACTCCTTGGACAGCTCCCTCTTTACCATCTGAACATCAAATGCATTGTTTCCGGTGACATTAAGATCATCCACATATATCACCACAAGCGTAACACTTGCCATTGAAATAAAGAATGATTTGCCAACCTGGTTTGAAACCCAATATGCTTCAAGTATATTCTCAACCTTTCAAACCAAGCATGGGGTGCTTGCTTCAACCCATACAATGCTTTATGTGGCTTGCAAACACAAGACTTCTTGGCTTCATCTTCCAACTGATGCATATATATTTCCTCATGCAAATAACCATTGAGGAAAGCATTCTTGACATCTAGTCAATGTAAAACCCAACCTTGGCTTGATGCAATAGCCAAACGCTCCTTACCGTTGTCGTCTTTGCAACTGGTGCAAAGCTTTTACCATAGTCCAAACCATATGTTTGTGCATAGCCCTTGGCTACTAACCGTGCCTTGAATTTACTTATACTTCCATTTGTATTATGTTTTATCTTGTAAGTCCACTTGCATCCACTGATGGGCTTATCCATAGGTTGTGGGACAAGTTTCCATGTACCATTCTTGTAAAGAGCATCCATCTCTTCTTGCATTGCAACTCTCCGCTCTTTGTTTCCTTTTGCTTCTTCAAAACTTGTAGGTTCAACTCATTAATTCACCTTTGCCATGTATACATAATGACCATTATGTTTCACATAATGGTCATATGTGAGTCTTTGAACTGGATTCTTGTGCTCCACTCTTTGCACTTCTTCTACCACCGTAGCTTTCATTTTCAAAGCACCCTTTATTTTTTGGCCACTTCCAGGCTCCTTTGCCTTGTGTTAAAACACCTTTTGGACTTCTTTTATCATGTACATGGTCCACATCCAGACTTCGTATATATGAAGAAGGGGAAGCTGCAGTTTTTTGCGCTTATCTCTGGGCATGTTTGGCTGATTGCTGTGCACTCACTGAAGTTGATCTCATGGACTGAACCGTATGGCCTTGTTGTCCATCATATAAAGGTTCCCTAACACAATTCACATGACGCGTTACGCGTTACGCTTCCTGTTGCATGTGGAAATTGATCACCAAAACTGCCCTGCAGAATGTCACTGTTTCCCTCTTGTGAAGGCAAAACAGACATATTTTCCAAGTCTTTGAAGATGCTTCAAACTTGGCTTTTTCCCATATCTACCATCATCAAATGAAGCATTTGAAGGACATTTCCAGCCTCCATATGACTGAACCATATCATAATCCAACTCCTATGCAACCCACCATTTGTTGATTTTCATCCGGTTTTGCATACGATGTCAAAGCTTACATAAAAGCTTCTTGTTGATAGGATCATAACCTCTATAAGTCTTACTTACTCCAATGAAGACACACCTCATGGCTTTAGCTTGCAACTTAGTCCTTACCTCTTCCGGTACATGAACATAACCTATGAATCCGAAGATTTCATGTCTGCAACATTCGACTCTACTCCCATATAACTCTTCTGGAGTTTTTCATGTTTGCAACATTCGACTTTACTCCCATATAACACTCTTCTGGAGTCACATTTCCAAGCAGAGATGTAGGTGCTTTATTGATTAAGGACACGGCATATGCACAAGTTGCCGCCCAATAGTAATGTGGCATATACATCTCACTCAACATTGCTCCTGCAATTTCAGCTGTGTGTCTATTTTTCCGCTCCCCTACACCATTCATTTGCGCCATATATGTTGTTGTCAATTGCCTCTGTATACCATTCTCCCTCAAATATGCATCAAACTCATTAGACAAGTACTCACCACCACCGTCCGTTCTCAAGCACCTGATCTTCAAGCCGGTTTGATTCTCTATCAAAGCTCTAAATTGCTTGAACTTTTTCAAAGCTTCCGACTTTTGCTTGATGAAGTATATCAAAATTTTTCGAGTGTGATCGTCCACAAAGGTAACGTAATACCGGGCACCACCTATGCTCTTGTCCTTTGTAGGGCCGCATATATCTGAGTGAATAAGCTCTAATGGCATCCGCCTCAATTGTCCTTGTTTAGTGAAAGACAACTGTGATGACTTTCCATATTCACAAGCTTCACATACATGAATCGACTCACTTGTCTTGAATGAAGGCAGCCCATTCACAATCCCTTTTGCTTGCTCATCCTTTAACCTGTTTGCATTTACATGACCAAGTCTCTTGTGCCATACATCAAATTCTGACATATCCTTTACCTGTGCATACATACTACAATACATACATGCATCCAAAGCAAACAACATGCCTTCTCTCCTGTCCTTTGCAATAAGCTTATATTCAACTTTGTAATCCTACTCAAAACAGCATATAGGGTGGAATACTACCACCATATCTTTCTCATGTTGGAGAATAAGCCTTATCCAAGTACAAAAGGATAAAGGTGTGTGAAGAGCCTCCAAGAGGGCAACATATGTATGTGTGTGTGAACCCACTCTTAGAGCGGCTCACTTAAATATCTAGATATTCTACCTGTAATGACATCAGCAGTTATGTTGTATTACTTCAATCAAGTACAATGTTTTCACAGGCTCTAGGCCTATAAAAGCATTGTACTTGATTGAAGCAATACACCACAAGTCACATCATTTGAATCATGCAATCAATCTCTATCTTTGTGCATTGTCGCTAACCTTCTCTTGTTTCTCTGTTCATCAAATGCCATTGCCATGTTCCTCTTCTAGCCATCTTAGCCCCTCTCTCTTAGGGCCTTCAATGCGTATCAGAGCCCGTCACCAATGCTCCCCTCTGCTGTGTGCAGTAATTATGCGCGGCTCTCTACAGCGGCTCATTTCCCCGGCCATCCCTGTGTGGCTGCCTCCAATAAGCTTGCAACCATTTCCACTCTGCTGAGCTTCACTGCCATCTGCTGCTGCTGTGTGCCACTGTCCAGCCGACTGCTCACGACTAGGTAGTGCTCAGTGTGCCTCTCTTTATCTCCTTGCGACTCTTGTCCACCACCAACGCTGCCACCTCTGTGGCCCAGCAGCCATCAACACTCTTCATTGTTGGCCGACTCCAAACAGCAAAAACGACATATTCACATTCACCCAAGAAGAGCAGCCGATTTGAAGAAGAGGGAATTCTCCATCTCTTGCAGCAAAGCTCAAAATCAGCAAATCAAAAAGCTTTAATAAATCAGGAAAGTAAAATCAACTTGGGGCTTTTTTCATTCTCTGCAAATTCTGCTTAATTAGAGCAATTAATCCTAATTACTTTGTCGTTTTTCAAAATTGAGGGTGCAAATCTAGCATTTAAGTATGCTAAAGCATCATAGATCAAAACTCCCTTGTTTGGAAGACCTAATTTCTAGAAACCCAAATTTTTGGAAAACGTAAATTTTTGGGGCATTTTTTGTAAGGGACAGTGGCATTGGAAACTCTCCTTTGCTAGGCCCTTCCTAGATTCATAGCATATCATAGCTGCCCACATGTTCATTGAAAAGTTCAATGGGGAAAGTTTCCACACGTGTCAGACTAAACTGAAATTTACTCTCATGAAGCAGGGCCTTTGGCCTTTCATTGAAGGGGAAGAGAAGATGCTCGAGAATGAAGTTGCAGCTTAGGGGTCAAAGAGCCTTTTGCCTCATAACCCTTGGCCTCTCTCATAATTTCATACACCATGTTGAGAAAGAGAGAAATTTATGTTGCTTTTTTTGGCAGATGCTGAGCGCGCACCAACAAAGAAAAAGACTCATAGAGCTTTGGAAGATATTAAGGAAAGCATTGCAGAACTTAGATACATGCAAAAAACTATCTTTAAAGAAGCTAAGAGATGAAATCTAGCTTTTAATCTTAAATGTATTGCACTTTTGCAAAAGATGGGGTGTTGTATGAACTCTTTGTGACACGGCAAAAAAGACCCTTCGAGCTTTGTAAGATTATGAAGAACCATCTTCAAAGAAAACACGAGGTGAAATATATCTTTATTTTTCTAGGGCAAGGTTTTTCATAATGTAAGGTATATGAAGTTTCGAGTGTTGTCAAATTCAGTGCTTTCAAATAGCAAGAAGTATCTTTCCATTTTTTGAAAGAATACTAATTTCCCTTTCCCAAGAAATAAAGATAGGTCAAGAACGTGTGAATTGAACCCTGATTCTTTGTTATATAAGTAATTCACTATCAAGGGGAAAAAAAGAGATGGATCAGTCTTTTTGCTATTGTAGTAAATGTAATCAAAGAAAATTGCATCCTCCATTGAAATTTTGTAATTGGTTAACTTTAGAAAAGATTTCACACTTTTAAGAAAGATGAACTGTATAGAGTTGATAACTGAAGTGTACTAGTGACCCTCAAGTGTAAGAACACGAAGAAGACAAATGAGTCATATATAAAAAAAGGGTGTGTTGAGTAACCCTGGATAGTGTTGTCAATATGGAATTTAACATACATGTGATCCCAAGCCACACCACTTTAGTTAGTATTCTACCATATAAAACCAAAGGAAGGCTTCTTGACAAAGTTGGGTCAATAAATTTAATGGTGTTATTCTTGGGTAATATTATTACCTCACCGATTGCCAATAACTAACATTTAAGGGAAACATGAGGGTATCATGAAGATACAACTCATGTCAATATCCAAGGATCTCACAAAGTACAACGAGCAACCATTCTTGCAACACTTGAAGACCACATGCAAGTTCATTGCATGCAATTATACAAAGGCACTTGGAATCAAAAAAGTATTAAGTATGTAGCTTTTCCACTATGCTTCGTAAAATTTCTTGCAAGTTCATTCATGCATGCAATCATACGAAGGCACTTGGAATCAAACAATTATTAAGTCTATAGCCTTCCCATTGTGCTTGGTAAGCATAGCAATAAGTTGGTATCTTGATCTATAAGACATCATTGAAAATCCTTTTTACAACATATCTATTCAACAAGGTTTTGGGGCAAACAAATCTTGCAACTCATAAGAATTTATAAAAAATAGGAGGGAGTGAGTAAGTATACAAGGGCAATAAGAAGCATATTGAGTGAGTGAGTAAGTATATAAGGACAATAAGAAGCATATTGAGTGAGTGAGTAAGTATATAGGGACAATAAGAAGCATGGGCAAAAGATTTGATGACTCAAGTCTCAAATAGTACTTCATAGGTGATCTCAATGATGTAATCCATGAGAAATTTTAATGCTAGAAGATGGTAACAAGACTTGGAGCCTTGAAGCAAGATATCAAACTAAAGGATATATTGTTGCATTAGATGGAAAGGGGCTATGATGAGGAGTCGAGCTCCTCTAAGACTTGTAGTGAGAGAAGCATATGCAATGTAATGAAGAGTCAAGAATTGGCATGGCTAAGGTGGCCAATGAAGTAGTCTCAATGATCCAAGAGTAGCTTAAGGTGAGTAATAACAAGGACTCTTGATCAACCTCATCAAGAATCCAACCCTAATTTGATTACATAGGGTGCCTATGTGGCTTGTGTTACAAAGGAGATGCCATTATAACATATGAAAATATGTGGGTGACCACATGACATGAAAAAATGCATGTACAAGGATCGATGTAAGATCCTCCACGAACACCAAGTTTAGCAACAACCTAACTACAATTAGAGTCTTGTGCAAAATCAACAACTAGGCCTATTTCTAACCCAAACCAACCACAATATGTAACACCTATAGCCAACATGGTTGTGGGGTTGGATGGAGGAGCATATGGGGATGATCAAAGAAGTGTGCTCTAAGCGAATGAAATGGTGTGTGTATAGTAGAAGCAACATACAACACATACAAAAAACTACAAATATGTAAAGCAAAATAAGCACACTTCAAACCCCCACCGTCACAAGGTAGGCAAAGTGTATAAGATCCATGCTTGCATGTACCTCCTTTCACAAATCTATCCACAATATAATTCCCTTCTTGCTCAAATCTTTATGCCTTGATTTTTGCTTTTACTTACAAAGTGCTGAATCATGTCACAACCTAGTTCCCTCGCAAAATCGTCATGCCTTATGATTCTTGCCTTTATAATTTCTCTACATAGAAATATCCTAAAAAATCAAACACTAAACAATCATACTATTGCATGTTCGTCTCCCTAGTTAACATACCCTAAAAGGCAATTTCTTACATATCTTAAAAAGCATTATCCTAAAAATGAAACACTCCAAAGGTTAGACTATGTGTTGATAGTAATCAATAGCATGCATCTTTGCCTTCATAATCACTTCTTGGTGCCAACAAAGTAGGTTGTAATTCATGATGCCAACAAAATCAATGTCTTTAAATGACTAGGGGTGATCTTCAACAGTTAAAAATGTGGTATAACCACCAAGGTGTACCGTGCAGGTCAATGACTTAGAATGAGAATTTCTCAAGATGAAAGTGAGCCTTCATCATAAAATAGGAAGGCCTCTAACACTAACACTAATATATAATATGCAATTGATCATCCGAAGGAGAGAGAAGCAAAGCAGACCAAGGCCTCAAACAAGAAGAAGTCTCACACAAAAGGATGGAGCAGGCTTAATGAGTCCTCCAAGAAGGGCCCTCCCCACAAATCATCCAAAGGTAAAAAGTAACCACCTGAGACATCCACCTCAAAACTACCATCAGCATGGATCATGGATTCCGCATGTCACAAGTAGAACTCAAGGATAAGAAAAAAGGGATTCTAAAGCTTGGGGTAGTCACTTTATACAAATTTATGACATCATGTGAGTCAATTGATAGGATATAGTCAAATCTTATAATATACAATGTATACAAGGGGGGTGTATTTTTAGGCCTCCTTTAGAGTATGTAAATATTTGAGGATAAGTATACACACATTAGACCTTCCAATTAAAATAAGATTTTATGTATTAGGGGGTCCTAAAATGTCTCAAAATATATAAAGGGGGTTTTTATATAAGGCCTCAATGTGATAAGAGCATTTTTAAAGAATGCTTGCCCCGATTTCTAAATGTGAAATTTGAAGATATATCATTTAAAGATCTTGAAGCACTAGATTTGTCCATAATAAATATCTCAATTAACTCAATGTATAAATCGCACACTCATACCCTTAGTATGTCTCTAAAAGCCAATCTAGCATCACCAGTAGTGGAAGGTGCCTTTAGGTGTGAATGACCAAAGCAATGGATATATGAAACAAAGAAAGGATGAAACACTCATTAAACCATATTTCCAATTTATCCAAGATTTCTATAATCACAATGAAAGGCATCTTCATGGAGATAATGGATCTATTTTAAGAATTCCAACAAAAAATTCTAGAGCTAAAACAAGCTGATTCAATTGAAGAGGTAAAGCAAGAGGAGGACATAGAAACAAACTTGCAACATTTTGAGGGGATCAAGAAACATAAGCATTGGAAGTGAAAAATTCCTAATGAAGATGCATGCATAATATTTGAGGATCTTGAGATAAATTATAAAGACTTCACTGCAAAACGAAGAGCCTGAAGGAGCAAAAAATAATCCAATAAATGAGGATAAAGATGTAGATAGTGTGACACAATACAAGTATTAGGAGTAGCAAATAAAGCACCAAAACATCATTACAAAGAATAATAGAGACACATGAGTACACAATTAAAGATAGCATCAAGAAGATAGAAGATATAACACCTAAGAAATATCTCCATGGTCATTACTACTAGTAAGATTTTGAAAGCGTTTTGGTTATATACACCCAAGAACATTTGGTGGAATAATTTTGAAATTGTATATATTGGTTATATGCACCCAAGAACATTCGGTGGAATAATTAAAGACATGCAAGAGATTAATAAGATTACCTTTGGTAATGTAGCCAAGAACGTTGGTGAAAAAGTTCAAGAAAAAGTGGAACATGCAAAGAATTCATAAGATTGCCTTTTATGAGGATTGTAAAGAGCCCTAGAGTTTGAATAAGCTCAAAAAATAAGTGTTCCTAGTCTCCAAGCTAAAACAAAGGAGGATTCTATGTATGGCAACAATCATAGTTAATTTTTCCAATAACTTCATAAAGTTGGTGCACAACTTCAGCCATGTCCCTATGACTGTTTTCATGGGCTTTCTTGAACTTTTGGGCAAGGGAAAAAGGGGATAACTCCTTAAATAAGGAAAAAAAGGTGGGACCTATCCTTCAAGAAAGAAGATCTGCAAGCCGATAAGGTACACCCTTCTGGAAGTTTGGGTGAAAAAGCTAATCCTAAGAAGAAAAATCTAAACCTGGCACACTAAGCAATCCCAAAGCCGCTCCGCCTTGTCCAACCAACACCCTACCCAAAAACCCTCCACCATCAGCATCCATCAGATTTATCCAGTTCATCCACATTTCAACTCCTCGTTCTTGAGTTTTTTTCTCAATTTAACCACCTCATCACCCCATCCATGAACCCCTAATCATCAAACCATTCCATGAGGGGCCCATCCTCAATGTGACACCACTGCCAAACACACAGGAAGAGGCCAATGAAGACGATGGGAAGGACCTAGGGGTGTCCTTACTTGCTATCCATAAACATAACTCACTCATCCACCCAATGTATAGGACCTCACCTTCCAAGGTAACTTCCATGATAGCCTTGGCATCCCCTTGATATGTCCAAAATCCAAGATCAAGAAATGGCCAACCTTTAGGCCTAGTGGAAGATCGACCACATGGGAGGTTGAGCATTGAATGAAAAGATGCCAATGAGTTGTCAAATTGTCCATTTTGGGGATCATTTATGAAGGGTGTAAGGGGCTGTCATAAAAGGGTTGACTTTTTTGATTCCCACTTCCCTTTTTTGGAAAATGCCCATATCTCCCCAATTTAAAATTCAAAAAATATTCCCCCAAACAAGGAAATTCTAATTTCACACTAGACTTTAAAAAAAAAACTTTCACATATTCAGGTTTCACGTCTTAATGCCTTAAGGCCTCATGCAAAAAAAAGGGAAAAAAAACTCTTAAGGCCTCATGCCAAAAAAGGGAAAAAAACTTTCACGCCTTAAGGCCTCATGCAAAAATAAATAAAAATAAATCCGTGAGCCACATGTTTCATGCCGTGAACCATTCTTAACTTTCACATTGTGAAACAGTCCCCACGCCAAAAAATAAAATAAAATCTGTGTCACGTGTTTCATGCCATGAACCATTTCTAAACTTTCATGTCATGAAACAGCCACTGCACAAAAAAAAAGTTCCATGAGCTACATGTTTCACTCCATGAACCATTTTTGAATTTTCACAACTTAAGGTTTCATGCCTTAAGGCCTCACGCCAAAAAATAATAATCAAATTTGATAAAATCTATGAAGTCCGTTTCATGTCGTGAACTGCACCCTGTTGGTTCACGTCGTGAAAGGTAGTTCGTCATCAAAAGAAAAAAAAACTCTGGAAAATAGCCCTGTTTGGAGGCTCGTATCTCCTAAACTGTGAACCCGATAAACATGCTCTAGTGTAGATCGAAAAGGGGGCATTGAGCTCTTGAAAATTAGTCTTGAGCGTTTGAGGGCAAAATCCATCATTTTGGTCTCTAACCAACAGCCTCAAAATTTGACTCAGAAATCGAGGCAAAAAAACGGTTCTTAAATTACTACAAATCGCCCAAAACAGCGCAAAAATGACTGCAAACCATATTCAGGCTACTTTTTGAGGGTCTAAACGATAAAATCATGAAAAACTCATAGAGACAAAGTTGTAGTACTCCAAAAATGCTACAACTCTCTCATACAGAGTTTTTCTAAATTCCTTTTGGAACACCTTCAAAAATGGGCTGCGAAACATGGAAAATATTCTCGGGAAAAAATTTCATCTTCAGACAGTGATGGAAAATAGGTTTTGAGACCTCCTCTTCCATCTGGGATGCTACTAGGGCGTTCACGTGCATGTAATGCCTAAACTAATTAGGGCAAATGGACACTCACTGGACCCAATGAAGGGTACGCCAAGCCTCCTGAGGCTGTAATAGACTGTAAAGAAACCTAAATAGTTTTAAAAAAAACTATGCTTGCTCATTAAAGGAGCAATTGGCAGCGTCAAGACATGGCAACAATAGAATGGCAACAATAGAGGGACTACATGGGCCGGCACCCTCACTGAACCCAATGACTGACATCTTCGAGCCATTGAGATCCATGCTCCAACTGTAACTCCCAATATCAATTGCCATGCCAACAACAAGCGTGTCATTGGGATTTACACCTCCTTGTCCCTTCAATCCAATCGAGCTTTGGTCCTTTGCCTAATGTTCCCACAAATCCTATAGGTACCAACCCTCTTCAATCCCTAGATGCTCATACCTTGGACATACTGACTAATCTAGGAAGGGGGGTTGCCCAAGGACTAAGTGACTCCTTACCCACATTCGCACTCACATGCGGTCTCAATACACATGCAAAAATACGACTATAGATTTCCAAAATCATGGGCAAATACGATGGAACGACTGATCCTATTTAATTCATACAAATGTTTGAACATAGATGCAAAGCCTTTGGAAATCCTAACTGCCCCACCAAGGTACATGTGTTGAACCTTTGCTTAGTGGGAAAGGCTAGCCGATGGTTCATCACATTGATGCCCATGCGATCAAGATAAACTTCAAGACTTTGAAAGCAGCCTTTATCCATGGCTTTTTAAGATAAGGTGATCGATAGAGTGCAACAAGAGAACTCTATTCAATTGAGCGTAAACCAAACAAAACCATTAGAGGCTTAAAGAATAACAAGATAAAACTCTTGGACTCATGATGTGAGGCATGGGAAAAATTAAACGATTCTCAATTGAAGACAAGGGACAACAAACTGTCGACACCAAGGTGGAATTAAAGGACAGGGAAAAGGAGCCTGTTGAGGACATAAACCCAAACGAGCCAAAAGGTACATATGATGCGGAAGCATCCACCTCATAGGCTACCACTCAAACACCAAAAAACCCATGGGTAACACAGAGAACAAAAAAGCAAAACAAAAAATTCGTTCTCGTTTCGCATGGGCAGACATAATGAAATCCTAATGAACTAAAGAAATTCAGAAGATGAAACAAGTTCCAGTACGTTGCTAAGTGAGGATGAAACAAGTTCTAATTCGTCACTTAGTGCACCTCACAGACCAATCAAGAAACTAGAACCCACCCAACCACCCCAAACTGAAAATCATGATCACATGACATATGTGGAATGCAAAAGGCAAAGCTTAGGAGAGCATGCTTAGCATTGTTGAGTTTCATACAAACAGAATCACCGGTTGTGATTGAACCTCATAATGCCAATCCTAAAGAAGCAACCAAAATACAAGAACCAACGGAGTATCGCTTCCCCTTTCAAGAGGAAGACGTTCTCTCTACAGAAGAGTCATTAGAGACAGATTGCACGAATTATGCGATTGAAAAAGCACGTGAGGAATTTGATGAATCCCTTATAAAATTAAAGCAGTCTCTTAAATCCTCACTTGGAGGAGTGCTCTTCTCTTATGTGGCGAAGCCAGCATAGCATTAACAATTGCACCTTTAAAGATTAAACATAAGTTATACCAAGACATCAACAGCTACATAGAACAGGACTGTGAGAATTCACAAGTCTCCAAACAAACCTGAGTTAGAATTGTCAGAGGACCGAGTGTGCCATTGTACACACTGGGTACTCTTGAAAAAGCTGAGAGCCAAAAATAGGATGAAAGTGAATGCTAGGAATATGAAATAGAAACAAGATCTAAAGTTGAAACAAAAACTGAAACATCCATGGTTCTACTTAAAGATTCTATCATGATATGGTTGGATTTCCCTACAGGCAACGATGCTAAGCGTAAATGCACGGTGATTAACCCTCAAGCTAGTCATAACATTATGACAATAGACACTTGGGTGTCATTGTTGGGACTGTTAAAATATACAAGTGAATAGGGTTGTTACCATATTATAGTAGTGATGTGTGTGAACACACTTAGGACCGCCGGGGCACTTTTTCCCTCACTAGGAGGTTTTTTCCCCCGTGCATTGTATATACGCCCATTATCTTCTAGGGCTTGTTATCTTTCATTTTTGGCACTCATAATACACTACTGTGTTGTGCTCAAGCTTCCTCATCTTCTTGAAGTTGTGTGTGCATTCCTGCAACCCTAATTCCAACAATTGGTATCAGAGCAGGCTTCCTTCTCCCGGGCAGCATCACCGGCACCTGCCGCTTCATCTCCTCCGATTGCAACGAGGTTTCACGAGCGTCTGCAGGTTAGTATATGCCGTGGTCGTTTCAGAATTTTGATCTGAAGTCATTTCGCCCTCCGTTTTTGCATTCCAAGTACTGCGCAGGCAAAATCGTCCTACTGTGCAGATTTTCTGTCAAGATTAAAATCTGCAGGACAGGTGCCCATTCGTCTGTTTTGGGCTGTGCTACATAGCACAGGTCGATTTTATACAGGTTTACCTCTTACAGACAGCATTTACATCTAGTAGTACAGTCATTGGCCATGGCTGACAACAATGATGTGTTCCGCATGCTGGCTGCTGAGGATAAGTTGGATGGCACCAACTATCCATTGTGGGCATATATGATGCGACATGTATTGGTAGCAAAGGGGTTATGGAATATTGTGCAGGGTATTGATGCACGTCCTATTGTGGCTGGGAATGCTGCAAATACATCAGAAACAGGTACTGTTGATGATGGTGCAGGCACAAGTGCTGTAGCAGCTGTTCGAGAACCACCACTTTCAGCAGAGCAGATTCGTTGGGATGGTAGAGATGCGCAGGCTCATGCCTTGATTGCGCTGTCTGTCAAACGTACCATTATCCCACATATTCGCTCCTGCAGGACTTCTAAGGATGCTTGGGATGTACTTGCCACATTGTATCAGGCAAGAAATGAGGCTCGTGTTGCTTATCTCCGAAAACAGTTGGAGAATGAGCATATGAACGAAGGTGATTCTATGGATAGCTTTTTGACAAAGATCAAGGATTTCAAAGAGCAGCTCATTTCTGCAGATGAAATCCTGTCAGACAGTTCACTTGTGCAGACTGTTTTGAATGGTCTACCAGATTCTTATCAGGGTTTTGCTTCCACTCTTCGCTTGATGATGAAAGGCAATCCCAATGCCTTATCATTTGAGGAGTTAGTTTCTGTTTTGCTGCAAGAAGACCAGTCAAGGCAAAACAGGAATAGTATGCGTGTCGCAGATCAAGCTTTCGTTGCTAGTCAGAGAAGCGGGAAAGGTAAAGCTGGCTTTTCTTCTAGTAAGCAGAAATCTGCAAATGCTGCGCAACCAAAGAAGGAAGACAAAGATGAGAAGAAGGGTGACAAACAGAAGACATTTTGCAAGTACTGTAAGGGAAATGATCATGTCATCAAAGCGTGTCCTAAGCTGGCTGCGAAAGAGGCTAAGAAGAAAGAGGCTGGTATGGCTGTTGCAGATGCCTCTCCTTCTAACAATGAATCTGCTAATGTTGTGCTAGATACAGAATGGGCATTCAATGCGCAGTGCAGTTATGACCCATCTTTGCATGACACATGTATGTCTGCAGTAGATTCAGATGTATGGTACTTTGACAGTGGTGCCACTAAGCATATCACCTCGCAGCGCAGTTTATTCACTTTCCTTGAGTCTGCTCCCACAGGGAATACTGTCACTTGTGCCAATAACTCCTCTTATCCCGTTAAAGGAGTTGGACAGATTGTGCTGAATGTTGCAAATGGCAACACCTTTACACTTTTTGATGCATTGTATGTGCCAGGGATCAAAAAGAATCTGCTGTCAGTCTCCGCATTTGCCAAAACAGGTTTGGTTGTAAAATTTGTGGATGACAGATGTACTGTTCATGATCTCTCTTGTGGTGACATCATTGTAGCATCTGGTTCACTATGTCGAGGGCTGTATAAGCTCAATATGGATGGCAAATGTGTAGAGGATTCAGCATGTGCTATTATGGATACGCAGGCTATTTCAAATGCAAAACTGTGGCATGCACGTTTTGGTCATCTGAATTTTGCAAGTTTGCTGCGCCTGCAGAAATCTGAAATGGTGTCTTCTTTGCCTAAGCTTGAGGCACCTGTCAAGCATGTTTGTGAGGGCTGCATATTGGGTAAAATGCAGCGTGCTTCCTTTCCCAAAGATGGATCAGTGAGAGCTGAACGCAGATTACAGCTTGTTCACAGTGATGTTTGTGGTCCCATGCAAACTCCATCATTTGGAAACTACCTTTACTTCGTGACTTTCATTGATGATTTTACCAGGCATGCATGGGTATATCCTTTGAAGGCAAAGTCCGAAGTGTTTTTGTGCTTCAAACAGTTTTTGGTTATGGCTGAAAATGTGTCAGAAAGTAAGATGGGCACCCTCCGTTCAGATCGAGGGGGGGAGTATATGTCTTCAGAATTTAATGCATTTCTGGCTGAGCGTGGGATAAAACACCAATGTACAGTGCCGTATACACCACAGCAAAATGGTGTGGCTGAGAGAAAAAACAGGTCTCTCATGGAAATGGCAAGATGTATGGTTAAGAGTCAAAGTCTACCACATGGTTTTTGGCTTGAGGCTGTCATGTGTGCCACTTATGTACTAAACAGGTGTCCCACCAAGGCATTACAGGTTGTCACTCCATATGAGGCTTGGCATGGCCGCAAGCCATCTGTTGGCCATTTACGTGTTTTTGGTTGCCTGGCATATGCATTAGTGCCTGTGCAACATCGCAGAAAATTGGATGACAAAGCTGTCAAATGTATTTTTGTTGGATATAGTGCTGAGAGCAAAGGCTATCGTTTGTATCATCCACAGACAAAGCGCATTTTGGTTAGCCGTGATGTTGTATTTGTGGAAGATGCAGTTCAGCCCTTGGTTTCATGTACTAAGGAGACAGATATCAGCTCACGTGATGTCTATGATACATTGTTGCCTCTTTTCAGTGGTGCACAGTCAAGTGCAATACCTCATGAGGCAGTTTTTCAGCCTATGCAGGTTTTAAATGATGGCACAGATCAGCCTATATCTGATGCAGATGTGCATGATGCACTTGAGGATGAGAGACAAGAGATTGAGGGCTCTAGGAATATGCCTAGATGGCTGGTGCAGACTTTGCGTGACAGCAAGTTGGATGCCCCTTTGTCTAGTCGCACTCGTTCTGGCTCTCATGGTGCCTCTTATGCGTCAGATTGTTATGCATTGGCTGTTTCTAGTATGTGCGATGAAAGTGAGCCTGTTTCATTTGATGAGGCACAAAGTTCAGAAAATTGGATGGCTGCTATGCAAGCAGAATACGATGCTATTATGAAGAATGGTACATGGTCTTTATGTGACTTGCCCCCTGGCAAGAAGGCCATTGGCACTAAGTGGGTATACAAATTGAAGCGTAAGCCTGATGGCACAGTGGATCGCCATAAGGCTAGGCTTGTTGCAAAAGGTTATGCTCAAGAGAAGGGCATTGATTTTGATGAGACTTTTGCTCCCACATGTCGTATGACCACTGTTCGTAGCATCTGTGCATTAGCAGCTCATAATGGTTGGAATGTACATCAGCTGGACATAAAGACTGCGTTCTTAAATGGAGATTTGCATGAGGAGGTGTATGTATCGCAGCCTCGTGGTTTTGTTCAAAGAGGGCAGGAAAACAAAGTGTGCAGGTTAAAAAAGGCTTTATATGGTTTAAAGCAAGCTCCACGAGCTTGGTATGAAAAAATACATGCATATTTGACTGCACATGGGTTTCAGAATAGTCCAACAGAAAGCACTTTGTATGTTAAACGTGTGGATGGTGTACATCTAATCATTGCTCTCTATGTCGATGACATGCTGCTCACAGGACCAAATGAGAGTCATATTGCTGATTTTAAGGCTGATTTGAATGCCTCTTTTGAGATGTCAGATTTGGGGCATTTGCATCATTATTTGGGGATACAATTTAAGCAGTGTGATGGAGGAATTGCTTTGTGTCAGACAAAGTATATTGAAACATTGTTGCGGAGATTTGGCCTTGAAGACTGCAAGCCTATTGCTACTCCAATGGAGACAGGTTTGAAGTTGAGTCTTCATGATGCTGGAGATCACTTTGATGTCACACTCTATCAGACAGCTGTTGGTTGCCTCATTTATGTATGCATTACGAGGCCAGACATTCAGTTTGCAGTCTCACAGGTGAGCAGATTTATGCATAGCCCAGGCATTAAGCATTGGCAGGCAGTGAAGCGTATCTTTCGCTATTTGAGTGGTACTCGGCATCTTGGGTTGTTTTATCCCAAGGGGGGATCATTGCCGCCAGATTTACATGCTTTTTCAGATTCTGACTGGGCTGGTTGTTATGACACACGCGTGTCCACGAGTGGTTTTTGCTTCATGCTTGGAAGCTCATGCATATCATGGTTGAGCAAGAAGCAGCCTACTGTGGCCACTTCTAGTTGTGAAGCTGAGTACAGGGCAGCTTTCACAGCTACGGTTGAGTGTGTGTGGCTCAGACGCCTTATGGCTGATTTGGGTGTTGGGCAGCCATCTGCCACCACCATCTTCACTGACAGTCAGAGCGCATTGGCAGTTGCGCGGAACCCAGTGTTCCATGCTCGTACGAAGCACATTGAGGTGCACTACCATTATGTCAGGGAGAGACTCTCTGCAGGAGAGATCAGTTTGGCTTATGTGCCAACACAGGATAACCTTGCAGACCTTTTCACAAAGGCTCTGCCTCGTGAGAAGTTCGAAGCTTTTCGCAAAGCTTTGGGCTTACTCCCTTTTGTGGATTCGTCCACATAGCTAGACACTTCCCTATACATGAGTGCTAGCTCTTGTTCACCGCATCACTCCAGGGGGGATTTGTTACCATATTATAGTAGTGATGTGTGTGAACACACTTAGGACCGCCGGGGCACTTTTTCCCTCACTAGGAGGTTTTTTCCCCCGTGCATTGTATATACGCCCATTATCTTCTAGGGCTTGTTATCTTTCATTTTTGGCACTCATAATACACTACTGTGTTGTGCTCAAGCTTCCTCATCTTCTTGAAGTTGTGTGTGCATTCCTGCAACCCTAATTCCAACAAGGGTGTGTGCGGGAACAAGTCCTTAGCAAGAGGCTGTAATTAAAAGAGAATCTATAAATGTGAGAGAAGTTGTGAAAAGGTGAGAAGCATCTACTGGGAGAGAATAAAGGGTGGCATGAGAAGATTTAGGAGGTGTGGAGATATTCTGGGAAGAGGTGGAGAGAATCAAGAAAAAGAGGTGGAGTGAATCAAGGAGAAATCAGTGGGATTAGATACTTGGATGTAAACTCTATAAATTGAAGCATTGGCCTAATGAGAATTTGCTGGTTTTTTATTATCCATGCCTACATTAAGCTATCAGTTAATTGCTCACATCGTAATTATCATCTAATCTCTTTTCTAATAATGTTGATTCTAGCATTTGATCCACCATAGCTCATCACATTGCTACAAATTTAACATGGTATCAGAGCCTAGCCTAGAATCCATCAAGTTTATGAGCCATTATCTTGCTAATTACTTAGCTAATTAGGATTAGTAGATAATTAAGTTTTTTAAACCTCTTCTTCAAAGAGCTCTCTACACCCCCAGCTAGTGGAGGGGCTTGATCTCCCTCCAGGATCAACATTAGGGCAAATGCTTCTAGGCAAACATAGCCACCTTGCCCACGATTCAGCCCATCCAATCAGTGCGCCAAATCGCTGCTCGTAGCTGTCGAAATTTGCGAATCTACAGGCGCCTTTTTTTCTGAAGAAAATGGAGATCTTGTCTGCACCAGGTACAATGGCTCTAATTCCTCTTGGTCCTAAGGGTTTTCAAGGGTGCTCTACAAGCTGGTAAAGACAGTTTTTTATTTGATCAAGTCTACAGTGAGATCCAAGCTCTTCATCAAATCTACAGGTGACTTTGGTAAAACAGAGATTAAGCATTCAATGTTTGGTCAAATCTTGTGTTTCTTGGCTTAATCCTCCACTAGACTAATTGCTATTGATGGCCTTGAAAGGATTTGAGCTCATTTGAACTCTAAGGTCCCAGATCTGGACTCCTCGCATACTCTGTTTTCTACACACAAAATAGAGGATTGATTTGCTAATTAGTGATTAATCAATACTAATCACTATATTTTGGTACAATTGAGGGTTCAAATTAACCATTGGGTATTTGATACAGATCCCTATAACTTTAGATTGCAATTCAGAGATGGTTTGATACTCCAACCATTCCGTACAGATTTGTTACCCTTGGTTTAATATAATTTCTGGTGAATTTATGCTGATAAATCTATTGTAATCATCACCTAAACACCAGATTGAGTTGTAAAAGGGTAGGCACTATCCTTGAATCTTGAAATTAGATCAAGAGATAGCCAAATTTAAAGGGGAGCAGTTTTACACATGGTAGACAAAAACCATGTATCTGCTCATGAGGAAAAATTTGTGGGGGCTAGTTGAGGGAAGAGATGAATGCCCAGAGGTGAGAGGGAAAAATGAGTGGAAGAGTAGGAATGAGAAAGCATTAGGACTTATCACACTCAGTTTAAATGATGAAATCATTCAACACATCACAGGGATACAAAAAGATGCATGGGATGAACTCAATAAATTATTTAGCACTCAAGCAAAAAATTCAAAGATAAATCTGTTAATGCAATTCTACAAACTGGATATGAAGGAAAGTGAACCTTTAATCACACACTTGAACAAATATAAAAGCATTAAGCAACAACTGGCAGTCCCATTGGTGGCAAAAAGGTAGAAGATGATGAGGCACTAGCAGTGCTTCTGAAGAGTGTGGACAAAGGTGAATATGAAAACATTGTAGCAACATTAAAGAATGTACGTGAATTGAAGCTGCACGCGAGATAGAAGGAGCTCTACTAGAGTAAGAGACCAGAGTCAAAGAGAAGAAATGGACTCAACAGCTAGAGAAGAAAAAACATTCTTCACCCTAGAAGGATTCTCTCGAGGACGAGGAAGAGGAAGAGGCAGAGTAGGGGGAAGGACCTTCACTTGTCACAACTGTGGAAAGCCAGGACACATGGCAAGAGACTGCTACAGCAAACCCAGTGGAGAAGGAACGACATCGGCAAACTTCATGGAGGCTCCTAAGGAAGTGGAGTCAGATTATCTTTTCTGAGAGAGAGAGAGAGAGAGAGAGAGAGAGAGAGAGAGAGAGAGAGAGAGAGAGAGAGAACCCCACAACCCAATGTAACTTGCCCCAATAGAGTAAAACCACCTCTGCGCCACCGATGATGTAGGCCATGTTGTAGATGTATGTGTGAGCACTTTAGTCAAGGTCACGAGCACTTGTAGTATAGCCTTGGACACATAGAGAGAGAGAGAGTGTCAAGGACTATGAGTTTAGGGACTTGAGGCATTGGTCGTGGACTACCAAGTAAGAGGGAAACTTGGTATAGGGTCGAGGTGTGCTAGGAGTATTCACTTGAGGGGAGGTGTTGAAATATACAAGTGAACAGGGTGTGTGCGGGAACAAGCCCTTAGCAAGAGGCTATAAAAGAGAATCTGTAAATGTAAGAGAAGATGTGAAAAGGTGAGAAGTATCTACTGGGAGAGAATAAAGGGTAGCATGAGAAGATTTAGGAGGTGTGGAGATATTCTGGGAAGAGGTGGAGAGAATCAAGCAAAAGAGGTGGAGTGAATCAAGGAGAAAGTGGGATTAGATGCTTGGATGTAAACTCTATAAATTGAGGCATTGGCCTAATGAGAATTTGTTGGTTTTTGATTATCCATGCTTACATTAAGCTATCAATTAATTGCTCAATCTTAATTATCATCTAATCTCTTTTCTAATGATGATGATTCTAGCATTTGATCTACCATAGCTCATCACATTGCTGCAAATTTAACAGGGACAACCTAAAATCATCCCTAAAGACAACGGTCTTGCAAGAGATGCCAATGGACAAAACATTGAAGTTCCAGGTTACTTTAGCTATGCTACTCAAATAATCGATGAAGATGTGGAATTTAGATTCCATGTTACCCCAAATCCCCTTAAGTGTGATATCATCCTTGGTGGAACTTGGATACATGAATTGTTGTATTCAATTGATGAATCCATGCAAACAATCACCTTGAACACTCTTGTAGGTGTTGTGCAATTGCTATTCCGAGAGGAAGAGACCTTGTAAGAGTTGGAACTTCTGACATATCTTACGGAGAATATCCCAAGAATTATGGTTGGATTGGAACATTCCAATAAAATCACCACAATTCAAGCACAACTTTATCCAACACGAGAGTAGAACCCGATGACCCACCATGATGGTTGACAACACAAAGTTGACAATACCCTACTGCCCCCAGGAAGAGGATCCAACCCCAATGGATTTCTATGATACTGAACACAAAAAGTTACAAGCCTCTTCCATTGAAGCCCCTCTACATAATGACCTACCATCTACATCAATGACCAACTATGATAAAGCATCTACCCCTTCAGCTCCATCCTCACCAACAAAGGCTAATACCACAACCTTGCAATCAGTAGCTATTCTTGAAAAAGTTCCCCAAGCGCAATCATATACCTCTAAAAAGTAACTCAAAGAAAAAGCCCTGGATCTTTCACCTCTTCAACCACCACCCTCACCACAAGAGATGGCTGCATACTCAAAACCCTCATCTTTGAAATCCACTCCACAAGAGACTCCAGTCTTATCATCATCAATAACTTCCATGAGTCTCACAACTACAATCTCAGCGCCAACTGATGTGAAGGAGTGCCCCACTCCTTCCACTTCATTCAAAAAGAAAACTCCACCATGACAACCAAAATCAAGGTATCTTAATGGTATTAAAATGTGGGTGGAGAAGAAGCTACTTGTAGCCCAAGGCTACTACGAAGGCACCAATCCAATTTGGTGCCTCGATCATCAAAGCCTCTTCCAGCACTCAGAGGCCAAGGAAAAATAAAAGTACTCCATAACACCGTCCACAGAAGCCGATGCGAGTTTCTCAAAGAACTCCAATAAGTCAACAAGTGTGGTGCCAAAAGGATTACTGCAAGCACAAGGGTACTACCAAGGTAATACCAAAGCTTGGATTCCTAAGCCATGTTTGGGGTACTTTGAACATACAATGTATATTGAAACTAACCCCCTTACTTGGAAGTTTTGTATGGTTAAGTATGTGTTGAAAGCAAATTTGATCTTGGGGCATAAATGGAATATTGCTGCACCAATAGCATTGTGCTTTGCTAGCGAGAGGGTTATTACCATGATGGTTGACAACACAAAGTTGACAATACCCTACTGTTGTGCTTTGCTAGCGAGAGGGTTATTACCATGATGGTTGACAACACAAAGTTGACAATACCCTACTGCCCCCAGGAAGAGGATCCAACCCTAATGGATTTCTATGATGCTGAACACAAAAAGTTACAAGCCTCTTCCATTGAAGCCCCTCTACACAATGACCTACCATCTACATCAATGACCAACTCTAATAAAGCATCTACCCCTTCAGCTCCATCCTCACCAACAAAGGCTAATACCACAACCTTGCAATCAGTAGCTATTCTTGAAAAAGTTCCCCAAGCGCAATCATATACCTCTAAAAAGCAACTCAAAGAAAAAGCCCTGGATCTTTCACCTCTTCAACCCCCTGGTCCACCCTCACCACAAGAGATGGCTGCATACTCAAAACCCTCATCTTCGAAAGCCACTCCACAAGAGACTCTAGTCTTATCATCATCAATAACTTCCATGAGTCTCACAACTACAATCTCAGCGCCAACCGATGTGAAGGAGTGCCCCACTCCTTCCACTTCATTCAAAAAGAAAACTCCACCATGACAACCAAAATCAAGGTATCTTGATGGTATTAAAATGTGGGTGGAGAAGAAGCTACTTATAGCCCAAGGCTACTACGAAGGCACCAATCCAATTTGGTGCTTCGATCATCAAAGCCTCTTCCAGCACTCAGAGGCCAAGGAAAAATAAAAGTACTCCATAACACCGTCCCCACAGAAGCCGATGCGAGTTTCTCAAAGAACTCCAATAAGTCAACAAGTGTGGTGCCAAAAGGATTACTGCAAGCACAAGGGTACTACCAAGGTAATACCAAAGCTTGGATTCCTAAGCCATGTTTGGGGTACTTTGAACATACAATGTATATTGAAACTAACCCCCTTACTTGGAAGTTTTGTATGGTTATGTGTTGAAAGCAAATCAAATCTTGGGGCATAAATGGACTATTGTTGCACCAATAGCATTGTGCTTCACTAGCGATAAGGTCATCATGATGGTTGACAACACAAAGTTGACAATACCCTACTGTCCCCAGGAAGAGGATCCAACCATAATGGATTTCTATGATGCTGAACACAAAAAATTACAAGCCTCTTCCCACTCAAGCCCCTCTACACAATGACCTACGATCTACATCAATTACCAACTCCGATAAAGCATCTACCCCTTCAGCTCCATCCTCACCAACAAAGGCTAATACCACAACCTTGGCTATTCCTGAAAAAGTTCCCCAAGCGCAATCATATACCTCTAAAAAGAAACTCAAAGGAAAAGCCCTGGATCTTTCGCCTCTTCAACCACCACCCTCACCACAAGAGATGGTTGCATACTCAAAACCTTCATCTTCGAAAGCCACTCCACAAGAGACTCCAGCCTTATTTAACAATAACTTCCATGAGTCTCACAACTGCAATCTCAGCGCCAACCGATGTGAAGGAGTGCCCCACTCCTTCCACTTCATTTAAAAAGAAAACTCCACCATGACAACCAAAATCAAGGTATCTTAATGGTATTAAAATGTGGGTGGAGAAGAAGCTACTTGTAGCCCAAGGCTACTACGAAGGTACCAATCCAATTTGGTGCCTCGATCATCAAAGCCTCTTCCAGCACTCAGAGGCCAAGGAAAAATAAAAGTACTCCACAACACCGCCCCCAAAACCGATGCGAGTTTCTCAAAGAACTCCAATAAGTCAACAAGTGTGGGTGCCAAAAAGATTACTGCAAGCACAAGGGTACTACTAAGATAATACCAAAGCTTGGATTCCTAAGCCATGTTTGGGGTACTTTGAACATACAATAATGTATATTGAAACTAACCCACTTACTTGCAAGTTTTTTATGGTTGAGTATGTGTTGAAAGCAGATTTGATCTTGGGGCATAAATGGACTATTGCTACACCAATAGCATTGTGCTTCGCTAGCGATAGGGTCATCACCATGATGGTTGACAACACAAAGTTGACAATACCCTACTGCCCCCAGGAAAAGGAACCAACCCTAATGGATTTCTATGATGCTGAACACAAAAAGTTACAAGCCTTTTCCACTGAAGCTCCTCTACACAATGACCTACCATCTACATCAATGACCAACTCCGATAAAGCATCTACCCCTTCAGCTCCATCCTCACCAACAAAGGCTAGTACCACAACCTTGCAATCAGTAGCTATTCCTGAAAAAGTTTCCCAAGCGCAATCATATACCTCTAAAAAGCAACTCAAAGAAAAAGCCCTCGATCTTACGCTTCTTCAACCACCACCCTCACCACAAGAGATGGCTGCATACTCAAAACCCTCATCTTCGAAAGCCACTCCACAAGAGACTCCAGTCTTATCATCATCAATAACTTCCATGAGTCTCACAACTGCAATCTCAGTGCCAACCGATGTGAAGGAGTGCCCCACTCCTTCCACTTCATTCAAAAAGAAAACTCCACCATGACAACCAAAATCAAGGTATCTTAATGGTATCAAAATGTGGGCGGAGAAGAAGCTACTTGTAGCCCAAGGCTACTACGAAGGCACCAATCCAATTTGGTGCCTCGATCATCAAAGCCTCTTCCAGCACTCAGAGACCAAGGAAAAATAAAAGTACTCCATAACACCATCACAAAAGCTGATGCGAGTTTCTCAAAGAACTCCAATAAGTCAACAAGTGTGGGTGCCAAAAAGATTACTGCAAGCACAAGGGTACTACCAAGGTAATACCAAATCTTGGATTCCTAAGCGTGTCAAAAAGTCCCCTAAGCCTACACAAAGAGAGAAAGCTCAGCACCAAAGGCATCAGCCACCACCAATTTATAATGTTCATCAAAGATGGGTGCTTGTGAGCGTGCTTCAACAACAAAGGTATTATGATAGTAATACCTTCATATGGTTTCCAAAATCAAACAAAGTGAAGAAAGCTTCACCCACCGACTACAACGCCAACAGCTTCACCTAAAGTTCGACAAGATCGGAGGCCCAAGCAACACCAAGAAAACTAGTCAACCCCTCTGGTGCATTCAGCACCTACACAAGAGCTTGTGTGTTCAATCAACCCCAATGGTAACCAACTAGAAGATGTACCTACCGCCTCAACAACACTTGAATCACAAATTCAAGAATCAATTCCAACGTCTGCAACAATGGAGACTTATGAATGCATCAAAGATAAACTCACAATGCTCTTTTTACCCCTCTCGATGAGAAACATGAGTGCAAAAGCTATGCGACAGACTTAAGAACCTATTCTCTCAAAAAGGAGAGTAGCCCACAAGAACCTGTTGCTCGTAAGACGAAAAGAAAAAAAGAAAAAAACAAAAAAACAAAAAAAAACACACAAGGGAGTCACACATATGGAATACCTAAAAAATGGTAGAATATCACAAGCAACTCCCAATGATCTTCAATAGCCATTATATCTTTGTTAAGCTTATAGCTTACTATTCTTTTGGCTAAGTTAATGTAGCAGTTGCTCCATGAGTACATATTCATACTCATGCACTTGAGGACATTTGTACCAAGGCCTCATCATCGACAACTTTCCATGAGTACATATTCATAATTCATGCACTTGAGGACATTTGTACATCTCTAGATGGGGATGCCATGGTGGGCAAAAGCCTGGTCTCAACAGTACAACCCATTGCATGGAACTTTTCTTTAAATTGCAAACCTCTCCAAACGAAGCTAAAGTCTTCACAACACAATGATATATAATCCTTCACGAAGATATTTATCTAATCCTTGTAAGTTGACATAATCCTTTCAAGCCTTGCCAACAAGTGGCTACTTCAACTAGAGCAGCTCAATAAGAGTCTATGTGACTTAATTCTTGTACTTCATGTATATCTTCTTCATAAGAGAACTTAAATATACATAAAAACAAAAAAAGCACATGGGGAGACGCATGTAAGAACAGGTCCTACTCAACAACATTTGACGAGAATCCTGCCACAAAACAGGACTCCATCGAAGGCTAATTTATTCAAATGATGAATGTCGGTTCAATGAATCAGATGAGGAACTGAGAATCACAATCTCGTTCTAATGATTGTATCTACGTTCCTCCGGATCCTTCCTTCTCTTCTCCCACATTATTAACATCTCTTAGTTTCCCAACTAGCACAAATCCCATGTAACTCTACTTATGATTGCTAAAAACACGTGAGCAAAAAAATATTAACAAAAAAAGCTCAAAATATAAAAATGTATTCATTTGCAAATACCCCAATCCCCCCACTCCATTAGGAATTTTTGCTAACCTCTAACCTTTTCATTTACTAACTAACCTTTCTTATTCCTTCCGAAGGAACAAGGACCATTGAATGTCACTCAACATCAAAAGCCATCAACTTGTCAATTCTCCCTACACAAAGATCTTCAATACGAGGACACGACCGGCATTAGAAAGGGGGAATTGTTAACCCATTCTTAGGGTTAACAAGATCTACTAGCATTATCTTATATCAAGGAGTCAAGGTAGATACACCAAAAGATCATACATATAAGATATGAAGCAATGGTGTCTAAATCTACAGCTTGGACAGGCGCCCGTAATGGTCCTATGGAATACTTATGGTGATTTCCACTTCAAGAGCATGTGGTAGTAAGTTAGGATGAAGTCCCAAGTGATGTACTTCATGTGTATTATGAGAGTAGTCATTGTAATAGCATTAGGTCTCTTATGAGCCTAAAGTGCCCGGACAGCCACAGTTTAAGTGAGTGTGAATACTTATGGTGGCCATGTATATAAGTGAATATCTCTCGTAATATAGGGACTCTCCCATTTTTCAACAATAGAGTCTTGCTCTTGCTAATCCTCTTGCTAATCTCTCTCTCTCATGCATGCTAGTGAGTGTGTGTGAGTGATGTAAGGTGAGAGGAGGGACGAGTACCCATACTGCAATGCAGTGGTGTGACAATGCTTGTAGGAGACGTGCTGGAATTGCTTCTGAAGGAGTAGAGTTTGGAGATCTCGAAGGTTACAAGCTCGGTAATTAGAAAGATCCTCATGACAGTTGTGGTTCACTAGGTAATCTCTTGCTGGATGATGTGTCTCAAGGAGGGTTAGGGTGAACCATAACATTTATGAGTACTTAGAAATAGATACACTCAAGTTTTCTCAAGTAATGGACTTGATGAAAACTTAGATGGATAGAAATAGCTTAGAGAAAAAAAATGTGGACCAAAGAAAAGAGCACGAGTTTTCTAAAAAGTTGCTATGAGAGACATCTTAACCTCAACTAGACGTAAAGTTCACCAAAGCAACTTTACGCTGCAATACCAAATGTTGCTATGAGAGACATCTTAACCTCAACTAGACGTAAAGTTCACCAAAGCAACTTTACGCTGCAATACCAAATGTGAGAAAGTAATGTGATGATTTCTTAGAGTGGAGACAAAGTTAGCAACATACACACACAGATGCAAAAAATAAGTAGAGATACAGTGAAGTTAACACTAAAAGTAGATTAATGAGAATGAGTGAAGTACAAGTGAAGTGGCATGATAATGTAACTATTTACATAGACTCCCCTTAAGTAATAATAGACAATAGCATGGTTTTTTCTGATAAATCCCAAATCAAATTTGTGTATATTTAGGTTGGAGGGCTAGAAGGCATCGATTGATGTGGTCGAACGGTAGACCTTCACGTGGAGAGACTGTAAAAATGAAGTGGTGGCCCGCGTGTGTGGAGCCACATACGCTTAACAACACAGGAGCAAACTCAACACTATAGAGAGAGAGAGAAGCTGGTAGTGATGTGTGTGGATGTAGGTTAATAATGGGTTGGGACACTTTTTCCCTATTTATTAGGAGGATTTTCCCCCCAAGGATATGTATACACTCTTATGAGTAAGTGTAAGTGACCTTATCATGTCACTTCACTTGTGCTTTTCTCATACTCATTAATCTACTTTGAGAGTTGTGCTTCTCTCTATCTCTTCTTGCTTGATGCATCTATGTGTGTATTGCTACCTTTGTCTCCACTCAAGCTCCACTCCAATAATTGGTATTAGAGTAGGTCCTTGTAGCTCTCACTCCCCTGTCATCTTCTCTTTGACTTGTTCTTTTGATTGGTCTTAGATTGAGCTATCCTCTTAAAAGAGAAGATATATCTTATATTGTGATGTTAGCTACGTTATTAACTATGTTAACAAAATTTTTGTACATTTTTGGGCAATTCGGGCACGTTTGAAATGTCGTCTCATTGGCATCGAGCATTGGCATCGAGGCATGCCTTATCGGGCACGTTTGTATGCTATAAGGTTTCTCTAGACATCTTGAGGGAGTGTCGATTCAAACTGTCTTTGTTTAATTTTGGGTTTTCTGCATTGTAACAGCATTGGTGTGTAGACAGGGTCTTCTTCATCTTCAACATTGCATCTTTAAGCTCATCATTAATAGCTTCAATAACATTGTCAACATTATCATTGATTTCTGCGTTCATGCCAAGTAACATTTCCACACTTTACACTGTTATTTTTTATACACTTTGTAGGTTTCCTTGATCATTAGTGATTTGTTGGTGCATTTCGTGGGCATTGATAGTACCTATGCATTTTGTGGCAGAGATTAGTTATTTATAGGCTTCAATAGTAGGCAATGAATGTATTTGGGAATTTAGTAATAGTAGGCACCTATCTTGGTGCATTTAGTGGGCATTGATAGAACCTATGCATTTTGTGGCAAAGATTAGTTATTTATAGGCTGGAATAGTAGGCAGTTAATGTATTTGGGAATCTTTATGCTGAGAATAAGCTTGATGGGACCAACAACTACCCATTGTGGTCATATATGATGCATCATGTATTGGTCACCAAAAATGGCTTTGAAATGTCGTCTCATTGGCATCGAGACATGCCTTATCTTTCTAGCATAGGATAGTATAGGTACTTTGGATGGTGACACTACTTCATATATAACTGTGGCATTTATCTCCATACCTCTCACACTAGAACGGTGGTGGTAGGATGGCAGGGATGCACAGGCACATGCATTGGTGGCACTCTCTATGAAGAGAAGCATTATTCCTCATATTAGCTCATGTAAAACTACCAAGTAGACTACCAGATGCATAATGAGACATGAGTGGCCTACTTAAGCAAGCAATTAGAGTTTGTGCATATAAATGAGAAAGATTTAATGAATGATTTCCTCACAACAAGGATTAAAAATCTTGGGGAGTAGCTTGCATGTATTGATGAGGCCTATCCAAACAATTCATTCGTGTCCACTATTCTCACAACTTTATTGTATTCTTACTAAGGTTTTGCATACATACTTTGGCTCATGAGACGAAGGGCAACTCCAATGCCCTTACGTTAGATGAGTTGGTTATAGTGCTCTTTATAAGAAGAGAAGCCTTGGCAAAACTGAACTTGTGGAAGATCATGCATTCTCTACAAGTCAAAAAGGTAAAGGTAAACTCTTTTCTTAGGGCCACTATATGCCAAAGGCAAAATCAGCCCAGTCTTCTCTCATAAGGATGCCGAGAAAGGGGGTGATAAGCTTAAGAAGAAATTAAAATACAACTACTATCGGAAGCCAAGCCAAGACAAGACATGATACATTTAATTTTCATGGATGTGTCCATAAAATCAGCCCAATCTTCTCTCGTAAGGATGCCGAGAAAGGGGGTGATAAGTTTAAGAAGAAATTAAAATACAACTACTATCGGAAGCCAAGCCAAGACAAGACATGATACATTTAATTTTCATGGATGTGTCCATTCTTCATAAATTGGGATTTAGGGGTTAATCTTGAAGCAAAGTTTGTGGAGGAACAGTCTCTTTGCTTATGTTTATCAAGACATTGGGAAATAGATTGAGATAAAGAGTAATTTTTTGTTTTCCTTGATTGCGAATTCAAAAGCTTTATCTCTACAAAACGTTGGGTGCACAACAAGGTAGCCCATCACACCTATTTTTTCATGTGTGCAGTCAAGAACCATCCCACTAAACTGGTCTTATATATTAACATGAGCATTTCTATGATAAATAAAAGATGAAAATGATTGATAGGGTTGGGGTCATTGGCTATCTTGTGCTCTTTACCAGACCCCTTAAAGCCAAAGACTATCTCCATTTCTTCCTCAGTTGTTGCTGGAGTAATGTCTACTGCACCCTCCAATCACAGCATGAAGACTTTTGAAATATAAAGTAGGTTGATAACCTTGCACACAATCATTGTGGTACTAACTACACCATTCTACTACATTTGTTTGAGCTGGGCCGCTACATCACGATTATTCATGGCCTCCGTCCATGGAAGAGATGTGAACCCCAGTAGGATTGTCAAAAGTGTTGGGGCATGAATAACCAACACATATACGGTTTAACATGTTAATACATTTATAATAAAATGATAACATAAACAAATAATATTAGTGCATACTATTGAAAAACATGAGTACCTCAAGCTATGGCTATGGAAGCTTGTAGGTTAAAGAGATGATGTAAGACCCTAAGCTAAGGTGGATGCTACCTAAACATTAGGACCTCAATGGAAGGCTTCTTAGGCCCTTTTATTTGGCAGTTTAAGGAGTCAAACCTTTTCTCTTAAGAAGAAACGTTTTCTAATTAGAAGCTTCAAAACGGCTACTTTATTCGAATTTGAATTTTGGGGGGAAAATAGAATTTAAAATCTAGTGGACAAAACCATATCATGTAACATATCTATGGAAAGCTCTTGATGCGTAGATCACGGATCTATAATCTCCGCTCAAATTGGAGCTTGTATGTAGAAGTTATGGAGGTCCGAAAATTGTAAAATTGCCTCCCCCCTTTTTGGGAGAAAAAGTGCACCCTTTGACCACTCTTACACCTCTCTTACAAACCCAACATTTCAGTCCACATGGCAACCTCCCATTTGGCTATTCCTTAATCACCTTGATTAGGCTTGGGCAAATTAAAGGGCCCAAGAAGACCCCATTCACTTCCTAATGATACACACATGATTGATGAAAAACTAAACTAATTAAGCTTTGCACTAAGTTTAGTTAGGTTTCAAGATTGAGACTTGTACTCATAGAAAGACGAGAGCTTGCTTGATTTGATTGCTTGAAAGTCACGCCTTTTATTAAGGTGGATACATCTTGGCTTTTTTAGCTCATGTGGAATAATTTGTGCTTGCTCATGCTAGACTTACTTACAGACTCTCTACCTTCCTTGTGCTCCATGGCACCATATTTCTCAACACTCCCCTTGGTGACATATTCTTACGCTACTACAAGGTGGTTGAATGTGAGGTTTACAACTCTAAGCCCCCCTTGGGTGCTTAAGGTGGTAAGGTGTGGTGGAAATAATAGAAATGAGATGAGATGGGTGTCTACTCATATGCTGACCCCTTTTTTAGAATATATAGGCTAAAAAATAGGCTTAGATAGAGAGGTTTTGTTGATTTCTTGCTTAGAGAAGTGAGGTGTTTGTGGTCTCCTTTGCTTTTCTTGATGAAGACCTTGTGTGATTACCTTTATACTTCTTTGTGTAGCTTCATCCTAGCTCTTTGTCTCATGGCTCTTGGTCTTTGCTCCTTGTCTTGACTTCTGGCTCTTTTCTTCTTGCCAACGTCTTCTTGTTTGTTGTTGGCTTCTTTGGCGGCTCGAAATCAGTGCACAAGCGTGTTTTCTCCTAACTAGTTTTTTGCTTCCCATGTTCACCCCCCTCGTGGGATGAAATGAGCTCAAATTTGACTTGTGGCCTTTTTTACCATGATCCAAGCATGTCTAAAAGGAATTTGGGTAATTTGATGTGTGGGAAACAAATGGACTAAAAGACCAGGTGATAAAATGATTCTACATAGTACATGATGATGTCCTTGAATTTTGCTAATTCCGTGAAGATAGAGAAACTCCTTGAGGTGCTGGAGATGCTCCTAGAAGGGCTTGGAAAATGGTGGTGTATGTGAGGAGAACCAGCTCCTATAAGTTCAACCATAAAAGACTAGAAAATCTTCACTTAATTAGTTATAATGAGTGAGATTAGAGTTGAAATGTAAGACTTAGTATGCTGAGATCTGAGAGTGTGCTCCAAACTAGGAAAATGATGCTATAGAAGTGCTCAAGTATAAGGGATATGGCTATGGAGATTGAGAATCAATAGGAGTGAAGGGGATAGATGTGATTATTATTAATGATAAGTGATTAAGCTAATAACACAATTAGTGATTAAGCTAATAGCACAATTAGTGAGACTATGTGAGGGCTATGGAGAAGCTAATAATGAGAGGGGTGGATTTGATACCACATTAAAGAACATGAGTACCTTTGGCTATGGAATCTTGTGGGTTAAAGAGCTGATGCAAAAGCTAAGGTGGATGTTGCCTAAGTACACATATTAGTATGAAGAGCTAAAATAATTAAAATTTAGACTCAAGCTCAGTTAGGTTACAAGATTGAGACTTGGTTTCATAGAAAGACTTGAGAGCTTGCTTGTTTTGATTGCTTGAAAGTGACCCCTTTTATATGAGGTGGGTACATCTTGGCTTTGTTTTTTCATGTGGGATAATTCTTTCTTGCTCATGTGGCATATTTCTAGACTTAAACTTACTCCCTACCTTCCTTGTGCTCCATGGCACTGTATTTCTTAGCACATACCATACATTTACAAGATAAACAATGATGGCATAATATATCTCTATGTTATTGTAAAAGCTCTCTTTGATCTCTGACTATTTTGCTAATGATTTTCATTACACATTGTGAGCTTGTGCCTTGTGCTATAATATAATTGGATACAAAGTGACACGTATGGTTTTAGTATATTGATTGATATATAAGTGTGGGAATAATGACTAAGGTTTAATACTATATGGTTACTATGAATTAACTTCTACCATCTCTCCTACTTCATCTTTCCCATGCTTGAGATTAGTCTCAATTGGAGTTGCTAAGGGTTTAGTATTATTCATATTGAATGTTAACAAAATCTCTTTAGCATACTTAGACTAGGACATGAAGACACCATTCGCATTTTGTCAAAATTCAATTTCTAAACATTAATGAAGTAGAATAAGATTTGCCATATCAAAATTCAAAAAAAAATATGCTTTTATCCCTGAAACATTCTCTTCATTGTTGCTTGAAAGAATTATATAATTCACATAGAGGATGATAATTAGTAAATCAATCCCATCATTAAGTACATAGTGTATGCTCACAATGGGATTGTTAGTAAATCCTTTAGAAAGAAAGTATGTATGAATTTTTTGAAACCTAGCTTGAGGAGATTGCTTGAGACCATACAATTTTTTTTTTGCCTATATACTTTTTCTTCATGTCTTGCAAGTATGAAACTAGATGGTTGCTCCACATAGACTTTTTTGCATGTATACTTTTTCTTCATGCCTTGCAAGTATGAAACCAGATGGTTTCTCCACATAGACTTCCCTTTGAGATCACCATTCAAAAATGCTGTTATCCATTAGATACATTTCATCCACAATGAGTGGTAGTACATACTAAGTTGTTGAATGGTTGTCAACCTGGCTATAGTAGGAGACTTTTTCATTGTCTACACTTATTTCTTGTGTTTAAACTTTAGCTATAGTAGGAGACTTTTTCATTGTCTACACTTATTTCTTGTGTTTAAACTTTAGCCACTAAATGGGATTTGTATTTGATTAGAATGATACTTAAGTTTGTAAACGCACTTGTCACACGATGTTTTCACCAATAGGTGGGTTAGCCAACTCCCAAGTATGATATTTTGACAATGGAATTAGATTCCTTTGCATGAAATCTACCCTAACATGATTAGTAGTCCTTAGCTTCATACAAGATATCACTCATGTTATACCAAGTATGGGATACTTAATTTTACTATATCAAGCATGACTAGTCCTTAGCTTCAAATAAGATATCACTCATGTTATATAAAGTATGGCTTACTTAATTTTACTATCTTTTATAACCCATTTGGGTTGAGGGTTGCTAGTACCTTGTGATAATGAAGAATATTCCACTAAATTTGGTGCTAAGTTGGGATAATTTTGAGGGTTAAATTGATCATGTGACTATCCCATGCACTTTCATGGGTGTCAAAAGTATCAAAATTCATTTAAATGGATTGCAAATTTTCCTCTTCTTGTAAATTACATCCCTGCTGGTTTGAATTTTCATAGTAGTGATTTATAGAGCATGAAGCCCTTTGCTTCACCATTATAACCCATGATAATGCATTTAGCTCCCTTGTTGTCAAACTTTGTCCTTCTCTAAGGTGATGCACAAGCATGTGTAGTAGGGCTAAATACCCAAAAATGATCAACACCACTATTGTTGGAATGGTGTATCTTGTCTTATCTTGTTCTTAAATATATTTATTGGGAATCTTGTCCTCTCTTGTCCTATCTTGTTCTATCTTGTCCTTAAATGTCTTTAAGTGGAATCTATTCAAGACATGAAGAGAGGACATGAAATGTCCTCTCTTGTCCTAGCTTGTCCTATCTTATCCGATCTTGTCCTTAAAAATGTCCTATCTTGTCCTTAAATATCTTTGTTAGGAATATTTTCAAGACATGAAATTTTACCATTTATTCAAAATATGTGGTCCAAGCCTTTACCTTTACGTATACATCTTGCCATCTTTGTGTTACTTTGGTTCTCTCTTAGCAACACCATTTTATTATGATGTATAAGCTACCAAAAATTGATGCTTAATCCCCTTTGATTTGTAAAACTCTTTGAAATCATGAGAAACATATTGTCCTTCCCTATCATTGTGAAGGGTGTTTAACCTATGACCACTTTGGTTTGCAAACAATGCAAAAATTAATGTGAAACACATAAAACATCATACTTTTCTCCCATTGAAAAGATCAATGAGAATTGAAAAAAGACATAAATGAATGCAAAAAAAGACATAAATGAATGCAAAAAAGACATAAATGAATGCAAAAAAACATAAATTGAAAAAAGACATAAATGAATGCAAAAAAACATATAGCTCCACCAAGTTTATGAGACCACAAACATCTCTATGAAGGAGTTGAAGTGGTTTTGTGCCTCTTATAGAGTCATCCTGTGGAACTTTTCAAGTATGCACCCTTCACATTGAAGTGGGCTGCTCAAGATTTGGCTTCACATGCCTAAACCTATCCTACCAAAGGTTACCTTATTTTGTCATGTAGGTTATATATGCATGGTGATAAACATATTATGCATCAAATATATGCAACTAGAACATTGCCGCATGTTGGATCTTGAACTTAGCATTGCCCACCCACCACCACTACTTATCAAGACTAGGCACACAAAAAAAAAGATTCTTCTTTAACCTTAGTACATATAATACCTCCCTCAAATGTTGTAATTTACACTCAAAGTATAAATCCCTTGCCTATCAAATGCTATGAAAAGCAAGGGATTTATACTTTGAGTGTAAATTACAACATTTGAAGGAGGTATTATATGTAAAACATGAGGTAATGGGTCTGTTCTCAATCCATCAACTATCTTCTATTCAAGACATGAACAGAGGGCATGAAATGTCCTCTCTTGTCCTATCTTGTCCTTAAATGTCTTTGTTAGGAATCTGTTCAAGAAATGAAATTTTACCATTTATTCAAAACATGCAATCCAAGCCTTTAAGTTTATGCATATACCTTGCCATCTCTGTGTTACTTTGGTTCTTTCTCTCAATATAACACTAGTTTATTATAAAGTATTAGCTATACCAAAAATTGATTTTTAATCCCCTTTGATTTGTAAAACTCTTTGAAATCATGAGAAACATATTCTCCTTCCCTATCATTGTGAAGGGTGTTTAACCTATGACCACTTTGGCCAATGCCAAAATTAATTTGAAACACATAAAAACATCATACTTTTCTTCCATAGAAAAGATCAATGATAATTGGAAAAAGACTTGAATGAACGTGACAAAACATATGGCTCCACCAAGTTTATGAGAGCAAAAACATCTCTATGAAAGACCTGAAGTGGTTTTGTAGCTCTTATAGAATCATCCTCTGGAACTTTCCAAGTATGCACCCTTCACATTGAAGTGGGATGCTTAAGATTTGGCTTCACATGCCTAAACCTATCCTAACAAAGAGAACATTATTTTGTCACACAGGTTATATATACATGGTGATAAACATATTATGCATTAAATATATGCAACTAGCACATTGCCACATTTTGGATCCTAAACTTAGCATTTCCCCCACCATTACTTATTAAGACTAGGTACAAAAATACGATTCTTCTTTAACCTCAGCACATATAATACATCCTTAAAATGTTGTAATTACACTCAAAGTACAAATCCCTTGCCTTTCATAGCATATGATGCATTATTGACACATTGTACTACATAACTTCCATTTGGAACAATTTGAAAACCTTGTACGAAGACATAAGCTTTGAAGCACCATACTAAATACCAAATAGTTGAGCTTGGGCCTTTTATAACATAAGGGGAATCCATAAATGCTATCCCAACATTTTTCTACAAGCAATAATCTCAGAGACATAATCCTTGAAGCACCATTGTTGTACATACCAAATGGCTTAGCTTTTGTCTTTTACAAAAAAAAGGGAATTCTTACATACTTTCCCAACATTTTTCTACAACCAAGAATCTCCATAAATTGTTGTCCCAACACTAGGACTTAGATTTACCATCTCTTCCACATATAAGAAACTACAATAAAAAGAAACACTTGTAAGATTAGCTTGCTGATCTAAAGCTACATGTGTATCATCAACATGGTTTCCACTACTTTAACCCTTTTTTTTGTAATAATGGCTAAGATTTCTTGAAATATTTGCACCTACCTTCTTTTACTTTGTAAAAGTGGTACTTTTCGATGAGGAATAAATTAATCATTTATCTGAATATTTGGACTTCAATAGATTTCCTGAATTTTCTTTTTACAAACCGAGTGAATATGAAACGATTGAATTTTTCCTCTCAGAGTAATTACTTATTCATTTATCAAATATTTATGAAAATTAAACATAGAATTAAAGAGAATCTAATTTTGATATAAAAATTCTTTATGCATCCATTTATGCATAAAAATAATTTAATAGGAATAACACTTTTAAAATAAAAAGATTTCCAATATGCATCTTTCTATGCATAGAATTTAAATCTAATGAAAATAACACTTTTATAATAAAAAAATTTCCAATATGCATCTTTCTATGCATAGAATTTAAATCTAATGAAAATAACACTTTTATAAAAAAAATTCTATTATCCATCTTTGCATGCATAGAAATTAAATCTAATAAAAATAACACTTTTATAATAAAAATATTTCTATTATGCATCTTTCCATGCATAGAAATTGAATCTAATGAAAATAACACTTTTATAATTAAAAAAATATCCAATATGCATCTTTCTATGCATAGAAATTGAATCTAATGAAAATAACACTTTTATAATAAAAAATCTTTCTATATGCATAGAAATTGAATCTAATGAAAATAACACTTTTATAATAAAAAATCTTTCTATATGCATAGAAATTGAATCTAATAAAAATAACACTTTTATAATTTAAAAAATATCCAATATGCATCTTTCTATTTATGCATAAAATAAAAAGAATTTCTTTTAGAATGCACAAACGGTGGGGATTATTCTTTTTGAATAACATAAAGATGAAACTCATTTCCACAAAATTTAAGAAAATTTTGCCATAACCTCCTTTGTATGGCTGACCATTTCTCAATTTTTACATTTTAAATTTACTTTAAAATTTATCCCAAGATGAAATAAAGCACTCTAATCTAATCAATTTTTTACTTCTAAAGAGTAATCAATAGGAAAAGTTTAACTCAATTTATTTGTTACTCATTTTAGGATAAAGAAAGGCTGAAATTCTTAATGAAGAGAGAGGGGAAGCCTTTTCATCAAGGCTTATAATCCATAATCACATTAAAAAGCAAAGAATTCAGAAAACCATAGATTAGAATTAAAAGAAAGTAGAATTACTAACTTACATGGAGTTTTGTGAGCTTTCCTTTGGCTTGAGAGATTGAGGGTTCTACTCTTGTTTGGATCAAGAGTGGCCACTAATTCTTTGTAGAGGAATTAGTCAAAAACAAGTGAATTATCAAATGAATTCAATGTTTTTGGCTCTGGGGAGGAGGAGTAGAGTAACAGTGCATAAACACTATTAAGCTTTTACAAAGGGGGAGGCTTCTATTTATAGGAAAAAGTGAGCCTCAAACCAAGCAAACTGATTCTATAATTTTTCAAATCAGTTTGGTCAATTTTTGGGTCAGTTCAGCTTACTTTTTGAAACTAGACTTGAATTAGGAGAGAGGAGAGATGAAATATCTTATTTTATTGATTTAAAATTGAAACCAATGATGAGGAAAAAGGCGCCTCCTTCATGAGCGGGAATTCCCATTTTGAGGTATCAAAAATCAGTTTTTTTAACTATTTACTCATTTTTTTGGGGGGGTTTCTTTATTTCTTCAATTTATCTCCTCCCTACATTTGGATTAATCTTATTGGTCCCTCAAAACCTTAATCCAAAATTTTCATCAAAAAATCTAGACCCTTAGGCTAAGGCCTTTAAAGTAGATTATAATTTATTTCTAATGCACCTTAGGAAATTCTTTTTTAAACTTCTGTTTTCAGGGAATTTAGTTTAATAAGAAAGGATATTTTTCCATCCAAAGATATCTAAAAACTGAGTTACCTCTCTCTAGAATATTTTCTCACTCTAGGCCAAAACAGGTAGAAACAAGATCTTTTACAGGGGAAGAAACTGGACATCTTGAGAGGCTAAGGAGGAAGCTTACATTCTCTCCCACTTGAAAAACACGAGATGTCCTCATCTCGTAGGTGGAGTATGATCTTTTTCATCTTTATCTTCTTCTTCAATTACTTTCAACGTTACTGCCTTGGAAGTGGACAACTGATTTGGAAATATCTCTCTTTGCCTTCCCCTATTTTGAGGCGGTGGTCTTGCATTACTTTGGATTGAGACTGCGGGTTGGTTAGAGAATCTACCTCTGGGATTTTCTTGATTTTGGCGGAAAGAAACCTGATTACTCTCGAAGGAAGGAGCTGGAGTCTGGAATCATGATCCCTGATTTCCCTGCCCCAAAAACCTTGATCCAAAAGGTGTTGGGCAATCCATACTGTGATGTCCAAATCCTTGACAGTTATAGCATTTCACTCCCTTGTTCAAGGGTGGAACTTCTGAAGTTGAATTCCAGGGGATTGAGTTTCGGGAAAAGGACATTTCTTCCATTCTAGAACTTCCCATATCCTAGGCTTGACCCTGATATCTTTTAGGTGGCGAAAGGTTGGAATCACCTTCTAGAATTAAAAACCTTTTTAAAGGTGATGGTGCTGGCTTCGGTGGGACTTTGACATCAAAGGCCTTAGTGAAATCCTTCGCCATCCGCACTGCTTCAGCCATGGAAACTGGCTTGAAATTCTTCACCAGGATATTCAAAGGTTCGTTCAGTCCCCGAATGGACCTCGCCACCATCAGGTGTTCTTCAGGGCCCACGTAAGAAGTGCTACTTCTGCCGCTGCTAGCAGCCCTGAATTCATTGCGTGGTGGGGACAAGGACCTTACAACTGGTATGAGAGTCAATTTGGCTAAAGTGGATCAACTGAGAAGCCAAAAATGTTAAAAATTCAAAGAGTAGCAGTAAAAGGTTGAAATTGTGTAATAAATTCATACAAATTGTTATTCATACCTATGGATTAGGGACCATTGGAAGAACCTATGGATTAGGGGCCAATTCCTTAGTCCCTCATCCACCGTACCGAAATCGAACCCGGATATCCGGAGGACAAGAGACTAATCCATAGGTTCTTCCAAAATCAAACCCGGAAAAACATGCCATTGCTCGGAAAGCACGGGCGATTCCTCCAAGATAAATTTTTCTCTAATGTAGTCAAAAGCCTTAACTAACTGAATTGATCTGACCAAACCCGTAAGTCCCATAATCAGATCAGGAAAAGATTGCACTTGGATCATAGAGACCAACACTTTTTTTCTCATTGAGAGGCACAGCCGTTGATTCTTTTCCTTAGAACAATTTTTGTCCGAGATTTACTTCATCTATCGTACCATAACAAAATTGAGTCTCGATTTAGGGATCCACCATCAGTCGAGCCTAACCCCATCCAGTCCCATGGGTTAGCCAACCGCCCAACCACTGTAGTGATGGGATCCAATTAGGAATTTGGTTAGGTTTTGTCCCGGGTACCAGGGAAGAGAGTTCCCAGGCCCCCTAGCCGGATATTCATGCAAACTTAAAACTAGTCACACCACTTACACACCCAATATGAAATTGCCTTTTTCACAGATTCAGCTATCTTCAAAACAATCATTTAATGAAATCATAGTCACTGATCATAATCCTCCAAAAATTTTCGGTTGAATTCAACAATCATTCCTTCCTCAGTGTACCTATGGCATCATTGGCAACCAAAACGCTCACCACCTGTCCACTCATTCAGGGGTCTTTTTGATGGTTCCTAGCTCATAGTACTCGGCAATATTCACATATCAAAATGGAATCTTCGTTGAAAATTGACAAGATCAACCAACAGATCCATATAAAAGAACCATGGACTCATCCGTTGAGGACCAGCAAGGTCAATCAACTAGATCCATGCCCGAATTCAGAAAACAACTCTTACTCCTTGTTCCAATATCTTCCACGACGCACGTGTGGGTATCTTCGGCAACCACAGAGCCCGAGCACCGTATGGTCAACACCCTCTAGGATCCTTCGTAGGTCACCTAGCGCTTCACTCATAGGCCAATTCCTTGGTCCCTCATCCACCGTACCGAAAGCTCACCATTTTAATCGAACTGAGGCTGGTCAAGACCTCAGCCAACCTTGCTACACGAAACGTCCTCCATTGACTCTCCGTTAGTTGTTTGCAACTTTATGAGATTAGGTCTCCACGACCTCATTCACAAGACGGTCAAAATGCTTCCCCAGCATTCTTGACATAAAAGAGTCATTTTAAAAAACAGGTCATAAATACAGTTTCTATAGTGAACTCTCGTCTTTCCACATTGTTCCGCATCATTCCTCATTTATTTCATCTGTATTCTCTTTCTCATCACATCATAATCCTTCACATCACAATTCACATGACACAACGTCAATTCTCGTCCATCACATTCAATTACATCACATCCATTTATTTCATCTGTATTCTCTTTCTCATCACATCATAATCATTCACATCACAATTCACATGACACCACATCAATTCTCGTCCATCACATTCAATTACATCACATCCATTTACACCCATCACATTCATTCATTCATACCACCACATACATTCTTATAACCATCCCATCACATACATTCTATCCACATTATATCACATCACTTCTGTCCACACCATATCTCATTCATACACATCCATCCAATCATTCACCTGTATGACTACCCACATCTATTCATACATTCATATCTATCACTTCACATCCACATATATTCATGTCACATCGCATCATTTTTCATCACATCACATTCCTTCGCATACACATCCACATCACATTCTTTTACATACATTCACATCCATTCTTTCACAAACATCCCATATCATTCATTTACATCTTGATTCACATGAATCACATCTTATCACATATATTCATCTCACATCTCTTCACCCCTATTCACATCACATCCATCCATCCATTCATGTATATCTATCTGATTCACATCACACATCTCATCACATCTATTCACCTCACATCTCATCACCTCTATTCTCATCACATCTATCCATTCCTTCATTCACATCTATGTGATTCACATTACACATCTCATCACATCTATTTACCTCACATCTCATCACCTCTATTCACATCACGTCTATTCATCCCTTCATTCACATCTATCTGATTCTCATCACACATCTCTTCACATCTATTTACCTCACATCTCATCACCTCTATTTACCTCACATCTCATCACCTCTATTCACATCACATATATTCATCCCTTCATTCACATCTATCTGATTCTCATCACACATCTCTTCACATCTATTTACCTCACATCTCATCACCTCTATTCGCATCACATCTATTCATCCCTTCATTCACATCTATCTGATTCACATCACACATCTCATCACTTCTATTTACCTTACATCTCTTTTTCTTCTTGAATTATCCTTCTCAAAAAGGTGGTGATATTTCAATTACTAATTTACTGAATTTCTATCATTGAATGTTCACTTAAGTTATTTCTAAATTAATCACGAATTTTGATGTTGAGGAATAAATTAATCATTTATTTGAATATTTGGACTTCGATAAATTTTTTAAATTTTCTCTTTACAAACCGAGTGAATATGAAACGATAGAATTTCCCCTCTCAGAGTATTTACTTATTCATTTATCAAATATTCATGGAAATTAAATGTAGAATTAAAGAGAATCTAATTTTGGATATAAAAATTCTTTATGCATCCATTTATGCATAAAATCAATTTAATAGGAATAACACTTTTAAAATAAAAAGATTTCGAATATACATCTTTCTATGCGTAGAATTTAAATCTAATGGAAATAACACTTTTATAATAAAAAAATTTCTAATATGCATCTTTCTATGCATAGAATTTAAATCTAATGAAAATAACACTTTTATAAAAAAAAAATCTATTATGCATCTTTGCATGCATAGAAATTAAATCTAATAAAAATAACACTTTTATGATAAAAATAAATCTATTATGTAACTTTCTATGCATAGAAATTGAATCTAATGAAAAAAAACACTTTTATAATAAAAACAATATCCAATATGCATCTTTCTATGCATAGAAATTGAATCTAATGAAAATAACACTTTTATAATAAAAAAATATCCAATATGCATCTTTCTTTGCATATTGGAATTGAAATCTAATGAAAATAACACTTTTATAATTTAAAAAATATCCAATATGCAACTTTCTATTTATGCATAAAATAGGAATAACACTTTTAAAATAAAAAGATTTTCTTTTAGAATGCACAAACGGTGGGGATTATTCTTTTTGAATAACATAAATATAAAACTTATTTCCATAAAATTTAAGAAAATTTTGCCATAACCTCCTTTGTAGTATGGCTGACCATTTCTCAATTTTTACATTTTAAATTTACTTTAAAATTTATCCCAAGATGAATTAAAGCACTCTAATCTAATCAATTTTTCACTTCTAAAGAGTAATCAATAGGAAAAGTTTAACTCGATTTATTTGTTACTCATTTTAGGATAAAGAAAGGCTGAAATTCTTAATGAAGAGAAAGGGGAAGCCTTTTCATCAAGGCTTATAATCCATAATCACATTAAAAAGCAAAGAATTCAGAAAATTATATATTAGAATTTAAAAAAAAGTAGAATTACTAACTTACATGGAGTTTTGTGAGCTTTCCTTTGGCTTGAGGGAGTGAGGGTTCTACTCTTGTTTGGATCAAGAGTGGCCACCAATTCTCTGTAGAGGAATTAGTCAAAAACATTGAATTATCAAGTGAATTCAATGTTTTTGGCTCTGGGGAGGAGTAGAGTAACAGTGCATAAACACTATTAAGATTTTACAAAGGGGGAGGCTTCTATTTATAGGAAAAAGTGAGCCTCAAACCAAGCAAACTGATCCTAGAATTTTCCATATAAGTTTGGTCAATTTTTGACTATTTTTTGGTGAGTTCAGCTTACTTTTTGAAACAAGACTTGAATTAGGAGAGAGGAGAGATGAAATGTCTCATTTTATTGATTTAAAATGGAAAGCAATGATGAGAAAAAAGGCACCTCCTTCATGAGGGGGAATCCCCATTTTGAGGTGTCAAAAATCAGTTTTTTAACTATTTTCCTTGGTCCTTAGTCCACTCTTCATCTTATGTGAGTATTTACTCGTTTTTTTTGGGGGGGGGGGGGTTTCTTTATTTCTTCAATTTATCTCCTCCCTACATTTGGATTATTCTAATTGGTCCCTCAGAACCTTAATCCAAAATTTTCAAAAAATTTAGACTCTTAGGCTAAGGCCTTTTGAGCAGATTATAATTTATTTCTAATGCACCTTAGGAAATTCTTTTAAAACTTCTGTTTTAGGAGAATTCAGTTTGATATTTTTCCATCCAAAGATATCTAAAAACTGAGTTACCTCTCTCTAGAATATTTTCTCTCTCTAGGCCAAAACAGGTAGAAACAAGATCTTTTATTATTCTGAAAAGGGGATTGATTACAGGGGAAAAAGCTGGACATCTTGAGGGGCTGGGGAGGAATCTTACATTCTCTGCCACTTGAAAAATGCGAGATGTCCTCATCTCGCAGGTGGAGTATGATCTCTTTCATCTTCTTCCTCTTCTTCAATTACTTCCAGCGTTACTGCCTTGGAAGTGGACGGCCGATTTGGAAATATCTCTCTTTACCCTTCCCTATTCTGAGGCGGAGGTCTTGCATTACTTTGGATTGAGACTGCGGGTTATTCAGAGGGTCTACCTCTGGGATTTTCTTGATTTTGGTGGAAAGAAACCTAATTACTCTAGGAAGGAAGGAGCTGGAGTCTAGCGGAAAGAAACCTAATTACTCTCGAAGGAAGGAGCTCGAGTCTGGAGTCTTGATCCCTGATTTCCCTACCCCGAAAACCTTGATCCAAAAGGTGTTGGGCAATCCATATTGTGATTTCCAAATCCTTGACAGTTATAGCATTTCACTCCCTTGTTCAAGGGTGGAACTTCTGAAGTTGAATTCCAGGGGATTGAGTTTCGGGAAAAGGACATTTCTTCCATTCTGGAACTTCCCATATCCTAGGCTTGACCCTGATATCTTTTAGGTGACGGAAGGTTGGAATCACCTTCTGGAATTAAAAACCTTTTTAAAGGTTATGGTGCTGGCTTCGGCGGGACTTTGACATCAAAGGCCTTGGTGAAATCCTTCGCCATCCGCACTGCTTCAGCCATGGAAACTGGCTTGGCATTCTTCACCCAGGAATTCAAAGGTTCGTCGTTCCTCCCCGAATGAACCTGGCCATCAGCTGTTTCATCCAGCGGTGGTGAGAATTCGAGGAGGAGAACGAACGCTTGGTGATGTAATTCAATAATATGCTCCCTTGGGTTAACTCTAAGAATTCGTTCATCTTTGATTCCAAAAATCCGGGAGGACAGAACCTCGTCCTTAGGTAATTTTTGAGATCATTCTATGTTTGGGTATTTCGATGCAGACGGTTTGTCTCGCAGTGGTGGTTTCTCCATGCCACTCTGGCTGTTTCTACTATCTTCAGTCTTGCAAGAGCCATTTTGCTCTTCTCATTGTACCCGGTGACATCGAAGTACTCTTCCATTACTTCGATCCACTTTTCCACAACCTCACCCAAGTTTTTCCCTTTACCCTTGAAAGGTCCAGGCTGTGATCTATGAAGACTTTTACGAACATCCAAGTCGAGCTCTTCCTCACATCGAGTTGGGGATTATCATTTCTACCACGACGACCTCGATCCATGCTCCTATCAATACGAAATTTTTTGTTAAGTCCCTTTATTTATGATTCAAATCCGATTTTAGATTCAACTGATTCTAGGGTTCTTTAGATTGGTTATTTCCTCACAGAACCATGAAATAAACATATTCATATAAAACTCATTATCGGATAACAATTCATTCAGAACATCTCATTCATATCTTTAACACAATAATGGTCCATTAAACCGAAATTTCCATCTAAACAGTCCTCCATGGGGATTTCAATTTTACATATTTTTAATTTGTCATCCCTTAACTTGATCCACTGGGTCAAGTGTTAAAAGTACCAATTTGTCAGCACAATCCACTAATCTCATAGTGATTTGCTGAAGTCATTATCGTCATTCCAGTTATGAACATCACCACAGGGACTCTTCCCATTCATCCTCATTGTGGTTTTGTTCAGCTTATTACATTTCAACCAAAATTCACAAATCATCATTTTTCAATCAGAATCCAAATCAACTCATCAGTCCTCATCCAGAATTTTAAAATCATATCAACCACATTAGAATTCATCATCCGGATAGCATTTTTGCTTATAATTTTAAGATCTTAGATTTACTCGTATATACTGCCAGTAAAGAGCTGCAGTTATACCCTCGGTATATACGAGTAGTCACGGTCCTTGGAATTATAAGGTAAATACCATCATGTTTAGGCCTCAAGCAAGTCAGAGATTCCATATAATTACGGTACTTCCATCTGAAGACCCAATTACCAATTTATGAATTTCAGTCTAAATAACAATTTGTATGAATTTATCATACAATTTTAACCTTTTACTGCTACTTCATCAATTTTTGACATTTTTGGCTTCTCAGTTGATCCACTTTAGCCAAATTGGCTCTTATACAAGCTACAAGGTCCTTGTCCCCACCGCGCAACGAATTCAAGGCCGCTAGCAGCGGAAGTAGCACTTCTTGTGTGGGCCAGGGTCCCTCACTCGGGCCCTTGCCCATGGATATCCAGACAAGAGACTAATCCATCAGTTCTTCCAAACCAAACCCGAAAAAACATTCCATTTCCCAAAAAGCATGGGCGATTCCTCTAGAATAACTTTTCTCTAACGTAGTCAAAAGCCTTAACTAACTGAACTGATCTGACCAAACCCATAAGTCCCATAGTCAGATCAGGGAAAGATTGCACTTGGATCATAGAAACCAACGCTTTTTTCCTCATTGAGAGGCACAACCGTCGATTCTTTTCCTTAGAATAATTTGTGTCCGGGATTTACTTCATCTATCGTACCATAACAGAATTGAGTCTCAATTTAGGAATCCATCAGTCGAGCCTAACCCCATCCAGTCCCATGGGTTAGCCAACCACCCACCGCTGTAGTGATGGGATCCAATTAGGAATTTGGTTAGGTTTTGTCCTGGGTACCAAGGAAAAGAGTTCCCAGGCCCCCTAGCCGGATATTCATGCAAACTTAAAACTAGTCACACCACTTACACACCCAATATGAAATTGCCTTTTTCACAGATTCAGCTATCTTCAAAACAATCATTTAATGAAATCATAGTCACTGATCATAATCCTCCAAAAAAATTCCGATTGAATTCTAATTTCCAATCATTCCTCAGTGTACCTATTGTTGAGATATCGAGCTCATCTAGTGAGGCGGTGGACACTGGATGACCTGCCTGGGGGATAGGCCCCACACTTACACCACTGGCATGGTGTGTGAGATCATGGGTGATATGCGGCCAGTGGGATGACAGGCTGTGTGACAACCATTCTAGAGACTGGCATAGTTATAGCGCCAGCTCATTTAGTTGGGTTCACACTATTGGGGACCCTAGTATGTATTTGGTTGAGTATCTTTTCATATGTGTGTACTCTTATCTTTGTATATGGTGTGTTGAGTGTTGTGTGAAGAAGAAGAAGATTTTCAGCCTCTCACCTTGTGTGTTCTCTATTAGGGTTTTTTGAGTGTGTGTGTGCTTGCAAGAGCTCAAGCTCTCTTCTCCCCTACATCTTTTCATGGTATTAGAGCCTGGTTCATGCTAAGGGTTGAGCTGCAGCAGCAAGAGAAGCACAAGAAGCGGTACGAGGGTAAGAGCTTCAACTACTCTTCCCTATTTGTGTTGGCGACTACACCCTTGTCTCGGGAGCTCTACGGGAGGCACTGGCAAACAATCTCTAATTGAGGAGCTTTCTTCGCGAGAATAAAGCTAGAGGAAAAATATACTGTCGGGCCAAAAACGCATTTCAGGCGTGTCCGAACCTCCGTTTTTCAAAAAGCAGCAATTTCAAGCACTGCGGGTAAGTCATCGATTCTCTGCAGAACTCTGTTTTAAGAACTACAGGAAGACAGATTGGCTGTGTAGACACTGTGTGTGCTGTAAGGAGGTCAACAGTTGCCATTGAGTGTATGTATGCACATTGAGGTCACTGGTTGTGACATTTGAGTGTAGTACTGTACCGCTACAAGAAATACAACAGTATGTGTAAGACAAACCAGAGTGCTGTTTCTGGTAAATTTGTGTGTCTGGCAAGATGTCAAATGATGGCATAAACCAGATTGTTGCTGAGAAGCTAGATAAGAACAACTTCCATGCTTGGAGGTTCAAGTGGTTGACGAATTTCCTGATGGGAAAGGGTTATTGGGACTACATAGAAGGTGAGCATGAAGAGGCACCAGAGATACCGGACATCAATCCGACTGCTGCAAATGTGAAAGAGTTCAAGGATTGGAACCAAGGAGCCAGAAAAGTTATGTATTGGCTCTCTATCAGTATACAGGACACCATGATCACATATAGGATGCCAAGTCCCCCAAGGAGGCGTGGGCACCTTGGTAAAACTCTATGAAACAAATACCAAGGCACGAAAGATACAATTGAAGAATAAACTTCATACTGTGGAGAAAAAGAGTATGTCTGTGAATGACTATGCATTGAAGATAAAGGGTATTGTGGAATCCCTTGCATCTATTGGTGTTTCAGTAGATGATGATGATAACGTGGAAGTCTATCTACGTGGTCTTGGGCCACAATACAAGGCGTTCAAGACGTCTATTCAGACTCAGGAAAACATTCCCAATTTCATAATTTTGGTGTCTATGTTGATTATAGAAGAGAAGAGCTTGGGTGAAGACCAACAGTCTTCACAAAACAAAAACAATTCAGAGCAATAGGCCTTCACAAAAAGAAGAGAAGAGCTTGGGTGAAGACCAACAGTCTTCACAAAACAAAAACAGTTCAGAGCAATAGGCCTTCTACACAAGTTCAAGAAGAGGATGAGGTAGAGGAGGCCGTGGACACGGTCAAGGAGGTGGCCGAACAGGTAATCAGAATTATGGCCAGTAGCAACAACAACAATAGTCCCAAAATTCACAACAACAACAACAACACGCAGGTGGAAGAGGCCAATTCAGAGGCAGGGGGAGTCAAAGAGGTCGTGGAAATTGGCAAAGGTAGTATAATGCATTAGGACCTCAATGGAAGGCTTCTTGGGCCCTTTTATTTGGCAGTTTAAGGGAGTCAACCTTTTCTCTTAAGAAGAAACGTTTTCTAATTAGAAGCTTCAAAACGGCTACTTTATTCGAATTTGAATGAGAAAATAGAATTTAAAATCTAGCGGATAAAACCATATCATGTAACATATCTATGGAAAGCTCTTGATGCGTAGATCACGGATCTGTAATCTCCGCTCAAATCGGAGCTTGTATGTAGAAGTTATGGAGGTCCAAAAATTGTAAAATTGCCCCCTCCTTTTTGGAGAAAAAAGTGCACCCTTTGACCACTCTTACACCTCTCTTTAAAACCCAACATTTCAGTCCACATGGCAATCCCCCATTTGGCTATTCCTTAATCACCTTGATTAGGCTGGGGCAAATTAAAGGGCCCAAGAAGACCCCATTCACTTCCTAATGGATACACGTGGATGCTTTTATTGTGGTAAGCTTGGACATGTGCAGGCAAATTGTTATAAGAAGCAGGCTGACATGCAAAATGGGAAATTGCAGCAAAATAACTATGCATCCTCGAGCAGAAACAATGAGGATAATGAAAGATTGTTTGTTATGCAGCATGTCGTTAATGCCATGTTCTGAAAATGTTGAAGCAGCACATAAAGATGATGTATGGTACGTTGATTCAGGTGCTTCGAACCACATGACAAGTCATTGGGGAGTGGTTCAAGGAGATGAAAAACCTTGAAAGACCAGGTTTTGTGGAAACAGGGGATGACACTCCTCATCCAACTGCCCATGTTGGAGATGTGCCATTGTCTATGCAGGATGGCAAAGTGAAGTACCTTGCAGATGTACTTCATGTTCCGAACATAACAAAGAATCTGGTTTCAGTTGGTTAGATGATTGAGCAGGGTTTGCAGGTTCGGTTTAATCCTGATGGTTGTTATGTTGAAGACTTTAAAGACAAGTACAGGTTGGTTGCAAAAGGCAACAGAGTGGGCAGAATGTTTACGTTGAATGTAAACATGCCTGAAGTGAGTGCTGCGATGTTTGCAAATGGTTCAGGAATTGTTGCAGATACAGACATTTGGCATAAAAGAATTGGACATGTGAATGTGCAGAGAATGAAGTCTATGCAGACTAAAGGAATTGTGACAGGGCTGCCAAAGTTTAAAGTTGAAGGTATGCAGAGAATATGTGAAGCATGCCAATTTGGAAAGTAAACAAAGCATGTATTTCCACGTAACAGAAATGTGAGCAGAAATGCACGAGATGTTGTGCATACATATGTATGGGGTCCTATGAAGACCATGTCTATGGGAGGCTTCAGGTATTATGTGACACTTATTGATGACCATACAAGGAAAGTGTGGGTATACTTCATGAAGGAGAAGGGTGAGGTGTTCACTCACTTTCAGAATTTCACAGTTATAGTTGAAAAGCAAACAGGGAAATATGTAAAGTGCCTAAGGTCAGATGGAGGGGGAGTGTACTTCTCCAATGAGTTCTCTAAATTTTTGAAGAAAAATGGTATTCGGAGACAGTTTACATGCAGATGCACTCCACAGCAAAATGGAGTTGTTGAGCAGAAAAACAGGCACATTGCTGAGATTGCGCGAGCATTGATGGAAGAGAAGAATATGCCGCATAGCTATTGGGCTGAGGCTGTTTCTACAGCAGTTTACATCATGAACAGGACTCCAACTACAGCCATACATGATGTAACTCCAGAGGAAAGGTTTACTGGCAAAAAACTTAATTTGTCTCATCTAAAAGTTTTTGGATACATTGCATATGTGCATGTGCCAGATGAGCTGAGATCTAAGCTGGATCCAAAAGCTGAAAAATGTGTGTTTATTGGATATTCCCTTGAGCAAAAGGGATACAGGTGTTATAATCCTACTACACGTGAGTTGAGGGTAAGCAAGGATGTTGTTTTTGATGAGATGAGAAGCTGGTATGCTACTGAAAAAGAAGCTATTGTGGCTGATGTGAGTGGAAGTGTGGTTGCACAGAATGCAAGTCAGCAATCACAGTCTTTGAGTGGACTGGAGAGTCCTCATCTAGTGGTTCTGTTTTTGATAGACCATGGAGTGGCAGGCTGCGCCGATAATACCAGTCCTGCAAATGTGATCAGTACATCACATAAAGGCAAAGAGAAAGTGGTTGAGCCCCTTAGTATGCCTGACATTTCTGTAGGGCATTCTCATAATGATGGAGAGTCTAGTGGCTCAGAGATGAGCCTTGATGAGGAGCTTGGGATACCAGCTATGAGAACACCTAGTGTAAAGAAGGCTATGGAAGCCATGAATGCAAAGCTGCGAAGATCTGGGAGAGTGAAGAATCCTGTGCAGAGGTTTACCTACTATGATGGTTATGTGGCACATCACTATGCATACATGGCAAAGGTTGTGCAGGTTGTAGAGCCCACATGCATTAATGAGGCTGTTGGAAATGTGTGTTGGGAGAAAGCTATGGATCTTTCCACATTGTTCCACATCATTCCTCATTTATTTTATATATATTCCCTTTCTATTCACATCACAATTCACATGACACCACATCAATTCTCGTCCAACACATTCAATTACATCACATCCATTTACACCCATCACATCTCATTCATTCATACCACCACATACATTCTCATAACCATCCCATCACATACACTCTATCCACATTATATCACATCACTTCTATCCACACCATATCTCATTCATACACATCCACCAATCATTCACCTGTACGACTACCCACATCTATTCATACATTCATATCTATCGCTTTTCACATCCACATATATTCATGTCACATCTCGCATCATTTTTCATCACATCATATTCCTTCGCATACACATCCACATCACATTCTTTTACATACATTCACATCCATTCTTTCACATACATCCACTCACATCCCATATCATTCATTTACATCCTGATTCACATGACATCACATCTCATCACATCTATTCACCTCACATCTCTTCACCCGTATTCACATCACATCCATCCATCCATTCATGTACATCTATCTGATTCACATCACACATCTCATCACATCTATTCACTTCACATCTCATCACCTCTATTCTCATCACATCTATCCATTCCTTCATTCACATCTATCTGATTCACATCACACATCTCATCACATCTATTTACCTCACATCTCATCACCTCTATTCACATCACATCTATTCATCCCTTCATTCACATCTATCTGATTCTCATCACACATCTCTTCACATCTATTTACCTCACATCTCATTACCTCTATCACATCACATCTATTCATCCCTTCATTCACATCTATCTGATTCACATCACACATCTCATCACTTCTATTTACCTCACATCTCTTTGTCTTCCTGAATTATCTTTCTAAAAAAGGGGGTGATATTTCAATTACTAATTTACTGAATTTCATTCATTGAATATTCACTTAATTGATTTTTAAAATTAATCATAAATTTTGATGAGGAATAAATTAATCATTTATCTGAATATTTCGACTTCGATAGATGTCCTGAATTTTCTCTTTTTACAAACCGAGTGAATATGAAACGATTGAATTTTCCCTCTCAGAGTATTTCCTTATTCATTTATCAAGTATTCATGGAAATTAAACATAGAATTAAAGAGAATCTAATGATGATATAAAAATTCTTTATGCATCTATTTATGCATAAAATCAATTTAATAGGAATAACACTTTTAAAATAAAAAGATTTCCAATATGCATCTTTCTATGCATAGAATTTAAATCTAATGAAAATAACACTTTTATGATTAAAAAAATTTTCAATATGCATCTTTCTATGCATAGAATTTAAATCTAATGAAAATAACACATTTATAAAAAAAAGAATCTATTATACATCTTTCCATGCATAGAAATTAAATCTAATGAAAATAACACTTTTATAATAAAAATATTTCTATTATGCATCTTTCCATGCATAGAAATTGAATCTAATGAAAATAACACTTTTATAATAAAAAATATCCAATATGCATCTTTCTATGCATGGAAATTGAATCTAATGAAAATAACACTTTTATAATAATAAAAAATATCCAATATGCATCTTTCTATGCATAGAAATTGAATCTAATGAAAATAACACTTTAATAATTTAAAAAATATCAAATATGCATCTTTCTATTTATGCATAAAATAGGAATAACACTTTTAAAATAAAAAGAATTTCTTTTAGAATGCACAAACGGTGGAAATTATTCTTTTTGAATAACATAAAGATAAAACTTATTTTCACAAAATTTAAGAAAATTTTGTTATTCTTTTTGAATAACAAAAAGATAAAACTTATTTTCACAAAATTTAAGAAAATTTTGCCATAACCTCCTTTATAGTATGGCTGACCATTTCTCAATTTTTACATTCTAAATTTACTTTAAAATTTATCCCAAGATGAAATAAAGCACTCTAATCTAATCAATTTTTCACTTCTATAAAGAGTAATCAATAGGAAAAGTTTAACTCAATTTATTTGTTACTCATTTTAGGATAAAGAAAGGCTGAAATTCTTAATGAAGAGAAAGGGGAAGCCTTTTCATCAAGGCTTATAATCCATAATCACATTAAAAAGCAAAGAATTCAGAAAACCATAGATTTGAATTTAAAAAAAGTAGAATTACTAACTTACATGGAGTTTTATGAGCTTTCCTTTGGCTTGAGGGATTGAGGGTTCTACTCTTGTTTGGATCAAGAGTGGCCACCAATTCTTTGTAGAGGAATTAGTCAAAAACAAGTGAGTTATCAAGTGAATTCAATGTTTTTGGCTCTCGAGAGAAGTAGAGTAACAGTGCATAAACATGGAAGCTTCTATTTATAGGAAAAAGTGAGCCTCAAACCAAGCAAATTGATCCTAGAATTTTCTAGATCAGTTTGGTCAATTTTGGACTATTTTTGGGTTAGTTCAGCTTACTTTTTGGAACTAGACTTGAATTAGGAGAGAGGAGAGATGAGATATCTCATTTTAGGAGAGAGGAGAAATGAAATATCTCATTTTTGACTATTTTTGGGTTAGTTCAGCTTACTTTTTGGAACTAGACTTGAATTAGGAGAGAGGAGAGATGAAATATCTCATTTTATTGATTTAAAATGGAAAGCAATGATGAGAAAAAAGGCGCCTCCTTCATGAGGGGGAATCCCCATTTTGAGGTGTCAAAAATCAGTTTTTAAACTATTTTCCTTGGTCCTTAGTCCCCACTCTTCATCTTATGTGAGTATTTATTCATTTTTGGGAGGGGGTTTTCTTTATTTCTTTAATTTATCTCCTCCCTACATTTGGATTAATCTAATTGGTCCCTCAAAACCTGAATCCAAAATTTTCAGAAAATCTGGATCCTTAGACTAAAGCCTTTTGAGCAGATTATAATTTATTTCTAATGCACCTTAGGAAATTCTTTTAAAACTTCTGTTTCGGGGAAATTTAGTTTAATAAGAAAGGATATTTTTCCATCCAAAGATATCTAAAAATTGCGTTATCTCTCTCTAGAATATTTTCTCTCTCTAGGCCAAAACAAGTAGAAACAAGATCTTTTATTATTCTGAAAAGGGGATTGATTATAGGGAAAAAAACTGGACATCTTGAGGGGCTGGGGAGGAATCTTACATTCTCTCCCACTTGAAAAACGCGAGATGTCCTCATCTCGCAGGTGAAGTATGATCTCTTTCATCTTCTTCTTCTTCTTCAATTACTTCGAGCGTTACTGCCTTGGAAGTGGACGACCGATTTGGAAATATCTCTCTTTGCCCTCCCCTATTATGAGGTGGAGATCTTTCATTACTTTGGATTGAGACTGCGGGTTGGTTAGAGGGTCTACCTCTGGGATTTTCTTGATTTTGGCAAAAAGAAACCTGATTACTCTAGAAGGAAGGAGCTGACGTCTGGAATCTTGATCCCTGATTTCCCTACCCCAAAAACCTTGATCCAAAAGGTGTTGGGCAATCCATACTGTGATGTCCAAATCCTTGACAGTTATAGCATTTCACTCCCTTGTTCAAGGGTGGAACTTCTAAAGTTGAATTCCAGGGGATTGAGTTTTGGGAAAAGGACATTTCTTCCATTCTGGAACTTCCCATATCCTGGGCTTTTGACCATGATATCTTTTAGGCGACGGAAGGTTGGATTTACCTTCTAGAATTAAAAATCTTTTGAAAGGTGATGGTGCTAGCTTCGGCGAGACTTTGACATCATCAAAGGCCTTGGTGAAATCCTTCGCCATCCGCACTGCTTTAGCCATGGAAACTGGCTTGGCATTCTTTACCAGGATATTCAAAGGTTCGTTCAGACCCCGAATGAGCCTCGCCACCATCAGCTGTTCTTCATCCAGCGATGATGGCGAGAATTTGAGGAGGAGAGCGAATTCTTGGTGATATAATTCAATAGTTATGCTCCCCTGGGTTAACTCTAAGAATTTGTTCATCTTTGTTTCCAGAAAGCCGGGAGGACAGAACCTTGTCCTTAGGTAATTTTTGATATCATTCCATGTCTGGGTATTTTGATCCAGATGGTTTGTCTCGCAGTGGTTTCTCCATGCCACTCTCGTTGTTTCTACTATCTTCAGTCTTGCAAGAGCCATTTTGCTCTTCTCATTGTACCTGGTGACATCGAAGTACTCTTCCATTGCTTCGATCCACTTTTCCACAGCCTCACCTAAGTTTTTCCCTTCACCCTTGAAAGGTCCAGGCTGCGATCTATGAAGAGTTTTACGAACATCCAAGTTGAGCTGTTCCTCATCGAGTTGGGGATTATGATTTCTACCACAACGACCTCGATCCACAACGAGTTGGGGATTATGATTTCTACCACAACGACCTCGATCCAGCATCCTCATTGTGGTTTTGTTTAGCTTATTACATTTCAACCAAAATTCAAGAATCATCATTGTTCAATCAGAATCCAAATCAACTCATAAGTCCTCAACCAGAATTTTAAAATCATATCAACCACATTCGAATTCATCATGTGGATAGCATTTTTGCTTATAATTTCAAGATCTTAGATTTACTCGTGTATACTGGCAGTAAAGAGCTGCAGTTATACCCTCGGTATATACGGGTAGTCACGATCCTTGGAATTATAAGGTAAATACCATCATGTCGAGGCCTCAAGCAAGTCAGGGATTCCATATAATTGCGGTACTTCCATCTGAAGACCCAATTACCAATTTACGAATTTCAGTATGAATAACAATTTGTATGAATTTATCACACAATTTCAACCTTTTACTGCTACTTCATCAATTTTTGACATTTTTGGCTTCTCAGTTGGTCCACTTTAGCCAAATTGGTTCTCATACCAGCTGTAAGGTCCCTGTCCCCACCACGCAACGAATTCAGGGCTGCTAGCAGTGGAAGTAGCACTTCTTGCGCGGGCCAGGGTCCCTCACTCGAGGCCTCGCCCACCACGGATATCCGGAGGACAAGGGAGGAATCCATAGGTTCTTCCAAACCGAACCCGGAAAAACATGCCATTGCTCGAAAAGCACGGGCGATTCCTCCAGGATAAATTTTTCTCTAATGTATTTAAAAGCCTTAACTAACTGAATTGATCTGACCAAACCTGTAAGTCCCATAGTCAGATCAAGGAAAGATTGCACTTGGATCATAGAGACCAATGCTTTTTTCCTCATTGAGAGGCACAGTCGTTGATTCTTTTCCTTAGAACAATTTTTTCGGGATTTACTTCATCTATCGTACCATAACAGAATCGAGTCTCAATTTAGGGATCCATTAGTCGAGCCTAACCCCATCTAGTCCCATGGGTTAGCCAACCGCCCAACCACTGTAGATGGGATCCACTTAGAAATTTGGTTAGGTTTTGTCCCGGATACCAGGGAAAAGAGTTCCCAAGCCCCCTAGCCGGATATTCATGCAAACTTAAAACTAGTCATACCACTTACACACCCAATATGAAATTGCCTTTTTTAGAGATTCAGCTATCTTCAAAACAATCATTTAATGAAATCATAGTCACTGATCATAATCCTTCAAAAATTTCTGGTTGAATTCTAATTTCCAATCATTCCTTCCTCAGTGTACCTATGGCATCATTGACAACCAGAACGCTCACCACCTGTCCACTCATCAGGGGTCTTTTCGATGGTTCCTACCTCATAGTACTCGGTAATATTCACATATCAAAATGGAATCTTCGTTGAAGATCAGCAAGATCATTCAACAGATCCATATAAAAGAACCATGGACTTATCCATTGAGGACCAGCAAGGTCAATCAACTAGATCCATGCCTGAATTCAGAAAACAACTCTTACTCCTTGTTCCAATATCTTCCACGACGCACGTGTGGGTATCTTCGACGACCCCAAAGCCCGAGCACTGTATGGTCAGCACTCTTTAGGATCCTTCGCAGGTCACCTAGCGCTTCACTCATAGGCCGCTTCCTTGGTCCCTCATCCACCGTACCGAAAGCTCACCATTTTAATCGAACCGAGGCTGGTCAAGACCTCGACCGACCTTGCTACACTTATGGCATCATTGGCAACCAAAACGCTCACCACCTGTCCACTCAAGGGTCTTTTCGATGGTTCCTAGCTCATAGTACTGGACAATATTCACATATCAAAATGGAATCTTTGTTGAAGATCAGCAAGATCAACCAACATATCCATATAAAAGAACCAACATATCCATATAAAAATGGCATCATTGGCAACCAAAACGCTCACCACCTGTCCACTCAAGGGTCTTTTCGATGGTTCCTACCTCATAGTACTGGACAATATTCACATATCAAAATGGAATCTTTGTTGAAGATCAGCAAGATCAATCAACATATCCATATAAAAGAACCATGGACTCATCCATTGAGGACCAGCAAGGTCAATCAACCAGATCCATGCGCGAATTCAGAAAACAACTCTTACTCCTTGTTCCAATATCTTCCACGATGCACGTGTGGGTATCTTCGGCGACTCCAGATCTCGAGCACCGATGGTCAGCACCCTCTAGGATCCTTTGCAGGTCACATAGCGCTTCACTCATAGGCCGCTTCCTTGGTCCCTCATCCACCCAACCTTGCTACACGAGATGTCCTCCATTGACTCTCTGTCAGCTGTTGCAACTTTATCAGATTAGGTCTCCACGACCTCATTCACAAGACGGTCAAAATGCTTCCCTAACATTCTTGACATAAAACAATCATTTTAAAAAACAGGTCATAAATATAGTTTCTATAGCGAACTCTCGTCTTTCCACATTGTTCCACATCATTCCTCATTTATTTCATATGTATTCCCTTTCTATTCACATGACACCACATTAGATCTCGTCCGACACATTCAATTACATCACATCCATTTACACCCATCACATCTCATTCATTCATACCACCACATACATTCTCATAACCATCCCATCACATACATTCTATCCACATTATATCAAATCACTTCTGTCCACACCATATCTCATTCCTACACATCCATCCAATCATTCACCTGTGTACGACTACCCACATCTATTCATCATACATTCATATCTATCACATATATTCATGTCACATCACATCATTTTTCATCACATCACATTCCTTCGCATACACATACACATCCACATCACATTCTTTTACATACATTCACATCCATTCTTTCACATACATCCACTCACATCCCATATCATTCATTTACATCCTGATTCACATGACATCACATCTCATCACATCTATTCACCTCACATCTCTTCACCCCTATTCACATCACATCCATCCATTCCTGTACATCTATCTGATTCACATCACACATCTCATCACATCTATTCACCTCACATCTCATCACCTCTATTCACCTCACATCTCATCACCTCTATTCTCATCACATCTATCCATTCCTTCATTCACATCTATCTGATTCACATCACACATCTATCTAATTCACATCACACATCTATCCATTCCTTCATTCACATCTATCCATTCCTTCATTCACATCACACATCTATCCATTCCTTCATTCACATCTATCTGATTCACATCACACATCTCATCACATCTATTTACCTCACATCTCATCACCTCTATTCACATCACATCTATTCATCACTTCATTCACATCTATCTAATTCTAATCACACATCTCTTCACATCTATTTACCTCACATCTCTTCACATCTATCTGATTCTAATCACACATCTATTCACATCTATTTACCTCACATCTCTTCATATCTATCTGATTCTAATCACACATCTCTTCACATCTATTTACCTCACATCTCATCACCTCTATTCACATCACATCTATTCATCCCTTCATTCACATCTATCTGATTCACATCACACATCACTTCTATTTACCTCACATCTCATCACCTCTATTCACATCACATCTATTCATCCCTTCATTCACATCTATCTGATTCACATCACACATCACTTCTATTTACCTCACATCTATTCATCCCTTCATTCACATCTATTCATCCCTTCATTCACATCTATCTGATTCACATCACATCACACATCACTTCTATCTGATTCACATCACACATCACTTCTATTTACCTCACATCTCTTTTTCTTCCTGAATTATCTTTCTCGAAAAGGGGGTCATATTTCAATTACTAATTTACTGAATTTCATTCATTGAATATTCACTTAATTGATTTTTAAATTAATCACAAATTTTGATGAGGAATAAATTAATCATTTATCTGAGTATTTCGACTTCGATAGATTTCTTGAATTTTCTCTTTACAAACCGAGTGAATATGAAACGATTGAATTTTCCCTCTCAGAGTATTCACTTATTTATTTATCAAATATTCATGGAAATTAAACATAGAATTAAAGAGAATCTAATTTTGATATTAAAAAATTTTATGCATCTATTTATGCATAAAATCAATTTAATAGGAATAACACTTTTAAAATAAAAAGATTTCCAATATACATCTTTCTATGCATAGAATTTAAATCTAATGAAAATAACACTTTTATAATAAAAAAATTTTCAATATGCATCTTTCTTTGCATAGAATTTAAATCTAATAAAAATAACACATTGATTAAAAAAATCTATTATGCATCTTTCCATGCATAGAAATTAAATCTAATGAAAATAACACTTTTATAATAAAAATATTTCTATTATGCATCTTTCCATCCATAGAAATTGAAACTAATGAAAATAACACTTTTATAATTAAAAAAATATCCAATATACATCTTTCTATGCATAGAAATTGAATCTAATGAAAATAACACTTTTATAATTAAAAAATATCTAATATGCATCTTTCTATGCATAGAAATTGAATCTAATGAAAATAACACTTTTATAATTTAAAAAATATCCAATATGCATCTTTCTATTTATGCATAAAATAGGAATAATACTTTTAAAATAAAAAGAATTTCTTTTAGAATGCACAAACGGTGGGGATTATTCGTTTTGAATAACATAAAGATAAAACTTATTTCCACAAAATTTAAGAAAATTTTGCCATAACCTCCTTTGTAGTATGGCTGACCATTTCTCAATTTTTACATTCTAAATTTACTTTAAAAATTATTCCAAGATGAAATAAAGCAGTCTAATCTAATCAATTTTTCACTTCTATAGAGTAGTCAATAGGAAAAGTTTCTCAATTTATTTGTTACTCATTTTAGGATAAAGAAAGGCTGAAATTCTTAATGAAGAGAAACGGGAAGCCTTTTCATCAAGGCTTATAATCCATAATCACAATAAAAAGTAAAGAATTTAGAAAACCATAGATTAGAATTTAAAAAAAAAGTAGAATTACTAACTTACATGGAGTTTTATGAGCTTTCCTTTGGCTTGAGGGATTGAGGGTTCTACTCTTGTTTGGATCAAGAGTGGCCACCAATTCTTTGTAGAGGAATTAGTAAAAAACAAGTGAATTCAATGTTTTTGGCTATGGGGAGGAGTAGAGTAACATTGCATAAATACTATTAATTGTTCAGCTTATTACATTTCAACCAAAATTCAGGAATCATCATTTTTCAATCAGAACCCAAATCAACTCATCAGTCTTCCTCAACCAGAATTTTAAAATCATATCAACCACATTCGAATTCATCATCTGGATAGCCTTTTTGCTTATAATTTCAAGATCTAGATTTACTCGTGTATACTCGCAGTAAAAAGCTGTAGTTATACCCTCGGTATATATGGATAGTCACGGTCCTTGGAATTATAAGGTAAATACCATCATGTCTAGGCCTCAAGCAAGTCAGGGATTCCATATAATTGTGGTACTTCTATCTGAAGACCCAATTACCAATTTATGAATTTCAATCTAAATACCAATTTGTATGAATTTATCACACAATTTTAACCTTTTACTGCTACTTCATCAATTTTTGACATTTTTGGCTTCTCAATTGATCCACTTTAGCCAAATTGGCTCTCATACCAGCTGTAAGGTCCCTATCCCCACCGCGCAACGAATTCAGCGCTGCTACTAGTAGTGAAAGTACCACTTCTTGCGCGGGCCAGGGTCCCTCACTTGGGGCCTTGCCCACCACGGATATCCGGAGGACAAGAGACTAATCCATAGGTTCTTCCAAAACCGAACCCGAAAAAACATCCCATTGCCCGAAAAGCATGGGTGATTCCTCCAGGATAAATTTTTCTCTAATTCAAAAGCATTAACTTACTGAATTGATCTGACCCAACCCGTAAGTCCCATAGTCAGATCAGGGAAAGATTGCACTTGGATCATAGAGACTAACGCTTTTTTCCTCATTGAGAGGCACAACCGTTGATTCTTTTCCTTAGAACAATTTTTGTCCGGGATTTACTTCATCTATCGTACACCAAAAAATTATTAGTCTCAATTTAGAGATCCATCAGTCCAGCCTAACCCCATCCAGTCCCATGGGTTAGCCAACCGCCCCCAACCACTGTAGTGATGGGATCCAATTAGAAATTTGGTTAGGTTTTGTCCCCGGTCACCAGGGAAAAGAGTTCCCAAGTCCCCTAGCCGGATATTCATGCAAACTTAAAACTAGTCACACCACTTACACATCACATCACATCCATTTCACATCACATCTCATCCATTCACATCTATCTCAATTCACATCACATCACATCTCATCCTTTCACATCTATCTTGATTCACATCACATCACATCTCATTCATTCACATCTATCCCAATTCACATCACATCCATTTCACATCACATCTCATCAATTCACATTTATCTCAATTCACATCACATCACATCACATCTCATCCATTCACATCTCATCCATATCCATATCACATCACATCTCATCCATTCACATCTATCTCGATTCACATCACATCACATCCATTCACATTTATCTATATCCATATCACATCACATCACATCATATCCATTCACATTGCATCTCATCCATTCATATCCATCTCATCCATTCATATCCATCTCATTCATTACATCCACATCACATCACATACATTCCATCTACATTATATCACGTCCATATCTCATTCTCATCCATTTACATCACATCACTTCTTTCACATATCATCACATCTCAATCTCATCTCATCACATTCACATCCACATCCATTTACATCACATCCCATCCACATCTCTTCACATATACATCCATTTACATCCCATCCACATCTCTTCACATCCACATCCATTCACATCACATCCCATCCACATCTCTTCACATCCACATCCATTTACATCACATTCACTCACATCCTATCATATCCACTCACATCTTATCACATCCTATCACATCCTATCACATCCTATCATATCCACTCACATCTTATCACATCCACTCACATCCTATCACATCTTATCACATCCTATCACATCCACTCACATCTACTCACATCCACTCACATCCTATCACATTGCATTCACATCTTATCACATCGTATTCTCATCTTATTCACGTCGTATTCACATCTATTCACATTTAGTAACATTTTCTACTTTCGATAATACCGATGGGACTTTTTCTAAATTTCTGCCAATTGCTTGGCCTAGTTAAAGGTACTTTTTCTCGATGGATATTTTCATATTCTTTCTCAAATTTCTCAAGTGAAATATATTCAATATTCTTCTTTTGAGTAAAAGATTCATGGGATTTACAAAAATCAATTCTACCCATATTTCCCAATAATGCTCAAAATTTTACTTTTGATAAATACTCATAATTTGAATTATGCTAAAAATTCCTCTTTTTCCATTTAATTTCTTGGATCTCAAATATAATGGGAATTCCTCTTTTTGCATTTAATTGATTGAATTTCAAATGTCATGGGAATTCCTCTTTTATCATAAAATAAATTTATCTAAAATTTCTCTTTAAATTTAAATAAAAATATCCATTAATTCCAATATGCCAAGAATTCCACTTTTACTATTTAAATGATTGAATTCCAAATGTCATGGTAATTCCTCTTTTATCATTTAAATTTTCTCATACATAAAATAAATTTATCTAAAATTTCTCTTTAAATAAAAATATTCATAATCTTAATATACCAAAATTTCTCTTTTTCCATTTAATTACATGGATCTTCATTATCATGGGAATTCCTCTTTTTGCATAAAAATAAAATTACAAAAAATTTCTCTTTTCTTTAATTAATTATGTATGCGTAAATACTAAAAATAATTTTTCCAAGAATGTGATGAAAATCATTCTTTTAGCATAGGATGACCAATCCTAGAATATGGTAGGACGTCCTCTTTTCACATCATGCATAAAAATGAGTTATGTATTAATTTCTAAAAAAATTTACCACAGCTTCGCTTGCTATTACTGATAATTTTTAATATTTCTAGAAAGAATAAGACTTTGTAATACAATTATGATAGAATACTATCCTTAGACTTAAATCCAATTTATGGAATTAAATCATAAGTTTACCATAATTTTATTAGCATAAAAGCATAAAAAAGTAATTTTCTTAATCTCTAGCTTACAAGCTTAGAGATTGATTTTGAATTAAGAATTTATCAATGAGAAGCATTCATTTGCTAAAGAATTAGTCATAAGAAATTCTTTTGGAGAGAGAGATATATATATATAAAAAGCATCCTAATTAAGCATAAAGACTAACCTTTTTGTGATTAATCATTAGAATTCTTATAGAAAGCTTGATTTGCATTGAAAATAATTAATTTGAAACGTCCAACTTGAGAGGGGTTGAGAAGTGAAATCTTTTGAGAATATTAATGAAAACCATGAAATTACTTCTTACCTCTTGATTTGGCTTGCTTCTGTATCTTAGAAGGAAGCCCCTAACCAATCAATTGGTTTAGTATATTGAGAAGAAAGCTCCAAGGATTGTTGAAGAGAGAGAGAAGCTCCAATCTCTCCAAAAGTAGAGGATTTTTAAGGGATAATAGAAAATATCATTATTTTAATGTAATAGTGGCATGGTATAGTTCACAGATGAGAATACAAAGGAATGAGAATCTATTTATAGGTGAGGGATGCCACTAACTGAGTCCAACTAAGTTCTAGAATTTTCCAGCTTCAATTTGGCTGAATTTGGACAAGATTTGGATCAGTTTGGCTCCCTTTTTGATTTGGTTTGATCTAGGAGAGAGGAGAGAGGAGAGATAAAAATATCATAATTTTTTTGAATTAAAAACTCATCCACATGTGTGAAATAGGTGCCTACCTCAAAGGTCTCCCCCTTCTTACCAAGGTGTCAAAAATTCATCATTTCTCCAAAATATCTCATTTTTTTAATAATATCTCTTAATTTTTAACTAATAAACCTTGCACTCAGTCAACTCTTCATCTTATGTGAGAATTTACTCATTTTTTGGTATTTTCTTTTATTCTTTGGATTTATATCATCCCAACACTTGGATTAATCCTATTGGCCTCCATAGGAACCTTAATTGGACCATAATCTAGAAATTTCTAAAAATCTAGACCCTTAGGCTAAGGTCCCTTATATCATGTTTAATTGATTCTTAATGCACATTGGAAAGTTCATTTTGAACTTCTGTTTCAAGGGAAACCATTTTGGACACTAGGAGGATTTTTATATCCAAAGATATCTCAATTTTGGATTATCTCTCTCTAGATATTTTCTCTCTCTAGGCCAAAACAGGGTAAAACAAGATCTTTCTTCTAGTTCACAGAGGGGAATAATTACAAGAACAGAAGGGGAGGTTCTTACATCTTTAAACCTCAAAAGCTAGAGGGAGGAATCTTACAGGTATCTTAACAACTCGGGTTTTCCTTATGTGTCTTAAGGTTCTTTCTGCCAGAGGTGGCAAAACCTCCTCTATAGTATTGGCTGGCTTTAGTCCACCTTCTAACCATTCTTTTATGTCCAACCATAGGGTTGGTGAATTGCCTAACAGTTGCCCTGATGGCATTTGTACAGGTGTGGATGGTACAACCACGAGACTTCCTATGTCTGTGGGTTGTTTAGAGATTGAGGGTTCCCCCCAAGTGTGTGTCTTGCATTCATCCATAGGGAGAAGGAATGGATGGACTCACCCAGTGCATTTTCCTCAAACATTCTGGACATTGTGTCTTTTGTTTCTTCTGGAATTGGAGTAGGTACGTCCACTTTCCTTTCCCTTGTTGGCTGGTTTCATGGATACATTGTATCCCTGACCTGGTTAGTTGGCTTCATGAAGCCACTAGAATTCTTCTACTAAGGCCCTAGCATCTTCAAGCTTTCTTATTTCCTCATCGGCATTGGGGGTTTTTGGTTGATCCCTTTGCTCCTCTAGGTCTGGCTCTTTGTGGTTGATCCTTTGATCCCCCCTCTTCTCTCGATTGGGTGGATCCAGTGTGTCGATCATATCTTCTTCAGATCCATCTTGTATTGGTACCCTTGTGTCACCCTTACCCACTTTTTTCACTCTTCTCCTGTGGCCAGTTCTAGAAATAGTGGCATCTGCTCGGTTCTTTCCCTTGTCTCCTAATTAACCTTGGGCTCATATCAGGACATTGAGTGGTGTGATATTTCTAGGCTGCACACTAATGGTTCGGATGGTGACTTGATTAGCATGGGAAGTCGAACCACTTGTGTGGTATGGACAATCCTTGATCAAATGATCAATACCACATTTAGTATCAATGAGTACTGGCATGTCATTGGGTGTGTCACTTGTTGGGGTTTGTGCGTATGAACCATATTCTTATTTGGGCACTCAACGATTTGATACGGCCCTTTGCAACCAAAACATTGTAGCGGTCCTCTCCTCATGTTCGAGTTCATGTCCTTGCCCTTCCGATGTACCGTGGTTTGAAACACAGGTACTGGCATGTTATTTTGGAGGACGTAGAATTTAGGCATGACCTCCGCAGTTTCCTCATAGTACTCTTCGCTAAGTTCTACTTCACATACCACATCAACATCTTTTGACGGCTCTTCAATCAATACTTGGTTTATTTTAGCCTGCAGTGGTTGTGGTGGTAGAACTAGTGGTGGCAGAGGTGAAGCGTCTTGTACCCGAAACATCCCCCTAGGTAAGTAGGAAGAGTTGGGTTGTCCTACAACAGCAGTGATCTGTCCAGGTGGCGTTGGTAAAGCCAATGGAGCTCTAAGTGTGTTGGTAGCTATGCAACATTTTGGAATCTTGGATATCTGCACATTGAAGTGTCATGATTCCCTAATTTTACACAATGTGCACAATAGAGTAATAGCCTTGCTCTTGATTGTAGGCATTCGATGGTAGTGTGATTCAATCTGCACATAGAGCACCACACCAATTCCCTGTGGGGTTAAATATGGTTATGCCCATGCCTAGATGTTTATCTTCCCTCCCTTATCTTCAATTTCTCTAGTATTGCGTGACTGAGCTTGTCCACAGTCATGTTTCTGACTTGCTTGCTTCGAGTTCCAATTTCGTGGTAACTCAAGACACGAGAAGTCTTAGTTGCTGAAGATGTTCTGACATCTTCCAGCTACGGCAATTCCAGCATATTATCTTCATATTCAATTGCCAATTTGCAACATGCATCAAGAGTAGCTAGTCGGGCTAGTACCAGATAATCATGCATCTTGTGGTCTCTAACCCCTCTATGGAAGAAAGGCAATAACTGCGTCAATTAACCTCTCGTGTAGTTTGCACCTTGAATTTAAGTGCTTAAGTCGAGACACATAGTCTCTCATCGACTCCACTTCCTTTTGTTTGATATTATACAGCTATGCCATGGGGCTCCATCTATCACCACTTTTGGAAAAGATGGGCACAAACACATTCTTGAGTCGTGTGAAGTTAACCTTATCCTCGGGCTTGAGGGTTCGGAACCACTAATGCGCTTTCCCTTCCAGGGTCAATGAGAAAGCATGAATCATTGTCACATCACTGACAGGCCCACGGGTTTCACTTGTGGATTCAAAAATCTCTACATATTGGATAGGATCTCTGTCCCCATAGAATTTTCGGATGAGTTTGGAAATGATATGTGGCTTCATCTACTAGGAGGGTCGAGATTCTAGAGCAATGCCTAGTTCTCTGACCATTCTGTTTTGGCATAGAGAGAGAGAAAATATTCTAGAGAGAGAATATTCAGATTATGAATATTTTTGGATAGAAAAATAACTCATCTTATTAAAATAAGTTTCCCTGAAACAGAAATTCAAAAAGAACTTTCCAATGTGCAATTAGAATTAATTGAAAATGGATATGAAGGACCTTAGCCTAAGAGTCTAGATTTTCAGAAATTTTTGGATTATGGTCCAATTAAGGTTCCTATGGGCCAATAGCATCAATCTATGTGTAGGGAGGAGATAAATCCTATTTGTAAAAGAAGATACCCAAAAATGAGTAAATGCTCACATAAGATGAAGAGTTGAATATGTACAAGGTTTATTAGTAAAAAACTATGAGTAATATCAAAAAAATGAGATAAATTGAGTATCCAAAAATGAGTAAATGCTTACATAAGATGAAGAGTTGAATATGTACAAGGTTTATTAGTAAAAAACTATGAGTAATATCAAAAAATGAGATAAATTGAGTATCCAAAAATGAGTAAATGCTCACATAAGATGAAGAGTTGAAAATATACAAGGTTTATTAGTAAAAAACTATGAGCAATATTAAAAATATGAGATATTTTGGGTATAATCATTTCATTTTGACACATATGTAAGGAAGGGGAGTCCATTAAAGGAGGTGCATATTTCACATACTTGAATGAGTTTTAAACTCAAAAATAATGTGATATTTTTATCTCTCCTCTCTCTTGAACCAAACCAAATCAAAAGGAAACCAAACCGAATCAAAAAGGAACCAAACTAGGTCCAAATCTAGTCTAAATTCAACCAAACTGAAATTGAAAAATTCTAGAAATCAGTTAGCTTTGGTTAGAGCCTCCCTCTCCTATAAATAGAACATGAATCCTTTGAAAAAAAGGAGAAGAAATTTACTATTCTAGAACTATGCTGAAATAATGCTAATATTTACTATTCTCTAAAATTCTCTCCAATTTGTAAGAAATTGGAGCTTCCCTCTTTCTTCAATCTCCATTGGTGGCTCCTTCAACATACTAAACCAATTGATTGGTTGGGGGCATCTACCGTGAACAAAGAATCAAGCAATTTGTAAGGTAAGTGGTGAATTTTGATCTTTTCTATAATTTCTCAATGTTTCTCTCTTCTCAATCCCTCTCAAGCTTGAGAAGCTTAATTGGAATGGTTTTTGAATGCTATTGAAGTTAATTGATGAATGGTAGTGAAGAGTTACATAATTTGATGAATGTTATTGAAGTTAATTGATTAATGATAGTTAAGAGTTACATAAATTTTCATTTATGTTTAATTCAAATGGTTTTTATGTAATTTCTCTCTCTCACTCAAGAAATGGTCATACTCATGACCCATGCTCAATCCAAATGAAGCTTTTCATAAAGTTTTTTCTTAATCCAAGATTAATCTATACTTGAGGTCAAATTAATGGCTTTTTCTATGCTTTTAGTTTATGTATTTCATGAATATTGATGATTCAATCCATTATGGATTAATGATCCAATTAGGGATCATTCTAATTATTTTCTTAATGATAAGCTTTATCCCTTAGAAAAATTGAGATTTATCAGTCATAGCAACGGAGCTATGGCAAAATTTTTATAAAAATTACGCATAAAATAATTTCATTCAAATCATGAAAAGAGGACTTCCTACCATATTCTAGGAATTATCATCCTAGATTAATTGAAAGATATTCATTGTAAGCCTAGAGAAATTGATTTTTATATTATGCATAATTGATTTTCATGCATAGAGGTATGCATAAAAGATTATTATTTTAACATAAAAGTGTTACTTTTATCATAATTAGATTTCATGCATAGAGGTATGCATAAAAGATTATTATTTTAATATAAAAGTGTTACTTTTATTATATTTGAAATTCATGCATAGAGGTATGCATAAAAGATGAATATTTTATTATAAAAGAGTTACTTTTAGCATAATTGAATTTCATGCATAGAGGTATGCATAAGAGATGAATATTTTATTATAAAAGAGTTACTTTTAGCATAATTGAATTTCATGCATAGAGGTATGCATAAGAGATGAATATTTTATTATAAAAGTGTTACTTTTAGCATAATTGAATTTCATGCATAGAGGTATGCATAAAAGATATGGGAAGTGATAAGATGTGATAAGATGCATATGAGATGAGTTAGGATGTGATAAGATGAGTTAAGAAGTGATAGGATGTGTATGAGATGAGGTAAGAAATGTATGTGATGGGATAAGATGTATATGGGTTGTGATAGGGTGATGTGAATGTGGAGGTGGATGTATGCATATAGATGTGAATGTGAATGTGGATGTATGGATGTGAATGAGGATGTGGATGTAGATGCATGGATGTAGATGTGGATGTATGCATGTAGATGTAGATGTATGAATGTGAATGTGGATGTGAATGTGGATGTATGCATGGAGATGTGGATGTATGCATGTAGATGTAGATGTATAGATGTGGATGTGAATGTGGAGGTGGATGTATGCATGTAGTGGTAGATGTATGGATGTGAATGTGAATGTGGATGTGGATGTATACATGGAGATGTGGATGTATGCATGTAGATGTGGATGTATGAATGTGGATGTGGATGTATGCATGTAGATGTGAATGTACGCATATAGATGTGGATGTATGGATGTGAATGTGCATGTAGATGTGGATGTGAAAATAGATGCATGGATGTAGATGTGGATGTATGGATGTGAATGTGGATGTGGATGTGGATATATGTATGGATGTGAATATATGATATGTGATGTGAAGGAATCTGAAGTGATGAGATGAAAAATGATGTGATGGGATGAGTACACATATAAATGGAATGTGGAATAAGTAATGTGGATTAATGAGGGATAATGTGGAAAAATGAGAGTTTATATAGAAACTGTATTTGTAAACTGTTTGTAAATGGCTGTTTTATGTCAAGAATGCTAGGGAAGCATTTTGACCGTCTTGTGATTAAGGTCGTGGAGACCTAACTGATAAAGTTGCAAATACTGACGGAGAGTCAATGGTGGACGTCTCGCGTAGCAAGGTCGGCCGAGGTCTTGACCAGCCTCGGTTCGATTAAAATGGTGAGCTTCCGGTGTATAAGTGATTATATTGCTGAGTATTATGGGCTAGGAACTATTGAAAAGGCCCCTGAGTGGATAGGTGGTGAGCGTTCTAGTTGCCAATGATGCCATAAATACTCTGATGAAAGAATGATGGGAAATTAAGAATCAACCGGATAATTTGAAAGATTGTGATCAGTGATACTATGGTTTCATTAAAGGATTGTTTTAAAACTGATTGAATCTGTGATAAAGGCAATTTCATATTGGGTGTGTAAGTGGTGTGACTAGTTTTATTTTTGCATGAATATCCGGCTAGGGGGCCTGGGAACTCTTTTCCTTGGTACCCGGGACAAAACCTAACCAAATTCCTAATTGGATCCCATCACTACAGTGGTTGGGCGGTTGGCTAACCCATGGGACTGGATGGGGTTAGGCTGGACTGATGGATCCGTAAATCGAGACTCAATTTCTGTTATTATGATAGATAAAGTAAATCTCGGATAGTAATCGTTCTATGGATAGGAATCAACGGCTGTGCCTCTTTGATGGGGAAAAAAGCGTTGATCCCAATGATCCAAGTGCAAGTTTCTTCCTTGATCTGACCGAGTATCTTTATAGGTACAATCGGATCAGCTTGATTAGTAATGGTCTTGACTACGTTAGAGAAAAAAGTTATCCTGGTGGAATCGCCCGTGCTTTCCGGGTAAGAGAAGTTTTTCCAAGTCCGATTTTTGGAAAAATCGACGGATTAGTCTCTTGTCCAGATATCCGTGGACGAGGCCCCGAATGTGGGACCCCCGTCTCGTGCGAAAAGTGCTACTTCCGTTGCTAGTACCCCGAATCTGTTGCTCGGTGGGAACAGGGATCTCACAGGTGTGATGGGCTAGTCTTCTGCCTTGACAAAGTTCTATCTATTAGCATTTGAAGATCATGTCCATGGTATTACAAGATTGTATTAATCATATCTATGACACAAGTATCATAGAGGCTAAGTTTGTGCTTCCAACCTTCTCTTGCTAGCCAACTCCCATGCTTTGATTCAGATATAATAGTCGTAGGCACCAACGCATTGATTGTGGGATCCCCACCCTACACACACACATGAATCTTAGGCCTTGACACGATCTTATTTTGAGAAGAAAACAAAAAACAAAGAACCTTTATGCACCTGTACAAGGAAGTGTCCCCACTCTAAAATGCCACCAACAATTGAGCTAGCTATCAAGTTTTACAATGCTCTTATCTACAACGTTACTAGTTGTCCACTAAGCACGTGTTTTTCTAAATTGTATAAGAGCACTATCTTTTGTCTTACATGTCCTCCACTTTTCACACATTGTAATGTGTGCCTCTCTGTACTATGAGAAAATATATTTATTTGTACGGATATTAAAACTATCTCTATAACGAAAAAGGCATGAGCATTCTTTTGTAACCATCATTTCACCACTATTGTAAACCCTATAAATAGCATTCCAATTAGCTCTAGCTTCATCATCCATGAATTCAAAAAATTTTACAGACTTCTCTCGATGCTCAACCATAACCAAATTTATATTCTCCTAGAATAATATATGTGCCTCTTCATCTTCTTCCTTGAACTCACATGTGGCTATTTTTAACAACTCTTGGACACACTAAAAAATATATATAAATTAATAAGTTAAACTATTGACCAGTGTAAGTAAACTTTTCAATAAGAGGAAACTACTCACTAGGGATCATACACAAAAATAAATAAATTGATAAGTTAAACTATTGACCATTATAAGTAAACTTTTCAATAAGAGGAGAGCATGATCAAAGCAAATCCAAGAGTGTCACCAATCACTAGTACCGTTAGCATCCATTCGATCCACAATGTTCACCGTTGAACCTGGCCATCTTAAATATGAATCATTTCTCATGTGAGTTCTGAGCTTATAAGGGGAAAAGACTACCATGTAAGAACTCAAAATGACTTTTTCTCTTTAGTTCCAAGATTGCTTCTATCCTGGGATCCTAGACAACTAATCTTTCAACTCTCTATGACCATTTGCTTTAGCCAGGCTGCACAAATATACTTATTCATCATAAACATCAAATTTTAAAATATCTTACTATACTACATAAAAGTACTGGGAATCACTTACTTGCTAAGCTTCAATAATCCTTGGATCTCTTGTGCCATCTCATAAAATTCTTTCTCAGACATGAGTTCTCCCATATTGGGTTCAGATTATTATACGACTATGTAATACAGATAGAGTGATGCTTCCTAATGACAATGTGTACACAGAGTATGTCATGACCAATCAAAGAAAATACTTTAGAAAGGCTTTCAAGACTCATCAAGGAAGCATAAGATTCAACAATGACATTGAGCATCAGCTCAGTCTTCATCACAAGTCTACACAACATGTTATTTACAAGTTACCTTCTTCCCATTTGCTTCTTGACTTATTAAATTAATCATTATAGACTCATTTCAAAATTAGCTTATGTAATAAGCAGGTGGTTTCTAAAGCTTGTGAGCATGGGTTCACTTGAGAGTGAGTCTCCTCTTTGCAACCATATGGGCTTGTAATGACACACCCTCATATATATATATATGAAGACTTGCAGTTGGGAAGAGTAAGTGTGTGCCTTCGAGTTGGACTATTTCTAGTATTGAGAGGGATCATTTCCCATGGTGGTTGGACATGGAAAAAATTTTAGCTCCAAGATGAAGAGATGGATCTTTATCAAAACGACATAAGTTTGTATTACTTTTGCGAGCACAAGGGTTGTTGCAAGATCAGGGTATCCAGTTTTATCCAGTTTATGCTGGACTGGGACATAGCTTGGAGAGCAAATTTTGGGGGCAAGGTACTTAAAATTAGATCAAGCAAATAATAGAAAATACGCTTGCCCTTAAATTAAACTAATATAACTTAAATTAATATAAATTAGTCTAATTAATCAAAATTAATCAAAAATATGATGAAATGATAAACAAATGATCTTTCCATACTTAGAGTGATCCAATTTATTTTTCCATAGATGCACCATTACAAGTACACTAGTCCCTATAGGTTTTAGATGATTCACATCAAAAATGTAAATATTAATAATTAGATTATTAATATTTACAGGCCTTCTGATAGTCTGGAAGAATTTTGAAAAAGAGATCATTAAAAATCCAACCATTGGATTTGCAATTTTTACTAACCACCACATTCTAATAATGTCTCAATATCTACCCACTCTTTTGATCTACAAGATTGAGGATTTTAAGTGGTAGCTATTGTGGGTACAAAAAGAGGCGTATATTATAACACTTTAGAGACCTTGAAATATTTAAAGAAAATAGACAAATATCTTAAAATATTCTCGAAAAATCAAGTTAAGCTCCATATTATGTGAAGATCTAAGGTACAAAGTGGGAATCTTATATGAGTTTATATGTAAAAGATATTAGCATTTTATGGAATCAGTTCAAATTTGGGACAGGGTGTATACATTGACTTTGTACCTAAGAAAATGAGGACTTTTGACCATCTAATGCTTAATCAAATTATGCAACTATATTTTCAACTTTGAATATGATGTTTCAACAAAAGAACTTAAAACGAAATTCTTTCATTTACTAGGAGAGATTAGCCACTAAAGGTAAACAAATGCCTATTTTTTTACTGTTTACAGGGTGCCTGAGTGGACAAAACTGGGCACCCTGATCTTGCAACCACCCACAACCTTAGATTACAGACGAGGTAAGTGAGAGTCAATAATCTTTTATGTGTTTTCATATAATTAAATGATGAAACATGTATTTGTATTTCGTATGTGTGTCGTTTGTTTAAAATACTCCCATTGCATCCCCATGCGCAGTCTATTGCATTGACGGCCACACAACTCAGGCCACTTGTGATCATAGGGCGACAACTTGTAGAATAGGCTTTGTAGGCAAGCAAGAGGTAAGTGACACAAGCAGGGATTAGTAGCATCAGTGGAGATGAAACTTTGAGAATTGGAGATCCTATTGTTATGGAAATGAGAATTATAGAATTATTTGATATTTTATGTGATATTTATGGTACGCTCATTCGTCACTTGGTCGTGACTGGCTACGTGCAAGAGCATGGAGCAGTGGTCGCATCGTGTTGGACGAATAAGCGAGATTTAATGTGTCTTATATTTTTGGTGAGCAGATCAGTGCATGGAGTAATGTGGGTGGTGCGACGGATTTTGGTCGGTGCACAACCGTCGTATTTTGATGTGCGATGAAAGTTACCCGTCCATAGTTTCATTTAATTAAATTGCTACAATTTTAATGTAAATAGACTAGCTTGGGGACCAAGTTACTTTTTGATATTAATGGCCCAAAGTAGAATGTATCAAGCTATATTTGTGAACACTTGCTTTTTGCTAATACATAAATACATGCGTGAGGAAGAAGCGTGTTTCTACATAGTTTTTTTTTAATGCAAAGAAATTTATATTAAGTATCAAAAAAGATACAGCACCCTAAGGTGAACACTGGAGCTTATGGACTTTCCTAAGCAGTAGATCCACAGTAGCTTTAATCTTCCCTCTCTCCCTAGTCCTTGCTAATACAAGACCTTCTACCACTAGATTCCTTACTCTCCCTATGGAGCTATAGTCACAGCTGGATCCCCTGTGTAGTATAGCATTCCTAGATTCCCATATCCTGCTTAGTATCAAGCCTCTCAGTGTTTGCCACACTTGATATATGGCAGGGTTCATCCTGCCCTTTGCATCCAATGACTGCTTGCGTGTTTCTACATAGTTACTTTATTTATCTTCTTCTTGTTTATTTGAATAGCATGAAGCTATGGTTATGGAAGAATTTTGACAGCATTGGTATAAGAGCTAGAGCTCAGACTCTATTGGTTAGCTTGTCACATCTTACATCATAGAGCGGTCTCTTCCCTTACTTCAAGAGAAGCTTTTTAACCACTGGTCTTTCTCTCTTCCTTGAAGCCTTTTATTTCATCTATACGCTTAAGCGTATACTACAGCATGGAGTGCAGACCATACACATAAGCAACCGCACGGCTAACACTAACATCAACGTCGATGCACACGCAAGCATCCCACATGAAACTCTACTCTCTCTCTCTCTCTCTCTCTCTCTCTCTCAACGAACGCACAATACCGCGCGTACATCTAGAGAGCCCAGCCGTATCATGGCTGTCATAGTCCACATAGCAGCCGTGACAACCAGCAGCAGAAGAAGCTCGTGACCCTAGCGGATGCGGGCAACATCAAGAGGCGCCTTATAACCAGCGCTACAACACCCGTCCACGAGGCGCTGACGAGTTTAAAAGAAATATTTTTATTTTTTTTTATTTTAAAAAAACGGCTTTTCTCTCTCCTTCTCTTCCACGCAGCAGGCAGCTTCTCTCCCTAGGGTGGCTTCCATATCTCTTCAAATCCGGCCCGATCGGAGCGCACAGATCTGATCAGCACGGTTGAAAAGCCCCTTGGGTGCTCTCCTTCTGCGTCTCTAGCCACCATCATCTCCTTCCCCTAGTCGACAGCCCTCAGCAAAAAGCGTTCACTATTCTTCAATAAAGCTTTTTACTTAAAGGATTCTAAAACCTTTAATTAAAAGCTTTTTGGTATGTAAATAGATATATATTGATTGTGATCTCATAAAGTCATAAGTACGAGGGAGAAACGACTTCTTAAAATTCATGCTAAAATTACCATCTAATTTTGTTTTTCTCTCTCATGATTTAATCATAACTAACTCACTAATCTTTCAATTTTTGTCAAGTTTTAGATTAAGATTTTACAGGCTTCATGGCTTGAAGAGCATCGATCACTTTTAGCGACTTTTTATTGAAGGTTGCTGAACTAAAGACATGTCCAGACTCCAAGAAGAAGTATATAAGTTATTTTTGTGTTGTAATTCTTTTGTTATTGGGTTTGTTTTATTTTTTTGCTCCATTCTCGGATGGGAAACATCTTTTCTTGTCGGAGGCTTGTTTTCTTCTTCTTCAAGCTCGACTTGGCAACAACAGATTACCCGTTTAAGGTAACTTTCTTATTATAGTAACTTCTTGATTTAGAATATATATATATATATATATATATATATATATATATAAGCTACCTTTTGAGGAGGATAATTCTCGTTTCGATAAGTACATCGGATTGTTATTAATTGACATTTGCAACATATCTTAAATATTTTACAAATGTAATCTTCTTTGAACTTTTGTAGCACATAAGTAGTGTCTCTTGGGAAAATTTTATAATTAACCCTAAGAAAGTTTGTAATTTCGAGTAGACCCTAAGAAAGTCCAGACCATTCAAGACTAGCCTACTCCTAAAAACACCCATGAAGTTAGATCTTTTCTAGGTCTAGCAAGTTTTTACCGTAAAGAACTTCTTGCTCATTTCTCTCCCATTGACTATCTTGCTTTGCAAGAAGATAGTTTCGATGGGGTGACTGAAATGGATCTAGAGTAAAATATGGAATCAAACACATCAAAGCAAGAATCTAGCATGCCTTGAGCTCATTGAAACTCTTGTCGGCAATGGGATCCCAAAAGAAAGCTTCTCTCTTAAGTAGATCGGTAAGAGGTGCCGCAATTGATGCATAGTGCTCCATAAATCTTCTATAGAAAGAAGATAGACCCAAAAATCCTCTCAATTGAGTTGTATTAATAGGGATTGGCCACTCTTTAACACATGCCACCTTCTTTGGATCAGCCCTAATGCCATTTTCTCCCACCAAGTGTCCAAGGTATTCAACCTCATTCATCATGAAAGTGCACTTGGTCTCCTTTGCAAACAATCTATGCTCCCTCATGACCTCAAAAACTTGCTTCACATGTACCAAATGCTCTTCTTTGCTCTTGCTATAGACCAATATGTCATCAAAGAACACAAGTACAAATTTCAACAAGAAAGGAGCCAACACCCTATTCATGAGTGCTTGGAAGGTGGCCGAGGCATTCGTGAGACCAAAAGGCATAACCATGAAATGAAACAATCCTCTTTCGGTCCTAAATGCCATCTTCTCTTCATCACCCTCCTTCATCATTATTTGATGGTATCCCGATCTCAAGTCAATCTTGGTGAAGAGCTTTGCCCCTTTTAGCTCATCAAGAAGATCATTGATGCGAGGTATGGGGTATCTATTCTTGATGGTTACCTTATTCAAATCACGGTAATCTATGCACATACGAAAGGAACCATCCTTCTTCTTCACCAATAGAACGGGAGATGCAAACGGAGATTGTGAGGGTTGAATGAGACCCATAGAAAGCAATTCTTGCACTTGCTTTGCCACTTCTTCCCTTTCCACCTTTGACAACTGGTAAGGAGGTTTGTTCACAACCTTTGCATTCGGCTCAAGTACAATGGCATGGTCGATTTCCCTCTTTGGTGGCAAACTCTTTGGCACTTGGAAAATGTCCTCATAATTCTTGCACTTGCTTTGCCACTTCTTCCCTTTCCACCTTTGACAACCGGTAAGGAGGTTTGTTCACAACCTTTGCATTCGGCTCAAGTACAATGGCATGGTTGATTTCCCTCTTTGGTGGCAAACTCTTTGGCACTTGGAAAATGTCCTCATAATCCTTGAGAAGAGCTGCCATATCCTTGTCTATGTGCTGTCCATTGCTATCCATCCCTTCTTGAGTGACATGCAACACATAGACTGTACCAAGAGTTTTGAGTTCCTTCTTGAGTCTCTTTGTAGTGATCAAAGAAAGCTCTTTTGGTGTATTTCCAGCCAATACCACAAGCTGTCCATCATGTGAAAAGCTCATAACACCTAGTTGAAGGTTCATGTGAAAATCACCAAGAGAAGCCAACCAATCACATCCCATAATCACATCAATGGGCCCCATGTCCAATACTACCAAGTCACCTTCCCAAGCATATGAAGAGGATAAACTCACTCTTGTTGAAGGGAAAAACAAATTGGCTTTTTCATTCACTCCATTTGCTACTTGTACTTGGAAGGTTATGGGTAGCTCCGTCGGAGCTAGTTTGAGAGAGTTAAGGGATTTGGAGTTCACAAAACTATGAGTACTCCCTGAATCCACTAAGATGTGTGTAACTCTCGCATTAATGGTGCCCACCAACCTCAAGGTGTTCAGACTCTTGCAACCCGCCAAAAGCTCTTGTGAAATGGAACATACATGGGCTGCATTTTCTGCATTTCCTGCATCTTTTAGCATATTGTCCCTCAAAATGCATATTGTCCCTCAAAATGCATCTTTTAGCATATTGTCCCTCAAAATGCATGCATGATCTCTTCCACCGGGGTCAAAAGGAAACTCATCCTCTTCTTTGACAAAAGAATGACCCTCCAAGTCTTCTTCATGTGTCTCCTCGCTGCAATCTTCAAACTCTTCCACATCATGAGATGACTTGGAATCATCATCCTCATCCATAATGATCATAGTAGCCACCACTTTCTTTGATTTGCAAATGTGCCCGGGTGACTACTTCTCTTTGCATTTAAAACATAGGTCTTTGCTCCTCAATTCCTCAATCTTAGGATCATCCATCTGTTGAGTCTTCTTGAATCGTTGAGGAGGCTTCTTGACAAACCCATTGCTCTTCTTAGCATCATTTGGGGACTGTCCACTTCCAAAAGATGTATGGAATTTGAGAGTGTAAGTGGATGTAGAAGAAAGTAGACTTTTTCCCACATTTGAAGAAGTGTGAAATGGCTTATGAAAAGGTACATTGGGCTGAACCTTCTTATACTTTGGCTCATATAGCTCCGCCAACCTCATAGCCTCTTTGATAGTGCTTGGTCTTTGTGCCGAGACATCCGCTTTGATGTATGAATCTAGACCATGCACAAACTTCTTCAATCGCATGCCTTCATTGAGTCCCTCCACAAACATAGAGAGCTTCATGAACCTCTTGATGTACTCCCTAACCGACATGCCCTTTTGTGTGAGTTCATACCATTCTTCATGGTATCGGTCAAGAACCAAAGGCGACACAAATGTCATATTCATTTCATGCTTGAGTTCTTCCCAAGTATGTGGCATAACTCCTTCCTTGAGCATATGTCTCCACCATTGATGTGCATATAGTCTTCCAAATGCAAGGATCCAAAATGCACTTTGTCCCTTTCACCCTTCGGATAGAGCTGAAAGTATGTATCCAACTTATTCATCCATTCTTCCAACTCATGTGGGGCCATCACCCTTGAACTTAGAGAGTGAAATCTTGTCCTTTACATCCTTTGACACGGTTGACGATGCGTTCTCATGATGGTGCGAGGGCTTGTGCTTTTGCATTTGCACAAAAGATCCAAGGAATTGTGGAAAATCCTTGTACTCCCTCTTGAGGAAATTTGGCATTTCCATCCACCTATCATGAGCTTCTCTTTGTCTCTCAATGAATGACATATGTTCCCAATCAAGCTCAACCACATCATCCATATCATACACCTCCTCTTCAAGCATGGAGAACTAATTTGCTTTGGGATGCAAAGGTACTCTCCTCGGATCCCCAAGATTTGACTCCTCATGTCTGAATGTAGGTGCATGTTGCTTTCCATCCAATCGAGAAGAACCCGCTTGGAATGTAGTAGGCTTCATCTCCCGCATAGAAGGCTTTCTAGCATCCGCCCCATGAATCCAAAAAGTGACATTCTTGGTGGAATGCTCATGTGTTACCTTGGGAGAAACCTCTTGTACCATGGGTAGCTTGCCTTCCCTACGGCCTTCAAAAGCTGTCCCAAATTGCTTGCCTTCATGTAAAGCACCATGACCATTATCATAGGAAGGTTGGCTCATTGGTCGAGCGACCCTCTCTTCCAAAACTTCCATCCTTGTAGCCAAAGTGTCAAGCCTACCATTGACTTCCACCCTTGTAGCCATCGTGTCCATCTTAGCATTCATTTCCATCAGCATTTGCATGATCGAATCGATGGGGATGGTATGCGAAGATTGTGGGGTGTGCTTATGGGCACTTCCGACATTCAACTCCTCATTCCCTTCTCTTGAAGTATGCCCAAAAGTATCCCCTTCTCTTGAAGTGTGCCCAAGAGTATCCTCCGGAGCATCCAAAATTCCTTGTTCCATCATTGCCTCTTCACCCTCTACCTCGTCGGAAGCCAAAGTGTTGCGCCTCGGTCGCCCTTTTGGCTTCGGCCCCATGGAAACCTTCGGTTTTAGAAATTTGGCTCTAAATTGAGGTAGGGATGTCCGATTGAAGTGATCTAAAGCTTGTTGGAGAGATAATGAAGTGTACTAGACCACTATGCAAACACTCGTAAGAGATGAGGTGTGCTACTATTCTCTGTTTTAGGGTTTACAGGGTTATAGGCTGAAACGATATTTTGGGTATAACTTGAGCTAGAGATATCCAAATGCAAAACTTTTTAGCTCAAATCGAAGCCTTCGATGATTACTACAAGCTTATGTAATTAGATCTAGAAGACCTTCAAATTCCTGTGACTGAATTAGGGTTTACTATTTCTCCAAAAACCCTAAATTCTACCCTAAAGAAATATCGAAATGCGGAGGTTAAGGGCTCGTTGGGTAGCTCTAAGGAAGCACTAAGAGCTCATATGGTCCCTTTTAATTCAATCCAAAAGGGTTGGGACTGAATTAGGGTTTTTGTGAATCTGCAGATTCTTGCCAAAGTGACCCTTTTTGTGCCCAATTGATCCTTGTTTGCTCCCAAACCAATGTCAACACCTTCCGCACCTCATTGGCATCCCAAGGTCTGCAAATTATGCTCCACAAGCTTCAATTGTCCATGTATGACCAGAAATTTGAGAAAATTTTGACAGTCTCCTTTGTTTTAGGAGCTAAATCTCAATTTTTCTCAAGTAACAATGCAAAATCCATAATCCTCTTATCAATTCCCATGAGATGTCCATATTAAGGCGTCATTGCCATGTACATAAACCAAGAGGATCATCGGTGTAGCGCGTTGAAGCTTGCCGATCTCCCGGCCAAGCTCTTCTCACCCCCGTACCTAGTTCGAACCAAGGCACGGGTTGAGGCCAAGTCTTCACCTCCACACCTAATCCTCCACCGTACCGCTTTACCACGGCACTCATGGCCCGGTGGATTCAAGCCATGCTCCTCCCCCAGGCCTCTCCGCCAAGACCCAGGGTACCCTCACCAACATATCTAGTTGCTGGAAATTGAAGTGAGTGTAAACAATTGTGAGGTGCATATAGCTTGAATATGAAAATGAGGTGGATCACTTACAAGGATGTGGCATGACTCATGCCCATTACAATATACTCATAAACCATTATGCATGAACTCATGCTTATCCATATAGCTCCAAATGTCCACCATTCATCCAAAGATCCAACATCAATCAATAAGCACAAGTGAGGTAATACCATATACCAATGACATCAATATCCAATTGGTATCACTCCCAAAAGCGTTGTCCACTCCATGCATGTGGCTCAATCAATGCATCCAAGCATATGCATTCCTTCATCCATTTATGCATGGACTCATCAAAGAATCTTGCATTTGTCTCACAAATGGCCACATGACATCCAAATGGGTGTGATTAAAGAAAGATGTGAGCAATAAGAGCATGTAATCACTTTCACAAATGGCCACATGATAGCCAAATGGGTGTAATTAAAGAAAGATGTGAGCAAAAAGAGCATGTAATCACTTTCCAATGGATCATGAGTTATGTAGGAATGTTAAAATGCTGTAAATTAGGGTTTTCTTTCATGAATAATCCCAATTTGTCCATAGCATGAGGATTAATCACCAATGCTTGAGAAAATGGCCATAGCAACTCACCAATGGTATTCCAAAAGCTTCAATGGTTGGATTGTTGCTTGATAGAGCTTCCAATGGAACCAAATCTTGAAGATTTTTGCAATTTCTGAGGGCTGCTCAAACCTCCTCCACTCCCGAGTCTCCAATAGAAATGAAGAACTCTCCAAAATCCACAAGAAAGATGCCAAACATCTTGGCTAACAACCAAATGGAAGAAATGCAATGTAATAGAGCTTACTCTTGTGATTTTTGGGCCGTGAGGAAGTGTGGGAAAAACGGTGCTCACAACGCCAAGCTTCATGAGTCAAGAAAGAAGCAAACTCAACTCCATTGGCCATAGGATAGCAATATGAAAGCATTTTCAGCCATTTAGAGTGAGCAGAGATGGACAATGGTGAGCTATGTGAGAGAGATTAGGGTTTGGAGCAAAGGGAAGGAAGAGGGAAAAAAATTTCAAAAATTTCCAGAAATTTGCATGTACATTGGTACTCTGTGTTCCTCTCCTCAAGATCAACAAAAGCCCTAGAAAATGGGAGCAAAACGGGGGAAAGATGAGAAGTAATGGCTATAGAAAGCTTGGAAAAGAAGCACAAAAGATAAACGTGATTAACAGAGAGATTAAAAGATGATTAATTTAATTTTTTTTTAATTTTTATACCTCGCCCCAAAATTTTGATCCAAGGTATCCAAATTAGGTCCAATTGAGCTAAATCTCCATGAAATCACATGAAATCACATGAAATGATGCCTCCCCTCCACTAATCTCCAAAGATTAAGTAGAAATTAAGCAAGATTAAGCCAAAACTCCAAGAAATCAAGAGAAAATTCAGAAAATTATCAAGAAAATGACTAATCTCATATCCAAAACCTTGATAATGGATCAAAATCAAGGCTCTGATACCAAATGAAATGGATCTAGAGTAAAATATGGAATCAAACACATCAAAGCAAGAATCTAGCATCCATTAATAATGAGATTCTATGTTGTTACTTCTGATGGTCAGGTTGTTGTTTCTCCCCCTTCTATAATACTCTTCCACGTCCTAGGGATGGCTATAAAGCGAGCACGAGTGAGCAAGCATATTTCTATTTTAAAATTGTGGGAGCGAGTAGATTTAAGTTTTACAATTACATTCTTTCAAGAAGTGCCTAGATAGGTGAGATTACAGTAATAGATGAAAGAGCTTTTCATGGCAATCTTTCGGCTCTCATGCATTTTTCATTATTTCTTTGTTAGGGCTGCAAGGCTACTGGCCATTAAACTTGGCGATCTTTATTGATTTCTACCTTGGCTTGATGAGGAGCAACATAGAGGTGCAGCATGCACAAGTCATACGATGTTTGGTGGCTGATTCATGCCTCCGATGAGGTAAACTATGTGTGCCAACGCTCACCAAAATTTAAATTAATTGTGAATTTGTTAAATTGATTCACAAACCATGTATGGAGTTTGTGGAATAGCAGATGATTAAATGAAGTTATAGAAAATAACAATATTGAGAATATCTTCACAAAAAAAACAAGTTTAAGACTGCAAATCTACACTAACACCGAAAGTCATTTCAATAATAACACTAGCATGCAAAGTAGCATGCATAGAAAACACCCTTTTAACAATCTACATTAACAAAATTGAGATAATGTCTATAATATTTGAAGCTCCACCACCAAGAGTAAGCATGGCAAATGTCTACAATAGCCAAACAGAGATAATGTCCATAATGTTCAATGCTCTAAGTGTAAGAGTAGGTTCTAAATATAAATAAACAAACACAAGAACCAAAACATGTAACAATGTTTCAAACAAGAAAGCGTCATTGGCGTTCGTTGTTAAAGAGAAAAATGTATTTGGATGCACATTAGTGGTTACTTAAGCTTAAAAGTACTTATGATCTTGGCTTCGAGTATGCACTCATCCTTCTCTAACAATATCACATTGCAATCCGTATACGCTGCTTCAAGAGCAAGTGTCCTAGTCCTAGTGAACAAATCTACAACAATATCTCCAGCCTTGCTGAACAATGAAACAATATACTTGCATAACTTCAGCCTATGTGGCAACAACCTCTCCAAGTAGAGCCCTTTTTTAAAACTAGTTCTTCAAGGGGAACTTTGATGATTCAAAAAAATATTATTCAAAATCAAACTACATGACGAACATAAAGATAATGATAACTTGATGAATATTAAGGTAATTAAAGGTAAATACATACAGATCATGAATGAGTTCATGCTCCACATCAAGTTTCTCTCTAAGGTTCACTATGAATTAAGAATACATTTTTCGGTGAAGGAGAGTGTACAAATGTAGTTAGGATAAGACATGTCACCTGTGTTACATTTGTTAAGATAATGAAAATAAAGTTTTATTACCATTATATATAATAAGATTTTTGTAAAGAGGTTACCTTTGACATTAGTCTCTTTTTCCTTCCCACCAGTGGTGTACATGCCATACTTGGCGATGCACCACCCCAAAACCCTAAATTGAGGCACAATGCTCAACCTTTGTAACCTTCTCTATCCTGTATAGGCATGTAAAGAAGCCAGAATTAGAGAGACAAAAGTTGAAAAAATTAAAGGCTAAGGCATATAGATTATCATCAACTTTATTCTAATATGGAATCTTATTTATGGAATAACCCTCCACTACAATGTCAGTGGGAAGTCACCAAAAATTAGCTTAACACAACGATCCACCATCTTCTCTTTCATCTTGCCTTTATTATAAATTATGATTAAAGCTTCCATAACTCCAGTCATGATGGTAGACGATTGTTTTCAACTCTGAACATCCAATGCAAGATTTACAATGCTTATATTAAAGGAAAATATAGTTCTTGTCATAATTTTAAATGTTAAGATGGCTTCATCTTATAGGGATATCCATTGTGATATATGTGGCAAGTCTACTCACCTTTTTGGTTGCAAAATGTCTTTTATAGGTGCTGGCAAAATTCATGCTATTCAAATAAACAAGAAGAAGATAAATAAAGTAACTATGCACGACAAAGTAACTATGCACGACAAAGTAACTATGCACGACAAAATGTCTTTTATAGGTGCTGTCAAAATTCATGCTATTCAAATAAACAAGAAGAAGATAAATAAAGTAACTATGCACGACAAAGAGAGTGGGTTCAACCTCCCCTCATGCATGAGTGAGTACACTTCCTCATGCATGTATTTATGTATTAGTAAAAAGCAAGTGCTCATAAATATAGCTTGATACATTCCACTTTGGGCCATTAATATCAAAAAGTAACTTGGTCCCCAAGCTAGTCTATTTACATTAAACTTGTAGCAATTTAATTAAATGAAACTATGGGCGAGCGACCATCATCGCACATCAAAATATGAGGGCCGCGCACCGGCCAAAATCCATCGCACCCACACTACTCCATGCACTGATCTGCTCACCAAAAACACAAGACACATTAAATCTCGCTTATCCGCCCAACATGATGCGACCACTACTCCACGCTCTCGCACGTAGCTTGTCACAACCATGTGGCAAATGAGCCTACCATAAATATCACATAAAATATCAAATAATTCCATAATTTTCATTTACATAACATACCACAGGGTTAAAAAGCAACTGTCCTCGGTTGTGTGAAATAAACTAAAGCAAGGGTGGCCAACCTCATGCTAACGTGCTACCTCAGTCAGCGAATCGGTCTCAGTTGTGTAAAACTGTCCTCACGCAACTGTCCTCAGTTGTGTGAAATAAACAAAAGCAAGGGTGGCCAACCTCATGCTAACGTGCTGCCTTAGTCGGCGAATTGGTACTAAATCAATGTGCTTCCTCAGTCGGCGAATCGGCACTAAATCAACGTGCTGCCTTAGTCAGTGAATCGGCACTAAAGTAGCAGTTGTGTGAAATAAACAAAAGCAAGGGTGGCCAACCTCATGCTAACGTGCTGCCTCAGTCGGCGAATTGGTACTAAATCAATGTGCTTCCTCAGTCGGCGAATCGGCACTAAATCAACGTGCTGCCTTAGTCGGTGAATCGGCACTAAAGTAATGTGCTGCCTCAGTCTCATCGGCGAATTGGCACTAAATGAATGTGTTGCCTCAGTCGATGAATCGGCACTAAATGAATGTGTTGCCTCAGTCGGTGAATCGGCACTAAAGTAATGTGTTGCCTCAGTCGGCAAATCAACATTAAATTAATGTGCTCCCTCAGTTGGCGAATCAGCACCAAAACATGTGGAGGAATTATGACACTGTCTCAGTCGACAAATCAGTGTCCATGAAAGAATCAATGTGAATGTGAGTGGTATGCCAGAATCAAGTGTTGGTAGTGCAGGGTAAGCGATGTTTCACGAATCCACTATGATTCCTTAATAGAATGATTCTTATACTTCACCAAGTAACGATAATACACAGTGCCGGTACAGGTGGTTGTCTGGTCATGGTCTATAATACTTTCAGGTACTAGAACTTCAGAGTTATCCTCGAGGAGAGGAGGGTTATCAATAATAGGATTAACAGGAGTGGGGCCTTTAAAGGGTCTCAATAAAGTGAGTGGGAATGAGTTATGTATCTTCAAGTGAGTGGGAATGAGTTATGTATCTTCCAGTGAGTGGGAATGCCCAAACGGAATGCATTTTCATTAATTTGTTGGATATTAAAGATTGGGTCAACAAGTGCTTGATAGCTTGTTGATCCGTCTTTATTAGTATCTTAGATCCCATGAGATAATTCTTCCATACATTGAGGGCATGGACAACAACCAAAAATTCCTTGTCATAGGTATTATACGTGGCCTCATTGGGTTTGAGCTTGCGGCTCTCATAAGATTTGGGATGGTCATCTTGCATGAGGACTGCGCCTATGCCAGATTCACTAGCATCTATGAGACGACTAGAAAGAAAGGACGGTCAAAGTCTGGGAGGAGTTATAGGACAGGTACATGGGTCAATAAGTACTTCAAGGTTTAGAAGGACTTTTGTTGATTGTCACTGTCATGAACCATAGAGCTTGATTTCCACATGTACATAGGGGCCCATGGGCAATAGGAGAAAGTGACTATAAATAGGGCTTGGGGGACATTGGTAGGATCTTTTGACACTTTTACTAATTTTGGTCATCTTGTACCTTTGGCCTCCTTCTATGGAGATTTGGCCTTCCATGGTCATCCTCTTGGTGAGAGGTTAAACACACTTAGGCTATTTGTGCATCTTCTCTTGCTACATGTACTTATAGATTCTCTCTCTTGTATATTTATGTGATGAGCCATTTGATTAGCAGAAGAGAAGGATGAGCAACAATAGAGGAGGAAGAGCATAGGAGTAGGTGGAGGAACGACAATAAAGGGGGAGGAGCCCCAGTAGCCATGGAAGGAGTAGCAACAGAGGGGAAGCATCGAGAGGAGGAGAAGGGGCAGGGAAGAGGGAATCATGAGCCAGAGGACCAAGAGTAGGAAGTGAGGGGCAGGGAAGAGCCTCCAAGATAAGTTTCTAGAGAAGTAGTAGGAGGAGGAGCAAAGGAGGAGTACCAAAGGGGGAGGGAAAGGAACGCAATGTCTTGTAGAAGAGGAGAGGCAACATCAACATAGTCCATGACGTGTATGGTATGTCAATATGGTATGTCCATGACGTGTATGGTATGCCAGTCTGGTATGTCCATGTTGTGTGCGGTTGTGTAAGAGGATATTTGGTATGTGACACACCGAGTGAAAACAAACACTACCACATAAGCAACCCTCTAGAATATAAAGTCATCAATTGAAAAAAAACTCCAGCTCCATAAAATCAATAAAAAAAAAAAAACTAAAAAAAAAAACTAGAGCTCTACAACTTGATTTTGTTCATTGTAGAGCTCCCCCCTTGAATTGAAGGCTCTTTCGCAAGACCGAAATGGTGAGGGTGGAAGGGCAGCGCGTGCTGCTGGTGCCGTACAGGCCGGAACATGTACCCACTTACCACACGTGGATGCAGGATCCACATCTGCTGGAGGCCACGGGGTCCGAGCCCCTCACCCTCCTCGAGGAGTATGCCATGCAGCACTCTTGGACACTCGACCCCCGAAGTCAGTCCCCACCTCCCCCTCCTCTGTCTGTGTTATTCTCCCTTCTACCTTTCCGTCACTGCACAAGCTAATGGGTTGCTTTTCGCAGAGTGCACTTTCATCGTCTTAGACAAACAAAAGATAAGTGGAGAGCTTGGCTGCGAAGATTCACACGTAGCAGGTAACTAACTCTCCCGTTCAGGAGCCACATCTTTGCCTCCACATGCATAATGTGCATGCCGACTCTCATCCAGTTATATGTGTGTGTTGAGAGGGGGTGGTGGGGGACATGATTGATGAAAGATTCAACTACATAATCACACGTGAGACATGTCGGAATGGATTCTTGCCCTCCCCCTTCTCAACATGCAGCATATTACCTCACAATGTGGGTTGTGGTCAACTTAACCCCTCTATATAGGGCAAAATGCCCCTTGGTCTCCCCTCATCCCCCACCTATATTGGTGCTCCACGTTTTGCGTTTTTTCATGGTGTCAAGCCTCATCAGTTCTTGTTGCTCGGCTTCGGGCTTCACATCCAAGGGGGGTGTTGGAATGGATTCTTGCCCTCCACTTCTCACGCTGCCATGTGGCAGTCTATTATCCCACATAGTGGGTTGGGGTCAACTTAACCCCTCTACCTCCGTGCCTACCATCCCTCCCCTTCCACCTCTCTAGAGCATTCCTGTCGGCCCCCTGCAGCCCTTGATTCGGAGAGGAGACAGCCAGCAAGTACCGTTCATTGCCTGATTCATCGTTTCTCAGAGCCGGTGGAGATGACCATTGCGGCCTCACCAGTGAGGGCTCTCCCACCTGAGTCTCCAGCAAGGCCCCCGGGATCTTGGGGCATCCTGTGGATTTTAGTTTCTTTCGGTGTCTTCCAATGGAAGGGACAAACAGGTTGGAGGAGACCGTAGTCCCTATTCAGGTATGTGTAGTCTTCCGCCACTCCAGACCCTCTACGCCATAGAATGGCGCGATGATCTTCTCTTTCCCTTTGAGCGCAGCCCCCGAGACAGTGGGATCCAGAGTCGGGGGCCGCTACCATTTAGGATTAGGTAGTTGAGCTATCGCATCATCTGTAGGATCTCCGCATCACCGACATTCTTACTCATCTATGGCGTTTGGCTAGGATGGAGCTTGGTGGATCAGCCCACAGAGACCAAGGAGGGGAGATGGTGACCTCAAGCCTGGAGGTGGTGCTTTTTGTGTTCATGCATCTCTCTCGCAGTACCTCTCCCCCTTCTTACAGATATCTCCATTGTGATCGATGGAGCACGGAGTATGCATACTCTCGCTCTTGGGTAGAGTGGCAGTACATGGAGGGCACGCCCACTTGGCGCGACTTCGCACTATAACAGATTGTGACTATTCCTTGTCTAAGCCCACGCCCAAGACTCTTCGAGTGGAGGGCAGTTCCGGTAGTTCTACCTCACATAGAGATTGATATGAGGATTGTCTCATGGAATAGGGCTTAGGGGGACCTCATTGCTTTCAGGGACGAGGTGTCCTTAGAGGAGAGCTGCAGCGAGCTATGGTGGGGGGACCTATTGACATTCTTTTCCTCCACGAGTTGAGGGGCGCACCTGCTGCTGCGGGAAGATTCTACTGGCCATGAGTTAATACTTTTTGGTCTCCATCCTTCGGCCCTTCAGGGATGCAGGGAGGAGTGTCTCTCTCTGTCAGTGAGTAGCTTCTACCGTCTGTGAGTGACTGGATCAGGGGTCATAGTTCCAGGACGTGCTCAGTGGGTTACCATTCTGATTGGAGAGGATAGTGTTGGCTTTCTCAACATTTATGCCCTGAATGCGGTTGCAGGTAGGGCTATCTTTTGGAGCACTGTCCGACAGGCCCTGCCCTAGGCTGATTTTTGGTGCGTGGGCAGTGACTTCAACATGATAGAGGCAATAGAGGACAGACTTGGAGGTAGCATGGCCACAGTCTCAGGAGCGAAGTACTTTGCATGGGAGGAAATGATACTGATTCTTAGGGGACAGGACCCTTGGCATCTCCCAGAGTTTGGGCATAGCCCTGAGAGTCTTCTCTCGATCGGATAGGCGGAGCACTGGCCATAACCTCTCTCGGCTGGACAGGTTTTATGTCGACGAGTGGGCTTGCAGCTGTGGAGGCATGGTTGGTATTTTGGCAGGCACTACATTTTCAGATCATGCCGTCCCTAGAGGACCCATTGAGGCATAATAGACATGCGAGCTCCAGGATTCCAGACAGCCTCGTTCAGGACCCCGAGATTTGTAGCCGGATTGAGCAGATATGGGCAAGACTGGACTTTTCCTTGGGCTCTGCAGTGTGCACTTTGGATGATGGCCTTGGGGAGATTAGTATTTTCTTTCAAGAGGCAGCCCAGAGTAGATTGGAGGGATTTCGGGAGCAGAAGAGGAGTGTAAGGAGGGGCCTAGCCTCTTTACAGCGTCTTCAGGACAGTTCCCCAGATAGCCCGTGGATTGAGAGTCAGATCACTACCGCCTGCATGGAGATTCGGTCCATTGAGGAGAGGAGGGTGGAGTATAGATACCATGCCAGGGCTTCATTTTGGACTCAGGCCGGTGACAGAGTTACCGGAGACTTCTTTGATATAGCCGGCTCACCTAGGAGGAGAAATTGTATTCGTAGGCTACGTGGCCAGGATGGAGCTATTGTTTCTGATCCCTCGCATGTGAGAGCCATCGCCACGGATTTCTTCCGATCTCTTTCAGTGGTGTCCCATTATCCCCCCAAGTGATAGATGCGCGCGAGAGAGTCTGGAGGCACACGAGAGAGGTGGTTCTCCCCTCCCTCAGGTCTTTATTATTGACCCCTTTCACTTCAGAGGAGCTGGCAGAGGCGATGAAGGCATTACCCAGGGGCAAATGCCCGGGGGCGGATGGGCTTCCTGTTTCTTTCTTTCTTCGACATTGGGATCTCATGGAAGGTGGCCTTCGCATTGCCTTCAATGAGATTATGCTCACAGGTGCCATGCCAAAGAGGCTCACAGAGGGCTTAATACATTTGATCCTCAAGGAGGGTGGTGATAGATTGGAAATGCGGCACTGGAGACCCATCACCCTTCTAGGAACGACCTATAAGATTTTCGCCAAGGCCATCAGCAGGCGACTTCAGCCTTCTCTCCCAGACTTGATCCAGGATACTCCGACTGGTTTTGTTCAAGATCGGAGCATTCTGGACAACATCTTTACCTTCTGGGAGGTGACAGCTCCGGCCAAGATGCAACAAACAGGACATCATTGTGCTACTCCTAGACTTTGAGAAAGCTTATTGACAGGGTGGATTTTGCCCGGATTTTAGCCCGCACTCCGAGACTTGGAGGCCCGTGGCCGCAGAGTACTAGATGGATCTTCACAGAGATGCGAGCCCGTGGTTTCAGTCCTGCCTTTGAGGAGAGATTTGCAGCCAGTCTACTTCGTGCTTGGGATCATCTCAGACCAGCCCTTAGACAGATTGTTTCAGTGGCCTCAGAGGAGCAGCTTTGGCAGCCTTTGATGTGGAACCCCTTGATTCGTTTGCCCAATGGCCAGATGCTAGGGGCCCGACTGCACATCTTGGGGTGCCTTGAGCATGGGACCAGCCAGGTCTCTTGGAGATTGGATTGCACACAGGCAGTTACCTCAGGAGGAGGAGGAGAGAGGCATGATAGGGATCCGGGGTAGAAACAGGCTTAGCATCGACATCGACTCAGCTATTCCTCAAGAGTGGTTGACTCCTATTCTAGAGCTGACCCCCCCAGTGTGGCTAGGCGTGTTCACCAGACACGATATGCTTGTGGCGGTCCATGGAGCAGATGAGGACAATGGTCTGCTCACTTTTTCTATTGGATTACATGGCAGATTAGAGAGATCAGAGCACCCCTTGGAGGATTTCAGAGGCTGCACCTTGCAGAGGGTGAGGGTGATTGGTTTTTGGGCACGGGCATGGCACATAGATCCATCACCGGCCAAGGTAGCCAGGGAGAGATTTTGGCGGTTATGGATTTGGGAGTGCCGACCTCTAACGCGGTTGCATTGGGACCTTGGAGAGTGGACTTGGCATGATCCCATAGATCGGGTGGAGATTTTGGATGCCCCTTTCTTTGCATATACAGCACGGCTCGGCCGCAGGGTCCAGACGTCGCAGATAGATGGCACACCGGCAGCAGCAGCACACTGGTAGTCTCAGGGCCTATCACAGCACTTCCTTGCAGATTTCTGGAAGAGGCCTTGGGACAGCTTTTGGCCGAGGTAGATCACTCTCTTCCTTTGGCTGACGGCACACAGGAGTCTGGCGGTTGGTACTTTGTTGGCAGTCGGAGGTCGGTCAGCAGCTTGCTCGAGGTGCGGCCATCCCCAGGAGTCTCAACGACATTGCCTTTGCGATTGCCCAAAGGCTCAACAGATTTGGCAGCGGATTCTCTGCATCTTCTCTATGGACATGGCATTGACCCGGATCATCACTTGGGGTACTGTCCCTTGGGCCACCGAGGCTAGAGTGGCAAGGACTTATGAGGAGGATGGGGGAGGACCCTCCCTTCGGGTCTCCCACCATTGGATTGCAGTAGTACCAGTCAGCCCCACCGGCAGGTGTCTGGCGACCAGGTTCATGCCAGCGATGGATCATGGGAGATTTGCAGTAGCATAGTAGCCTGGCACATCTGACGTGCTAGGTGTAGCGAGGCCATCGAGGGTACCCACACTCCGCCGGCTGAGACCATTAGGAGCATATGGCTCGACATCATTCACACCCTCCGTGGTCAGTGGGGGAAGCTGCAGGGAGGTTCTGACCGCATGCGGAAGCGGTGGGAAGCCTTCTTGAGACTTTGGAGGCCTGGCCCTTTCCTCATAGATAGAGGCGGTGACCCCATTTGGCATTACTGACCACCTGTATGGTTGTTCCCCCCCCCTCCCCCTGTATGAGATAGCCTTTTCCTCATAGAGCGGCCATCCGGAGGAGAAGCATCTCTTTCTGTCATGTGCATCAAAGATGCCATGGACATTCTCAGGGTGCTGGTCGAGAAAAGGCAGCCAGATAAAGAGAATGAACCAGATAGAGTTAGGATTTGAGCACAAGAGGACAAGTGTGGACTTAGAGCAAGGCCTGGCGGGCTTCTTGACAGTGCGTTAGAAGCAAGGACAGTTGGTCGGCTGAACCAGAGGACAAGGCAGCAGTCGGCGCATCATGATCAAGGGGAAAGTATTCAGGTCGGGCAGCGCTGAAGGGATTTTATGGAATGTGGACGGGCCGACCAATAGTCGGCCAGTTGGCCAAGCCTTTGTGAAGTCCTATAAAAGGGACCATGTGCTCATCATTGAAGACATTCAGTCCTTTAGGGATTGGATCTTTAGGGGTCCAAGTAGGGACCAGGATTTTGGTGTTTATCACGCTTTTATGAAGACAGCCTAGGGCTGTAGCAAAGTACCCTTTTTGTACTATATCAATATACTGAATTTCCAGCATATCTCTCTCCCTCCTCTCCATATCTGCGTTTTGCATCAGTATGTTTCCAGGAGTGTTTAGGGCTGAAAGAAGACCCCCAGAGCTTTCGCGTGTTACATTGGTATCAGAGCTTTAGGCTCAGCAAAGCTAAACACTGATTCAGTCCCATGGTGTACAGGTCCAAGGTACAGGAAAGTACACGGATACGAAGCCCAAGGCAAGGAACACAAAATCGGGAAGAGCTCCCAGGAGATTTGTTGGTGGTGTTCCACAAAGCCAGAGGGGATGGCAGTCCTGTGAGCCAGATAGGTTCTCGGGCAACGGTCCCAAGGGAGGATTATCCTCCAAGGGTGATGAGAGAGTGCCAGACTCATTTCTCAGGAATGAAGGTCACGGCAGGAATGGATGGTGGACTAGATGGAACAGATGCATAGATCTTATTGGGAGTCAGAGTGGTTTTGGAGAACGGGCCGGGCTTTCAGAGAAAAAGGGTTGCCAAGGGATGGATGGATGACAGAGGGACTTCGGGAAAAGATTTGGGATGATGACAGTCATCCAAAAACAGGTTGGAATCCCGTCATCAAGTTTAGCAGAGGGGGATGTCATGTGCATCAAAGATGCCATGGACATTCTCAGTTGTTGGTCCAGAAAAGGCAGCGAGATAAAGAGAATGAGCCAAATAGAGTTAGGATTTGAGCACAAGAGGACAAGTGTGGACTCAGAGCAAGGCCTGGAGGGCTTCTTGACAGTGCGTTAGAAGCAAGGACAGTTGGTCGGCTGAACCAGAGGACAAGGCAGCAGCCGGCGCATCATGATCAAGGGGAAAGTATTCAGGTCGGGCAGCGCTGAAGGGATTTTATGGAATGTGGACTGGCTGACCAGCAGTCGGCCGGTTGGCCAAGCCTTTGTGAAGTCCTATAAAAGGGACCATGTGCTCATCATTGAAGACATTCAGTCCTTTAGGGGTCCAAGTAGGGACCAGGATTTTGGTGTTTATCACCCTTTTATGAAGACAGCCTAGGGCTGTAGCAAAGTACCCGTTTTGTACTATATCAATATACTGAATTTCCAGCATCTCTCTCTCTCTCTCTCTATACTATCTGCGTTTTGCATCAGTATGTTTCCAGGAGTGTTTAGGGCTGAAAGAAGACCCCCAGAGCTTCCACGTGTTACACTTTCCCTTTGATCATTTGTCTCCTGCCCTTATATGAGGTGAGGCCGTATTTAGCCGTCGTGGTTGTACTTAGCCCTTTGCGGCTGTTTTTCTTTAACTAATTGAAGGATCTTTTTCCCGGAAAAAGGGCCTATCGTGCCAAGCAGCCTATGAGGCATCTTCAAATCCCAGAATTTGAGGTGGGCAGCCTTATCGCTTGGTGCATTTGAGGTCTCATTGCAAGCAAACCATCAAGGGGGTTTGCCACCCTTCCACAAGAGGTTGAAATGGAAGAATCCATGAGAGAATGAGTAATGGTGAGGACGAAGATGTGAATGGGTAAATATTTCCCTCTCAAGTAACCCAAGCTTACCTCACCGTCAGGTCCTATACGTGATGTCCTATCCATTCCTTTGTTACAGTTTCATTAATTTTAATCTCTTTTAACCCTAGGGGAAGAACTAAAACCTTTTAACCTCATTTATCTCATAAGTCACTCTACATGGCTTGGTTTTCAGAGTGGTTCATACTACTGCGATCATTATAGTCAGTTCCACACCCTTGTTTTGCAAATGGGCTTTACTAGATTTTGTTTATCATGACAGTTATGTAATATGTATACAGCATGGAGGGAATGGCATTCTGCACCAACTCTTGTATGTTGATGATCTTGTTTCTTGTCCCATAAACAAGCAGAAGGAAGAAACAATCAAAATAGTGAGGTTCTTTCACTTCAAACAAGTGCTTTAGAAGCACTTTCAGACCCTTGGATCATAGATGTAAAAAATTGTTTGGTCGATGCCGTGGCTGTGCAGCTATGGTGGGGGATGTTAATTTGTATATGAATGATGCTGATGAGACAACTGCAGCAGAAATTGAGATCATGATTGCAGAAATAGATTGGTAAAATGCCATTATTTTGATAATGTCAAATTCGCTGTAGTAATTTAAAAGTACCCTAAACCCTCTTTTGAGAACTTGATCTTATTTGCTCACTCAATGTTTTGGAGGGGATTACTTTTTTGGAACATGCTATGGATTCAGTCGAGGAAAGGGACTTGGAAGAGAAGCTGTGCAGCTGATGATGGCTTATGCCATTGAGCACTTGAACATATCGAAGTTCCGAGCTAAGATTGGGGACATAAACCTGCCTTCTCTCCACCTGTTTCGAAGTCTGGTAAGCTGTGGCTGTTATCATTGCAATTTTTTTTTACATTGTTTGGATCTTGATATATTGTCGCTAAAGATGTCGTTTATTGCAGGGACTCAAAGATGTCAGTCATAGTAGCGTCTTCAACCAGGTAAGATGTCTTTTTTTTGGAGTAGTATGTTATATTAGGCATCGTAGTTAGTCCATCTGGGGGATGTGTGGTAGGGCCTCTTGGGCAAGAGCCCACTGACGTATTTCTTTTCTGAGAGTAAGGGTCCTGAACATTGGATCTTTGCTGGTGGGCGTGGGCTCAGGCAGCCTACCAGTCTGAGCTGGCAGTCCAGCTCACGGACACAAAAGCTTCACGTGTGCCTTAGCCGGATGAAGTGTTGTACCTCTGCTGCTAGCCAATAGATCTGCGGCTTGTTCTGACAGAAGTACCAAGGTTCATTGTTGTACGGGTCCACCAGCAGGTTTTTGAAGTCTTTGGCAGCACCCATTGTGACCAGCATCAAGCACCCACTGTACACACCTTGTTGTGATAGGCTGCCCAAAGCAAGGCAAGCAGCCAAACTTCCGGTGCTGCCTTGTCTGAACCGGGCATAGAATTGTTCTGGTTTAGAAACTTTTGCTTCGTTTTCTTAATTAAGGGGGGATTCACAAACCGATTGCAGACAGAGTCCCCATGCTTGTGGCCCTTCTGGACTCAACCTTGATGAAAAAATTTAAGCTGCTTCTCAGAGTTATTTACATTCACATGCTTTATAAACTACCTCCCTCCAGGCACACATTGTCAGTCAGAAAATTGAAATCTGAAGGCAATGAATCCCTTGGTGTAGGCAAGGAGATACCTTAGAGGTGGACACCTTGGCTTATCGATTGCAGGGGTGGTGGGGCAAGGCCACTGTCACTAAATCAACAAAGATGGAATGCTAAATAGAGTGAGGATATGGACAACGGTGTGGTTGTGGTAGGTTGCAGGTGTACAAGTGTATACTAGCTTGCACAATGACATGATGAATTTGAACCTCTTTCTCTCACCTCTTCTTCCCCACGCTTTGGGGACAACTGGTTGACCATAACAACAATTGCACAACATGCAGACTTGTATGTTTAAACAAAAAATTCATGTGAGTGGTATGTTAAAATTTGTGCATCTCATTGAGGTCCTTAAATTGGTGCCTAAGTATTTTTCCATGTTTGCTAGTTGTGGGATGCTGCCGGCCAGCTTCATGATGGCAGTCGGCCAGCTACATACCTTCCCATGTAAGGGGCCTCTCTCCCACTTGTGAAATCAATCAATCCCAGCACATATCATCCATCGCCCCTCTGCTGGCTGCTTCAACCCCTTGTAATCTCATGCTATGATAATAGAACTTGATCATTGCCTACTCTCTCTGACTCTCTCTACTTTGTCTCTTGTGATTGCTTCCACGTGTGCATAGTTTCACATGGTATCAGACGTCTAGGTCCTTTCTCTCCACCTCTTGGCGACCCTTTCTCTCCCTCATCTGGGTTTTCTTGGAGCAAGAAGTGCTGCTTCGTTTTGTCCTCAGTGGCTGCAGTTTCTCCTTCTGCGCGCTCTTCTCATCAGCGGTTTTCATCTTGCGGTGCTCCTGCCCCTGCATCATCTGCAAGGCGTCACGGTGCAACCTTGGTGGCCTGCGTTTTTGCTTCTTCGAGCAGTTTTGCAGCAGCTGGTGGTGTTTGGGCTGTGTTGGTGATCGGTGGGCTGTTGTGTACAGCAATGAAAGGTGATTTCTTCGCGTGTGGTGCAGCCCGACAAGCAGCTTTGACAGTACCTCTTCTTCCCTGGCTTTCCTCCCTTCTTGGGTGTTTTCCGGAGGTTTTATGAGGGACTTCCAGCCCCTTCTTTCCTCAGTTTTCTGAGGGAGCTGATTGTTTCTCGTGCTCTTATCCATTGGATGTACTTGAGAAGTCTTGGAGTGTTGAGATTTGAGGTTTTTAAGCGGTTTTCTTGCAGCGGTGGTGTTTCTTTTGCTGTGGATATGGCTCCCCCGTGCATGACAAAGGAAGACAAGCTTGATGGGACAAATATGGTCGCCACCAAAGCTTTGCGATGCCAGGTCATTGCCAATCTTTTAGATTTTGATGACCTAAGCTCCCTCCTATTGGAAGAGGAATCAGTCCTCATGACACAGGGTAAATTAAACGTTTTGTCTCCTGATCTGGATCATGCCTTAGCATCAGTGCAGAAGAAGATTCGGAGTTGTTGCTACTCGTATGGGAAGAAAGCACATTTGTCTAAGGACTACTTGTCAAAGAAGATGGACAAGGGCAAGGGCAAGTCTTCATTCTAGAAGAGGGGCAAAGACAGGACACATGATAGTGATTCAGATGCTTCTAGTGACTCATCTAGGCCTCCGAGGGCGCTTCCGGCTCATGAGGACGAGGATGGTGTTCTTCTCTAGTTATACAGATAGTTTTCCTCCATGTGCTTCTAGCCAGAGGAGGCTTGTGGTGGGCGGGAGAGGGGGCTATCAGCAGCTCCTCATTTCTGGTGTGCATGGGACACGTGTTGGAGTTCTAAGCATAATAAATAATCTGGTAGGTAAAGGTCAATTTTGATAGCTATGGATCGGTTGTGTTTCAGATTCATTGCTTGGTGTAGCAGAAGCTATGGACTGGATGTGTTCCAAGTTCATTGGTCGAGGTTTTGGGAGGTGATGCGTTCACAATCTACTGTTGGGGTGAATGGAGTTCACTGCACACTATTTTGGGAATTCAGAGCCAAGTAGATTTCTTTGCTGTTTAGGGTGGCATTGTGTTTTCAAGAGACAGGTTGGCAGGTGCATCTTTTGCGGTGTATTCAGTGTCCATGGTTGCATCTTCTTCATCAGTTTTCTTCTTCCGACTTTTGCACACTATGAGCTGTAGAGGGGGTGTTAGAATTTGTGCATCTTATTGAGTGTGGGATCTGAACCTTATTTTGGCGCCTATGTTTCTTTCCCATGTGTGCTAGTCGTGGGATGGTGTCAGCCAGCTTCATGGGGGCAATTGGCCAGCTATGCCATCTACTTCACACATGACATGGCAGACATATATACTGGCAGAGTAGAGGATGGGCTCCTACTCATGGATCCCCTGGCACCTATGGATACCATTACAGCAGCCCAGCTGGCATCACTCCTACACACGGCTGCATTACAGAGCTTCCCACATCGTGTCCACTCAGGAGAGCCTGCGAGATCTGGGACTATGTCCCGGAACAGATGGTATGATGACGAGTGTAGAGCCCTATACTCACGGCTGCGCATACAGAGAGCCTTGGGAGCCATCACAGAGCAGGAGTCGAGGAGAGAGATGAGGAGACTTACTCGCCGCAAAAGGCGGGCCTTCGCAGAGATACAGGAGCTAGAGATCTTTCATTTCTTCATGAGTAGAGATAGCCCTATCTCATGGCGGCACTTCAGAGATCCCCGGACACCGACACCCATTGCAGACCCACAGACATGGCACACATATGCAGAGGGCCTATACCACGCCCCACAACAGCCACCTATACCTTAGCCACAAGAGCCTCGATCTACCACAGCTAGCTTCTTTACCCACTCGATGGTAAAGGAAGCTATCCGCCGCCTGCAGCATGGACGGGCCGCCGACCATATGGGCCTGCAGGGTGAGCATCTCATATATGCAATAGATTCTTTGGCTCCTTTTCTTGCACACCTGTTTAACAGGGCACTAGCAGAGGGTTTGCCTGCGGAGTGGACGATGCACACCATTGTGTCGATTCACAAAACACGGGATATGCTCGATCCGAGTAACTACAGGACGGTTATGGTTTGGCCACGTGTTGGCCGAACTCTATGGTGCAGTGTTGGAGCAAGAGCTAAGCTTATATGCTGAGCGAGCAAGTTTACGCTCATCAGGGCAGGCAGGCTTCAGGAGAGCTTTCTCTACCATAGACCATGTATTCACTTTGAGATGTATGATTGATCAGGCCAGAGTGAGGAAGAGAAAACTCTATTGCTGCTTTGTGGATTTCCGCAAGGCATTTGACACAGTACCACGAGAGAGGCTCTTTCAGCGCCTGCAGTCTCTTGGCATACCAGTAGATATGACATGGGGCATCTATGCATTATATGAGCAGGTTTTTGGGCGAGTCAGATGTCCAGGAGGTATGTCCGAGACTATTGCTAGTACCATTGGTGTGAAGCAAGGATGCCCACTTTCCCCCACGCTATTTGGGTTATACATTGATGAGGTGGCTGACTTCATTACACGGGGAGGCGGAGATGGAGTTGATTTAGCAGGTACCTCAGTACATATTATGCTTTATGCTGATGATATTGTATTAGTGTCTGAATCTCCAGGAGGTCTACAGCAGCATCTACATGCACTCGATGATTTCTGCACACAGAGGGGTCTTACTGTGAACCTTGGGAAAACCAAGGTTATGGTCTTTCATACATCGAGATAGTGCAGGAGTCAGCTGACATTCACTCTCGCAGGACGCCAGGTGGAGGTGGTTGTTGGAGTAAAGGCATTATGCCCACCCTTATAGTGTGTACAAGCCCATAAGTTTTATAGTACATAGTACACTTAGTACTTTTAATGTACTAAGTGCACTATGTGTACTAGAGCAAATATACATGTGTGATAGGGGAGTCACACAGTCATACTTTGTGAGTTGACTTATCCCCACACGTCTCTCTCTCTCTCTCCCTTCTTCTCTGTGTGTGTCTCCCACATGAAACCCTAACCGTTTCAGCTGAGCTTATTTAGCTCCTTCAACTGGTATCAGAGCTTTGGTCCCAAGGCTAGGGTACTCTTCTTCTACATGTGTTTCACCTGGGCACTCTTCGGTGAGAGAAGGTGCCTCCCTATTTTCGTCAATACAGCGGAAGCCGAGGTGGGTTGCGCAACTGGTGCCCTTCAAGGCGAGGAGGCAGCTGGATGTGCCCGTCCAGATCGGAGCCCTGGCCCCTGAGGAGTATGTGAAGGAGGTGGAGCGTGTTGTGAAGATCACTTTCCCAGACTCTGCCCGCATCCGCTACATGGGCGACTCCACTTGGCGAGCCACCCTCAAGCCCGTCGCCTTCTTCCCGACTCGCTGGGGCAGCGCTCGTAGCAGGTGAGGCGCCTAGAGCGAAGCTCCGCCAGCCTACAGTTCCATCCCCGTCTCGCCGCCAGCCTGCGGTTTCATTCCCGCGCGCACCCGCGCTCCACCTGGAGCACGCATGAGCCCTGCAAGAAACCCGACGCTACTGATGAGGCCATGGCGTGATCGCTGCAGAGCTCCTCAGCTACCGCCCACCTGCACAGCAGCAGCAGCAGCAGCAGCAGCAGCAGCAGCAGCAGCATCAGCACATGAGTCAGCAAATACGAAGTCCCTCCCCCCCCCTTTTCCTGCAACAAAAATCAGAAATTTCAGAGGTATTTGCTTCAATTTTGGGATTTGCATGTCCATTATCATCAATTGAGCAGGTACAGGTCCTAATGGTTCAGATTTGAGCACAATTGGCAACATTGGGTGACATTGGTCACATTCAGGGTCAATTGGCAAGAAATTGGGTGTTAACATTTGGGGCTTTTGATGTAATTGTGCCATTGGGCATTCATACATGCTGTATGATGTGAGCAATCTCACATTCGGGGCTAAATTGCAAGAAATTGGAGTGCAAATCAAAGGGCTTTTGTGCCAATTGGGTTGATTTGCATGCAGGCACTGGCATTTGATGCTTTGGGCAATGTGTTGATGCCTGTCAAGCACTCAATGTGTCAGTAAATCAAGGGGCTTTTATGTATTGGATGTATATGTGGCGAGGGGGAAGCATTGTGAAGACTCTGGATGCCTTCATGTGCATTAATGTACCATTCATGATCAGAAATTGATCTTGAATCAAGGGGCTTTTCAAGATTTGTGCTTGTTGAGCTTGGCAGAGCAGCAGGGAAGACTTTTATGCCTTGAACCCTCAGTAATCCACTTGCAGTCAAGGGGCTTTTGCCCAATTTCTGTCCGGGACTGTTGTATGCAGTGGTGGGGACTGTCAAGGTCTGATTTTCACTCATTTGGACAGCCAGGAGAGCATTTATTGCTACTATACTTGCTGGTACAGATTTGGTACAACTTTGTACAAGTTTTGGCATGGCTGTACATTGATTTGAGTGAGGAAAAGGCTCATTTTCAGCTGCTGTACTTGTGGGTACAGATTTGGTACATCATTGGTGAGCACTTCGTACTGTTGTACAGTATTTTGGAAGGGGAACAGAGCACATCTAAGGTGCTGTCATAAATCTGCAGCAACCAGATTTTGGTGATTTTATCACATTCAGTGGGAGGAGAGTTGCATTCGTGCTTCCGCAGTGGGAGACAAACTTTGGAAGAACAACTGTGAGCACTTTGTGTGCTTTGGTGCAGTGTTTGCACATCTTGCAGGGAGTCAGGCATTGATTGTGTCAAAGGTTGCATATTGCTATGGCAACCACAGGTGAGAGCTCTTCATTGCTTCACATCAAGAAGCTTGAAGGCTCACATAATTATGACATTTGGCAAACCCAGTGCTATAATGTGTTGCTCCAGAAGAAGCAGCACAAGCCCATCAAAGAAAGGGGTGTAATGCCCGCTTCTCTTACTGCTGAAGAATGGGAAGATATGGATGAGCTAGCAAGATCCACCATCATGTTGTCTGTGTCAGACTCTTTACTTTTCAGCATACGTGAAGAGAAGACAGCTTGGGGAATGTGGCAAAGATTGTAGGACTTGTATGCCCAGCAAAGTGCCTCAAGCAAAGTGTATTGGTTGAAGAAACTCATAGGTCTTCAAATGAAGGAAGGGGCGTCTATGACAGCCCATCTAAATGAGTTTAATGGTGTTGTCAGCAAGGTCATCAATCAAAAGTTGGCAATGGACGATGAGTTCAAAGCCACCTTTCTCTTATGCACTTTGCTAGAGAGTTGGGACACATTCAGGACAGCCACTAGCAATTCAAATGCTATGCTGTCATATGCAGATGTGGAGGGTGCTCTCCTTCAAGAGGAGATGAACAGGAAGAACAACTCTATTGGAAAGTCCAATGCAATGAATGCACGTGGGAGATCCCAGCAAAGGGGTAAAAGCCAAGAACGGGGAAGGAGCAAGTCCCGCTCCAAAAAGGACTTGGAATGCCATTATTGTGGCAAGAAGGGACATTTCAAAAAGCAATGCTACAAATGGAAGAATGATCAAAAAGAAAAGGGCAAAGGCAAAGACAAAGACAAAGATGAAGCCAAAGATGCAAAGCCAAAGGGCAAAAGTGGAGTCAAGATTGAAGAAGTCAATGTGTCACATGCAGGTGACAGTGAGGATGAAGTCCTATTCATGTCTTCACTTGATGCCCATTCACTCCATGCAGGAGATGGTCATGGTATGCACTCATGGATCATTGATTCAGGTGCCTCCTTTCATGTCACAGGTTGCAGAGACTTGTTTGTTAGGTATACTGCTGGCAATGAAGGAGTAGTTTATTTGGGTGACAACCATGAATGCCAGATTCTTGGCAGAGGTGATGTGAGGCTTGTGTTTTCAGATGGCTCACAGCTTATGCTCCATGATGTCAGGCATGTGCCTGAGAACAAGAAGAACCTGTTTTCTACTGGACAGCTTGATGATGCTGGTTATGTTACCACATTTGGTGGTGGAAAGTGGAAGATTAGTAAGGGGTCATTGGTTGTTGCCAGAGGCTCTAAGGTGGACACTCTTTACTTCATGCATGCTAATGTTTGTCACCATGCTAATGTAAATACAACCGAGCTGCCGGAAATCTCTGTGGCATAGCCGGTTGGGACACATGAGTGTCAAAGGAATGGAGCAATTGTCTCGTTTTGGTTACTTGCCTTCTCTAAAGTTCTCAAGTTTTCAGTTTTGTGAGCATTGTATATATGGCAGGCAACTCCAGTGCCCCCACAAGAAAGCTCTTGGACAGAAAGATGCTTAGTTAGAGCTTGTGCATATAGATGTAAGTGAGATGCCTCAGCTTTCTTTGGGAGGGGCAAAATATTTTGTCTTTTATTGATGATGCCACATGCAAGGTGTGGGTTTATCCTCTTCGTTTGAAGAGTGATACATTCTCAGTGTTTGAGAAGTTTGTTGCTCATGTTGAGAATCAAACTGGCAAAACACTGAAGGCTTTGCGTTCCGACAATGGTGGAGAGTATACGTCCAAACAGTTTCAGGACTTTTGTGATGCTAAAGGCATCAAGAGGGAGCTCTCTGCTCCTTATGATCCTCCACAAAACGGGACAGCAGAGAGGATGAATAGGACCATTCAGGAGAAGGTCCGTTCTATGTTGTCACATGCTGTGTTACCTCATGGTTTTTGGGCTGAAGCTGTTATGACAGCCGTTCATCTTATAAACAGGTCACCTAACACGAGGCTTGGTGGGAAAGTGCCAGAGGAAGTATGGACAGGGAAGCCTCCGTCCTACAAGCACTTGAGAGTGTTTGGTTGTGTTGCGTACGTGCACATACGCAGGGAAAAACGCACCAAACTTGATCCTAAGTCTCACAAATGCATATTCCTAGGATATGGTGACAGGGTATAGACTTTGGGATCCAGTGAATAGAAAGATTATACGCAGCAATGATGTCATTTTTGATGAAACATGCATGTATAAGGAGCCTGCAAGGCAACAGGAGCCTGGCAGAGTCATCTTTGATGATGATGGACATCATGGACAACAACCAAGGGCTGTAAATCAGCCATTACAGCAACAAAACCAGCCCTTAAATGGTGCTGAAAATGGTCCAAATGGACAGCCAGAGATGGCAGAAGATATCCCTATGGATATCCCACAGTTAGAGGAGATACCGGGCATGATCTTTCAACCTTATGGCATGGAACAGGAGCCACCAATAGGTGATATGCAGGCTGGACAGCAACCTGCAAATGATGATCATTGGGTACGGAGGTCCACAAGACCCTCCAGACCCCCTGACAGGTTTGTTCAAGGGGTTGACTACTTGATGCTCACTGACTGTGGGGAGCCCTCTTGTTATAAGGAGGCTTTACAGAGGGCAGACAAGGCTCTTTGGGAGCGTGCTATGAAGTCAGAGATGGATTCTCTACACAAAAATGGAACATGGAAGTTGGTGCATTTGCCTACAGGCAAGAAGGTTTTGCCATGCAAGTGGGTTTACAGGCTCAAAGTTGCACCTGATGCAAAGCCAAGATACAAAGCCAGGTTAGTGGCTAAGGACTTCAAGCAGGAATATGGTGTGGACTTTGATGAGATCTTCTCTCCAGTGGTCAAAATGACCACACTTAGAGCTGTATTAGCTTTGGTTGCTCATGATGATCTGGATTTGATTCAGATGGATGTGAAGACTGCTTTTCTTCACGGTGATCTCCATGAGGAGATATATATGCAACAGCCAGAGGGTTATGCAGTGAATGGAAAGGAGAAGCTTGTATGCAAGCTGAAAAAGAGTCTTTATGGGCTCAAACAGGCACCAAGGGAATGGTATCATAAATTTGATACATTCATGAAATCCCAGGATTTCAGGAGGAGTGACATAGATCACTGCTTATACACCAAGAAAGCTTTGGATGGCAGTCTATTGATCCTCATCTTGTATGTTGATGATATGTTGATTGCCGGGAAATCTCGTAAAGAGATGGATGCCTTGAAGAAGAGGCTGCATCAGACCTTTGATATGAAGGATTTGGGTGATGCAAATCACATTTTGGGTATGCGGATACTTCGGGACAGAAATCAGCATGTGTTGTATTTGTCTCAGAAGGAATACATTGGCAAAGTTTTGCAGAGGTTCAATATGGAGGGGGGGAAGAAGACTAGTACTCCTTTGCCTCCATATGTGAAACTCAGTGCTATGGACAGCCCACAGTTGGATAGTGACAGGGCTGATATGGCCAAGATTCCGTATGCTTCAGCTTGTGGCAGTCTCATGTATGCCATGGTTGCTACTACCAGGCCGGACATTGCATTTGCAGTGGGAGTGGTTACTAGATACATGGCCAACCCTGGCAAGAAGCATTGGGAAGCAGTGAAAAATGTCATGAGATACCTGAAGGGCACACAGGATATGTGCATCTGCTTTGGCAAACAGGATGCATTAGTGCATGGTTACACGGATTCGGATTATGCCGGTCATCCAGATAACCGGAAGTCTACTACCGGTTATGTGTTTACATTCACAGGAGGTGCTGTGTCATGGATATCCAGGATGCAGAAGTGCACTACCTTATCTACTACAGAGGCCGAGTATATTGCAGCCACAGAGGCTTGCAAGGAGGCATTATGGCTATCTCGGTTAGTGGTTGATTTGGGTTATACAGGGGATATTCCATTGTTGCATTGTGACAGTCAGAGTGCCATCCAGTTGGCAAAGAACCCTGTCTTTCATGCAAAGACGAAGCATGTGGATGTGAAGTATCACTTCATCAGAGAGGTGATAGAGAACAAGCTGATTTAGCTTGTCAAGATTCATACGGATGACAACCCGGCTGATCTGTTGACAAAGAGTTTGCCTCCAAAGCGGTTTGCTCATTGCAGACACTTGATGGGCATTGGATGAGGCCAGTTTCAGCCTTGAAATGGCCTTGTATATTATCATGTACATGCTGATTTTTTTTTTCTTTTCCTTCACTTAAGGGCACATTGCCTTTAAGTGGGAGGTTGTTGGGGTAAAGGCATTATCCCACCCTTATTGTGTGTACAAGCCCATAAGTTTTATAGTACATAGTACACTTAGTACTTTTAATGTACTAAGTGCACTATGTGTACTAGAGCAAATATACATGTGTGATAGGGGAGTCACACACTCATACTTTGTGAGTTGACTTATCCCCACACGTCTCTCTCTCTCTCTCCCTTCTGCTCTGTGTGTGTCTCCCACATGAAACCCTAACCGTTTCAGCTGAGCTTATTTAGCTCCTTCAGTGGTGACATCATACGTGTACCTAGGGGTTACCTTCTCTGCAGCAGCCACACGCTTCACCATGGGTTCAGCAGCCAGAGCTAGATTGACACGGGGCATAGTCACAAGGGACGGGGGACGGGGACGAGGACGGGATGGGGGACGGCCATAAGTAGGGAACGGGGACAGGGGAGGGAACGACACTCAAAAAATACTTTTTTTTTAAAATTTTTCTACTCTACACTTATTCTACTTTGGAAGTACATCAAAATGAGCACAAATTTACACTAAAATGGTAAGCTTTTGAGTCATATTAATAATTAAGTAGATACAAAATGAGTCATGACTCAAGAGTCAGGAGTCAAGACTAAGCCTTCAGGAGGCAGAATACATGGACGGACTCAAATGAGTCAATGACAAAAAAGTGCTGAAGACTAGAGGCTAGAGGCTAGAGCTAAGTAGTAAGGCCCATGAATCATGATCCATGAATGATCATCCACGTGAATTGCTCGCCTCATGGTCGTGGGTAGCTTGTGCCAAAGAAGCACCAAGCTCATCCTTAGTCTCATCCTCATTGGCATGCTGCTCCTGCACCTCATCCTCTTGTTGCTCTTCTTGTTGACTCATCTCCCACTCGGTGAAGGAATCTGCCTTCTTGGTCACGCTCTTGCAAAGCATTCGCAAGTTCGCGCTGACGAAGACAAGGTCATTGGCACGCTCTACCCCGAGTCGGTTCCTCTTCCTAGAGGCAATGTGGTTGTAGGTACTCCAAAGTTGCTCCAAGCAAGAGGAGTTGACGGCCTGGCTAAGTATGCGGATGGCAAGCTGCTGTAGCTCCGGTCCATCTGAACCAAAGTCCTCCCACCATAGAGCAGCACCAACTTTGGAGCAGTCAACCTGTGCATCATGACAGCCATAGGAGCCATGAAATGACCTGTACATCGAAAGCTGGTCCTTGATCTTGCGCCTAACCGATGCATCAGGCACAAGATGATCCAAGATGATCCTCCATCCAGCGCTCACGTCCCCGTCGCTCTCCTGCTTGTTGCCTTGGAATTCTGGATCCACCACATAAGCTGCTGCATGCAATGGAGAGTAGTAGGAATTCCACCTTTCTAGACACAAGGCATGGATCTCCTCGTATTTGTCTTCGTCAGGCACGAAGTCTTTCAACTTCTCTATCATGCGATCCATGGCCTCGTAGACCTTGCCTATGCATGGTTGCATAGCGTCTACAATCCTCAATAGGTGGACTATGGGCCTCACCATAGCATCTGTGGTCTTCATACGCTCCCACCAAGAGGCGTCATCCGCCCGTAGCCTACACTCTTGGCCAGTGTTTGTATGGGACTCTTGTATGGTGACAAACTCGTCGCTAAGGAAAAGCCCCCTCAAAGCACTGCTACAATCCTTCAACCGGTCCAACATGAGAAAGTTGTAGGCAAACCGGGTGTCGGAATATTTGAGGAGAGAGAGACAGGACCTCTTGTTGAGCTCATGCCGAAGTCTTTGGAGGACAAAGGAGACCATGGTGTTGGCCTCCTCAATGAGCGGGCTGATCCTTGGTAATGCCCCGATGTCCTTGAGGAGGTTGTTTAGGCAATGAGCCATACAAAAGGACACCGTGACATGTCCATACATACCTTGGAGAATAGCTCCCGCCGCAAGGCTCCCCATCCGCAACAAAGCCCACTACATGCTCGGGGCCAACGATCTCCATGGTGGTAGCCCACTCCGCCGCAAGCACATCCGCGCTCTTCCCAGTGCCGGATGCATTATGAGATGAGATGAAGTATATCTCTCCGCGGGAATATGCAACCATGCCGTGAATACTCCTCTTGCGGATGACTTCTTCAAATAGCGGGTGTAAAGTAGGCTTCCCGCCAACAAGCCCATCTTCCTCGTCACTTTAGCAAGACCCAAAAAAGTAAGGTACCGTGTTTGATAGAGAAAAAAGCTCCCAGCCAATGCTGGTAGCACAGCATATGATGCAGCAAACCATGCCAAAGGCCTGGCAATCTCTAGCTTACTAACCAACTCCATAAGCTTCATTGCTTGCTGTTTCACAATCTCAATAGCTTCCCCCCTTTTGTTTCACCATCTTCTTGTTCTTGAATGGTCTCGATACCTTGAAATTGAAGGACTTCTCCTTCACTAGTGCACCAACCACCAATTGACTGGCCACCAAAGTAGAGAAAGCTGCAAATAGAACCAAAAGGCACAGCAAAGACGCTCCATATTACTGCCCATGAGTTTAAACCAGCCCAAAAATTCACTTGTTGCCAAGGCACGATGGTCCAAGGCCATGGAGAAGGGGTCCTTTCCCCACCGCAGGTGGATCAAGAGCACCTATGGATGGGTTACTTTGCACGAAAGGGGGAAGGAGGGGGGCGGTGGAGCCGACGAAAAAAGAAAAAAGGTGTGGGGAGAGTACATAAAAAGTGGGGTGGTAGGTTGGTCGATGAAGAGGGGAAAGGGTTGGGGGAGGTCACAAAAGGGGGGGGGGGTGGGCCATGAAAAAAGCAAGCAAAGAACCTTCACTGCCTTCAGGGCAAAGTTGTGTCAGAAGAACAGAGAAGGACAAAACTTTGAATTGGGCTATGGCCTCCACAACTGCAGAGGCTCCCAACACCTTCAACTGAGCTGGGATCCCCACAATGATATTCAACCTGCTGACCAGAATTATGTTTGACAGCATGCAAATCGATAACAGGATCTGCACAGCCATGAGAACCTGACGAGGTGATGACTTCTTCAAATAGCGGGTGTAAAGTAGGCTTCCCGCCAACAAGCAAGACCCAAAAAAGTAAGTACCATGTTTGATAGAGAAAAAAGCTCCCAGCCAATGCTGGTAGCACAGCATATGATGCAGCAAACCATGCCAAAGGCCTGGCTTACTCACCAACTCCATAAGCTTCATTGCTTGCTGTTTCACAATCTCAATAGCTTCCCCCCTTTCGTTTCACCATCTTCTTGTTCCTGAATGGTCTCAATACCTTGAAATTGAAGGACTTCTTCTTCACTAGTGCACTAACCACCAATTGACTGGCCACCAAAGTAGAGAAAACTGCAAATAGAACCAAAAGGCACAGCAGAGACGCTCCATATCTACTGCCCATGAGTTGAAACCAGCCCAAAAATTCACTTTTTGCCAACCGCAGGTGGATCACGAGCACCTATGGATGGGTTACTTTGCACGAAAGGGGGAAGGAGGGGGGCGGTCGAGGCGACTAAAAAAAAAAGGCGCGTGGAGAGTTCATAAAAAGTGGGGTGGTAGGTTGGTCGATGAAGAGGGGAAAGGTTGGGGGGAGTCGCAGAGGGGGGGGGGGGTGCATGCCATGAAGAAAGCAAGCAAAGAACCTTCACTGCCTTCAGGGCGAAGTTGTGTCAGAAGAACAGAGAAGGGCAAAACTTTGAATTGCGCTATGGCCTCCACAATTGCAGAGGCTCCCAACACCTACAACTGAGCTGGGATCCCCACTTTGATGTTCAACCTGCTGACCAGAATTATGTCTGACAGCATGCAAATCGATAACAGGATCTGCACAGCCATGAGAACCTGACGAGGTGATGACTTCTTCAAATAGCGGGTGTAAAGTAGGCTTCCCGCCAACAAGCCCATCTGCCTCGTCACCGTAGGAAGACTCAAAAAAGTAAGGTACCGCGTTTGATAGAGAAAAAAGCTCCCAGCCAATGCTGGTAGCACAGCATATGATGCAGCAAAAAAGTAGAGAAAACTGCAAATAGAACCAAAAGACACAGCAGAGACGCTCCATATCTACTGCCCATGAGTTGAAACCAGCCCAAGAAATCACTTGTTGCCAAGGCACGATGGTCCAAGGCCATGGAGAAGGGGTCCTTTCCCCACCGCAGGTGTATCAAGAGCACCTATGGATGGGTTATACTTTGCACGAAAGGGGGAAGGAGGGGGCGGTCGAGGCGACTAAAAAAAAAAAGTCGTGGGGAGAGTTCATAAAAAGTGGGGTGGTAGGTTGGTCGATGAAGAGGGGAAAGGGTTGGGGGGAGTCGCAGAAGGGGGGGGGGATTGGGGGTTGCATGCCATGAAGAAAGCAAGCAAAGAACCTTCACTGCCTTCAGGGCGAAGTTGTGTCAGAAGAACAGAGAAGGGCAAAACTTTGAATTGGGCTATGGCCTCCCTAATTGCAGAGGCTCCCAACACCTACAACTGAGCTGGGATCCCCACTTTGATGTTCAACCTGCTGACCAGAATTATGTCTGACAGCATGCAAATCGATAACAGGATCTGCACAGCCATGAGAACCTGACGAGGTGATGACTTCTTCAAATAGCGGGTGTAAAGCAGGCTTCCCGCCAACAAGCTCATCTGCCTCGTGCTGAAGCTTTCGGTCCCCCCCTGCTGCGCCGCCTGCACGCTCACCCCCCTCCCTGCCCTTGCGTCTGCTCTCTCCGCCTCCTCTCCGCACTCGCATCTGCTCCCCCCGCCTCTGCCCCTTCTCTTCAGCACACGCCGCCCCCTGCCCCATCTCCTTCGCGCCCCCCTGCATCCTCCCCTTCCTCCGCGACCCGCCCCCCTCCGCCTGCGTCCGCCTTCTCCTCCCCCCCTTTTTCGCGGTTTTCCTCCGCCCCCCCTGCCCCTTCGCCTGCCTCCGCCCTCTCCCCCCCCCGCCTTTTCGCTTTCCCTTTTTTCTTTCTCCCTTTCCCTTCCTCCGCGACCCGCCCCCTCTGCCTGCCTCCGCCCTCTCCCCCCTCCCCTTCGCGTTTCCTCCACCCCCCCCCCCCCCCCGCCCTTTTGCCGCCTCTGCCTTCCGCCCCTCCCCGCTCCGCCTTTTGTGCAGCTCGGTTCTTGCAGGACACTCCGTTTTCGCTTCGCCTTCGACTAAGCTTCAGACACCGATGGAGGCTCCTCCCGCCCCACCTCAGAGGGACTCTTCCGCAGCCCCCTCGCCCACCCCTGAGGATACCCCATCAGGTTTTCTCTTTTGCGAGAAGAGGAAGCGAGCGCCGCCGCAGAGGTGGAACGCCTCCAGGCACATTCCACCATCTGCCGGCACTCGCCCTAGCAGAGGGGAGATCCGGGATCTTCTCCAGGCCCGCCTTCTTGCGGATGTGGGCAATATCCTGGATGTTCAGCTACTGGGCCGCGGACACTACCAGATCGAGTTCGAGACAGCCCAGAGCGTGGCCCAGGTCCTAGCCATGAGTCCCCTTGACATCAGGGGCGCTCGGGCCTTCTTCAGACCTTGGCAGCATGGCTTCGACCTAGCAGCGGCCGAGCAGGGAGAGCGTCTATTCCATGTCATAGTTTGCTTCCCTGGACTCCGCCGCGAGTACCTTCCGCTCCTTTCCAGGATAGGAGCATTGGTGGGCTCGGTGCTTGGGCCCCACAGCAGCTTCAGTGGTGGCTACAGCAGCTGGCCTGCCTTCGGTCAGAGTTTTGGTTCCTGACATCTCCTCCCTTCCGAAGGTCATTCAGCTACCTAGGATAGGGGGTGGGGATGGATCGATCAGAGAGTGGAGTTCTCGGGCTCCCGAACCATTGTTTTATATGCAGACAGGTCCGCCACCTGGCCAAGGCCTGCCCTCGCAGGAGACCCCGACCTTCACCGCAGTAGTAGGCCCCCGATGGCCCGCCCACAGATGCGGCTCGGCAGGCAGTCTCCTGGATACGTGCTCAGCCCACAGAGACCTCGGATTGGAAGCCTGGACAGGGGCGCCGTAGAGGGAGACAGCCACAGCAGCATGCCCAGAGACCGATGCAGCACCAGTCACAGTCTCAGCATCACTGGGTTCCAGTGAGGAACAGCTTTGCTCCCCTCCAGGAGGAGACCCCAGCGCAGACTGAGGATCAGGAGATGCCAGCACCCCCTCCTTAGCCCCACCCCCACCCCCCACCCCCACCCCCCCTCCCCCGTCCCCCCCTCCCACCTTGCTTCCACCTTCGCCTCCTCCCGTTCCCGCTCCCGTTTTGTCAGCGGCTCCTCCCCCCCCCCCCTTCTCCCCCTCCGTTGGCCTCTGCTCCTCGGGAAGCCCTGGCTGTACCCTGGCGCTCACCTGCTGTCCGGCGGGCACTGAGCACCGACCTTGCTCGAGCACCGCAGAGGAGACCTACCATGCCGATTCGGGCTTCACGGATATCCTCTATCCGTAGTCGGTTGAGTAGTCTCGACTCTAGACAGCGCTTGGAGGCTTTTGACTACTCCTTCACACGGCTTTTTGGAGCGGAGGGCCCCCATGAGCCAGCACCCATCAGAGTCCATGTGGTGATTCCTCCGGCCCGAGGGGAGGAGGCACTTGATTCAACGGTGGCCTTCTCCTTCCCTCTCTGTGGCACTAGCGACCGGGAGTGGACTCTGGATCTCGCTGTTAGCATTCTGAAGACTCAGGCAGTTGAGTTTTCTCACCATGTGAGCGATCTGGAGGTGACAGACGTGATAGGCCGACTCTGGGAGCTGGCTCATTTCTTTGAGTCCAGGAGTGCGAATGCCTCCGGGGTTCGCCACTTGGTGGTTCGCATAGTGGCAGACCTAGCACGCGACCCTGGATATGTATGTATACACGAGGTTGCTCTCTCTAAGCGGGAGGCAGTCGCCATGGGACACAGCCACCACTGGCGCCTAATCCGAGATTCTTGTAGCACACCGGGTGGGCAGATTCGTAGCCGCTCGGATGGGGACTATTCTCCATCCAAGCCGCTTGCGAAGGCCCGCCGTATGGTTGAGACAGCCTCCACCTCAGCAGGTCATCCATGAGGATCATCTCATGGAATGTACAGGGCCTTGGCGGCGCACACTATGTACGTTATCGTGGTTGCTTGAGGCAGGAGCTTCAGAGATGCTTGGTTGGGGGCAGTATTGACATTCTGATGATGCAGGAGCACCATTTGAGTGAGAGCAGGATTTGGAGATATGGTTCCGTGATGCTTGGTAGATGGGACACATTTTGGTCTGCAGGGTTTGGCCCCTTGGGTGGGCAGGGAGGAGTATGTATGGTCATTGCGGATGTATGGCGGCAGGCCATTGTGGATCGCGGGGTCATTGTGCCTGGTAGAGCGCAGTATGTTATTCTGAGGATGCACAATGAGCTCTTTGGCGTGCTCAATGTCTATGCGCCCAACCATGCTAGTGCTAGAGCAGAGTTCTGGACCCTTGTTACAGATGCATTGCCCGAGGCCACACATTGGTGTGTCGGAGGAGACTTCAACATGCTTGAGGACCCGGCCGATAGGGTGGGAGGCAGTCATGTTATAGTGCACGGCACGGAGCTTGCAGCTTGGGAGCGATTTTGCATGACACTGCGGATCACTGATGCATGGCAGCATGAGGCTTTCTCCCGCTTTAGGACAGTCTTAGTTTTTCTCGGTCGGATCGTCGGCAGGGAGGGACTAATCTATCACGGATTGATCGCTTCTATGTGGGCGACAGGTTCGGGGAGCGTGGGGGCTCCGTTGGCATTCTCGCTGGCACTTCTTTTTCAGACCATGCGCTAGTTATTTTGACACTTGAGGAGAGGACACGGGAGACCAGCTTGCAGTTGAGGATCTCAGAGAGGATACTTACAGATTCCAGTCTTTCTGAGGACATTGAGAGGATATGGCATGATAGCCAGAGCTCTGGACCTGGATGCAGCAGGCCAGTGTGCCCAGGGACTCATCGAGCTCAGCTCTTTTTTGCACGCTGTAGCCTTGACACGGCTGGGAGAGACACGAGAGCGGGAGCGTCGCTTGAGACGTAGCCTTGCTTCGCTCCAGCGCCTTCAAGAGCAGCAGCCTACATGTGAGTGGGTGGCGTCCCAACTAAGCCAGGCACGCCAGGAGGTTAGAGAGGCAGAGGAGTAGAGACATGAGTTCTACTATCATCGCCAGGCATCACAGTGGACGCAGCTTGGTGATAGAGTGACTGGGGAGTTCTTTGAGATTACCGGGACCCTGCCATGCTCGAGCAGGTGTACGCCAGCTCAGGAGACAGGACGGCTCGTTAGCCACTGAGCCCCGGGGAGATTAGAGCCATTGCCACTAAGTTCTATAGAGACCTACTTTCAGCGGAGCCAGCCACGGAGGCACGTGATGCTTGCAGACAGACAGTGTGGGCCCATGTGCAGAGGAGGGTCACAGATCGTATGCGCACAGTTCTGGGTGAGCCTCTTTCAGAGGATGAGCTTGTTGAGGCTTTGAGGGTCCTTCCGTGCCATAGTTGCCCTGGGGAGGACGGATTGACGCCTGCCTTTTTTATGCGTTATTGGGACATTTTTGGGGCCAGGCCTCCGCAGGGGCTTTCAGTATGTTTTGGACACTGGGGTGATGCCACAGAGCTTTTTAGAGGGCTTGATCTTTTCTTATCCCAAGGGGGAGGGAGTGTGTGATGATATTCGAAAGTGGAGACCTATTACGATTCTCAATACTGTCTACAAGGTCCTGGCCCAAGGCCTTGAGTTTGAGGATCCAACCCTCCCTTGGGTAGCTGATTCATGCTACCCAGACAGGATTTGTCAAGGAGCGCAGTATCCTTGACAACATTTTCACCTTCTGGGAGGCGACGGCCGAGCTAGATTTCTCGGCGAGGACCTGGTCGTGATGCTTCTCGATTTTGAGAAGACATACGATAGGGTCGATTGGGTTTCCTAGAGGGCGCTATGCTTCGCCTGGGTTTTGAGCCAGTCTGGATTCGAGGAGTGGCGGCTCTTTATTCCACAGCTCGTAGCCAGGTGCTGATGGTGGCAGGAGGACGGGGGCCGAGTTTTGAGTTGACCAGATCAGTCCGTCAGGGGTGTCCTCTCGCCCGTTTCTTTTTCTCTTCTTTGTTGAGGCTATGAGCATGTATCTGACAGTAGTGGAGGTTGGTTTGAGAGGACTCCAGCTCCCCGTCCGGGGTGATGACCTGCTCGATTCTGAGTTTGCTGATGACACGGGATTATTTTTGCATGGCCAGGAGGCCAATCTTCAGAGGGCAGAGCAGTCGCTACCAGGTTTTTAGTGCAGCTTCGGGAGCATTGATCAATTGGCGCAAGACACTGGCCTTTTGGATCAGTAGCGCTCCCGCTCCGGCATGGAGCCCAGACCCGGGTTTTAGATGGATTCCTCCTGGCACAGCAGTGCGGTATTTGGGATGCCAGATTGGACTTGATTTGTCACCTGAGCAGTAGATCGCCCCGCTTCTTCTGAGCATTCGGAAGAAGCTTTTGTATTGGAGTACAGCTCGGCTATCCTTGGCTGGGAGGGTGGTGGTGGCAAATCAGGTGCTTTTAGCGACCATGTGGTACATCACGTCTTGCTGGATCTTCTCGAGCTCTTGCATCAGCCCAGGTACAGAGGCTGATCAGGAACTTTCTTTGGTCTGGGCAGGACGGTCAGCCAGCCTGGGCTAAGGTTGCTTGGGCAGTTATTACTCTTCCGCTGGCCCAGGGGGCTTGGGCATTATAGATCCAGTTGATCAGAGTAGAGCCTTATTGGGGAAGCTTATTGTTCGGGGGCTGCTTCCAGGCGCTGAGCCTTGGAAGAGCTTCTTTTTCAGCGACTCTGCAGGCTAGGGCTCCTCCAGCAGGGGGCACTTGGGCACCAGAGATACGATGGATCTTCATAGAGATGAGGAGGACAGGCCTCAGTAGAGGATGGGAGGACAGATTTGCCTTGAGCATCCTGCGAGCTTGGGAGCTCCTGAGATTGGGGCTTTCTCAGAGACCTACTACTTGTGATGAGGAGCGGGCCAGACAGCCGCTCACCTGGAGCCCCGCGGTACGCACTGAGCAGGGTTATATGCTGGGTTCTTGGCCTCGTCTAGCCTGGGACCATTGGCGGCGGTAGGCCCAGCACGCAGTTTTGGAGACTGGCAGGCCTTCTGCAGTCTCCCAGAGGAGGTCCAGGTGGAGAGGCTGAGTCACTTCAGAGGGGGGCTGATTATGAGGGATGACATTCAGGAGGCACTCACTGAGGAGTGGTTCACGCCTTTCGAGCCAGCGGCCCCACGGTGGATGGGAGCCTTTACGCAGTTGGAGATCCTGATTGCTGTCAGAGCTTGCACTGAGGATGGTAGATGCCTCTACTATGAGATCCAGGATGAGGGCAGACTTCAGAGAGTGGAGGCGGAGTCGCCTTTGTTGCAGAGTGCATCTTTCAGAGGATACGGGTAGTGGCTGCCGCTTCTCGGAAGTGGCATATTGATCTAGACCTTGCAGATGTGGACTCTGATTGGCGCATTTGGGCATATGCTGCGCGCCCTTGGCCCGGCTCCAGTGGGACCCTGGCGAGTACGAGTGGCATGATCCTTATGCGTCCCCAGAGACCACAGAGATTACCTTTTTCCAGTACACTGTTCGGTTGGGGAGGCATATTTTGATTGCGAGGAGGATGGTCTCTCCAGCCGCATCGGAGCATTGGCGGCTACAAGGACTCTCACAGGAGTTCCTGATTTTTGGGCCCAGGCTCCTGGGCTAGTCGACAGGCACGCAGGATCTCGACTTTCCAGTGGCTGGTTGCCCACAGGGGCTCTGCAGTTGGCACCTGGCTTGTCTACAGTGGTCTTCCGGCGGCCTGCGTCTAATGCGGCCACCCATTGGAGACACACAGACACTGCCTATGGGACTGTCCACAGGCGCAACAGATTTGGCTGACGATGCTGCGCATTTTGGCCCCCTCTCTCCAGAGGGCATGTATACGTGGGGTGCCGCTGCTTGGTCGACTTCGTCAGGGCCTGCTCTGGGATACGAGACGGAGCAGGACAGCCAGGCTATCAGATTCACTAGGGGCCAGCCTCGCCTTGTTCCTCGACCGGATTTCTCGTCCGCCGTCTGGACACAGGAGAGGGATCTACGATGGGAGCTCCTCAGCAGCCTCACCATCTGGTTCACCTGGAGAGCCCGGTGTTTCAGGGCCTTTGAGGGGAGACTGGAGCCACCAGCTGAGACTGTTCGGGGGATTTGGCAGGAGCTGATCCCCACCCTGCGAGGACAGTATGACCGCATCCGGGGCGACTCGGGATGCGGCGATCTTGCGGCGCCAGGCCTTCCACACCACTTGGCGCAGCGGCCCCTTCTATACACTACACGCGGGTACCCCCGTTACTTACCAACTCCATAAGCTTCATTGCTTGCTGTTTCACAATCTCAATAGCTTCCCCCCTTTTGTTTCACCATCTTCTTGTTCCTGAATGGTCTCGATACCTTGAAATTGAAGGACTTCTCCCTCACTAGTGCACTAACCACCAATTGACTGGCCACCAAAGTAGAGAAAACTGCAAATAGAAAAAGGCACAGCAGAGACGCTCCATATCTACTGCCCATGAGTTGAAACCAGCCCAAAAATTCACTTGTTGCCAACCGCAGGTGGATCACGAGCACCTATGGATGGGTTACTTTGCACGAAAGGGGGAAGGAGGGGGGCGGTCGAGGCGACTAAAAAAAAAAAGCGTGGGGAGAGTTCATAAAAAGTTGGGTGGTAGGTTGGTCGATGAAGAGGGGAAAGGTTGGGGGGAGTCGCAGAGGGGGGGGGGGTGCATGCCATGAAGAAAGCAAGCAAAGAACCTTCACTGCCTTCAGGGCGAAGTTGTGTCAGAAGAACAGAGAAGGGCAAAACTTTGAATTTCGCTATGGCCTCCACAATTGCAGAGGCTCCCAACACCTACAACTGAGCTGGGATCCCCACTTTGATGTTCAACCTGCTGACCAGAATTATGTCTGACAGCATGCAAATCGATAACAGGATCTGCACAGCCATGAGAACCTGACGAGGGTGATGACTTCTTCAAATAGCGGGTGTAAAGTAGGCTTCCCGTCAACAAGCCCATCTGCCTCGTCACCGTAGGAAGACTCAAAAAAGTAAGGTACCGCGTTTGATAGAGAAAAAAGCTCCCAGCCAATGCTGGTAGCACATCATATGATGCAGCAAACCATGCCAAAGGCCTGGCAATCTCTGGCTTACTCACCAACTCCATAAGCTTCATTGCTTGCTGTTTCACAATCTCAATAGCTTCCCCCCTTTTGTTTCACCATCTTCTTGTTCCTGAATGGTCTCGATACCTTGAAATTGAAGGACTTCTCCTTCACTAGTGCACTAACCACCAATTGACTGGCCACCAAAGTAGAGAAAACTGCAAATAGAACCAAAAGGCACAGCAGAGACGCTCCATATCTACTGCCCATGAGTTGAAACCAGCCCAAAAATTCACTTGTTGCCAAGGCACGATGGTCCAAGGCCATGGAGAAGGGGTCCTTCTTCTCCCCCCCCGGGCCTTAGGCCCAAGATCCTCCCGTAGTTACTGATTTTCTACTGCCCGTAGGCACTTAATTATCTGCCCATAGGCGATGCCGCCGAGGAAGCACCAAGGGGGGTTTTGAACCTAGGACCTCTTGGTCTTAGGCAAACACCTTCATCGCTTGAGCTATCACCTCATTAACTATGGAGAAGAGGTCTTGCTTGAGGGCTATGAGAAAGCAGGGACAACAAGGTCCTTTGCTCTTGTTATTGATGGCACCAGAACTCTGGTGTAGCTTTCGCCCACAAGAGAGTACTTAATTCTGGTTGAGACAGTTCTTTTCAGTGGGGCTCTACAGTAGGAGAAAACCCTCCTCCATCGCATGTCTTCCTCCATTGCATATTTTTGCCTATGGCATGTTGGTATACGAACTGAGAGGAGTCGTCCAGGGTCTCTGGTTGACGAGCATACCGTGTGCCATATGGAGAGGATATGGTGCTCTCTAGAAAAAGACTATTTTCAAGAAAAAAAGGCCTGTGAATCAGAAAGCCCCATGTCTCTAGACTGTGAATGGCAAGTGACCCTTGCCATCCTGGGTTCCTGGTAGGGAGCTTGCATCTGACGAGCTTTCCTGCCATAGGCATATGAAGGGTTGCCACTTTTGCCATGGCCATCTAGACCAGACGGTTGAGAGCTTGAGCCTTGAAAACCAATTTAAGCAGCTTTTCCTGTCATGGCCAAATGACTGAGATCTTAAGAACCCATTGGATATATGTGGGCAGCAGCAACCCTGCATTGCAGAGCTATCCAAGCTAAAAGCTGCTGGCTGGTGGGAGAAATGAGGGGAGGACCGTTTCCGCCATACTTTCATTGGAACACACGGCAAGTTCTCACCTACAAAGCTCTCAAATGAGAAGCTCTTGACTCCATAGGAAAGCTCGGAAAAGCATGAAGAAGAGGTTTCCGTCACAGGCGGAGGAGGCATTGATAAACAGGCAGGGGTTGCGCAAGAAGTCAGCGTATGTGATGGGTGGGAGCGCGGCCGATTTGGTTGGGCGACAGAATATTTATGTCCGCGGAAGCGAGAAACTACAAGCAGCTGGACCGGGGCTCGAAAGGTATGATCAAATCAAGTCAGATTAAACTCAGCAGGGCAAGAAGAAATGTAGGGAAGACTTGAGGCGACTGTTGAAGGACGGCAGGATTTGTTGGGTGATGGATGGACTGACTCCATAGGAAAGCTTGGAAAAGCATGAAGAAGAGGTTTCGGACACAGACGGAGAATAGAGAGGCATCGATAAACAGGCAGGGGTTGCGCAAGAAATCAGCGTATGTGATGGGTGGGAGCGCTGCCGATTTGGTTGGGCGACGGAATATTTATGGAAGAAACGTAAGGAAGACCTAAGGCTACTGTTGAAGGACGGCAGGATCTGTTGGGCGCTGGACTGACTGTTGATGGACTTCTTCCGTTCGAGCCCACAACGCACCGGCCCCGTACAACGAGGGGGGATCATCATATAAAAGGGAAGGAGCAGAGGGGACCTGGTCGGGTGTTCGATGAGAGGGGGTGTTGGGGCGCTTGGTTGAGTTGATGAACAGGTAAGGGGGAGGCGGAAGAGTCGACGAAGAGGGGAAGTGGGGGGTTGGTTGGGAAAAGTCGGTAAAAGCGCCCCAGAGGGGGGGGGGGGGGGGGGGGGGGGAGGGGTCTTGTGTCAAGGGCGCATTGCGCGGCATGGTGGAGAAAGGTTCCATGTGAACAACAATTGGACACGCATTAGTCGATCCTAAGAAATGGGGGCTATTGTGGCACCACGATCCCTTGGTCCAGACCTTCCTCCAATTTGAGCTCCTGTGGGCCATGCTCTTGAGGAATCCACAATCGGTCAGAACCCCAATCGTGTAGAACACCTGTACTCCTAAGCCATGGACGACCAATGAGTAAAGAGTAGGCCCCTCTGACTTCAGGAAGCCAGATCACTACAAAGTCGAGTAAGAATGGAATCCCCTGGATTATTATAGTGACACCTACCAGGCCGATAGGGGTCGGTCACCTCTCCTTGGTCGGCCATCCGAACACAGAAGTTGGCTGGCCGCATCACCTTGAGGCCTACTGCATGGAATGTGAACTCCGGCATGAGGGACTCTAGAGGGCGTGCCAAATTTTAGTGTACTTGTAACAAGACTGGTTGCCTGGCACACTACGTGGTGGCTCTTCTCTGAACAGTATGTCCGGAGTCCTCGATGATCATAGCGCAACACGGTGGCTCTTCTCTGGACAGTATGTCCAGAGTCCTCGATGACACAGCGCAACACAGATTACACTATGGAGCGGAACACACCACAAGAAGAGCCGAGTGCAAAAGGAATGAGAACACATGCACTACTCAGAGAACATTGATACATGTCCTTCACTGTACCGTGCACCCACTCAGCAAAGGTCATAGTGAAGAGGACGACACAGCTTAAGCAGATGGCAAAACACAGAGTACAAGTGGTATGAAGGATGAACATGAAGGATGTCCTTCAAGATGATGGTGAGGGATGCAGGATAAGGATGTCCTCCAAGGTGGGATAAAAAGGATGTCCTCCAAGTGGCATAAGAATGTTTCTCCAAGAAGATGGGTGAGAGATGAAGAATGAAGGATGTCGGATATCCTTCAGGATGAGTCCAGGGACCTTATATGCCTGAGGTCCAGTTGGTGGCATCTCCTATCTTTGGTGGATGCCATGAGGTGGCAGCGTAGCCTTTTGGTAGAATCTCCTATCTCTAGAGATGCCGTTAGTGTCAGTCGGTGCCATCAGTGCCATTGGAGCCTTCAATGCTGCGGATGATCCCAATGCTTGGCGCCTCCGTTGACTCACTGTGACGGTGTGACATTGACAGTCCGTGTAGGGTGGATAGTCTATGTGGCACCCTTGGTGGCTACAGGTTGCCCACCACTAGAGTGCTCACTGTCCTTGGTGAGGAAGATAGAAGTATGTTGCCTGGAGAAGTACCCTTGGGGAGTTTATTTTTTTGTTCTCTTTTTTATTTTTTGTCATCAACCACCAAGACATGAGAAGGTGGGGTCAGGCTTGCATCACCACAGACCAAACCATCCCCCCTATTGCGCCAAGGGCGGGGTTGAGCCCTCTGCGCCCTTGGCTCCTACTCTAATGCACCAAGAGCGGGTCGTAACCTCCACACTCTTGGCTCCTAATACTTCTCAGTACACAATGTTTGAGTCTAGCATTATGCCCCACCATACAACTGTTAAACTTCATACACATGAATGAACGAGTTACAGAAATGGAGGCATAGCACGGCTAGGAGGAAAAAAACAGCTAAAAGGAGCAGCCATATCTTTGACTATAGCCTCACCATTTCGTGCAGAGTACTTCAAACTGCGAAAATTTCAAGCCCGGTGCGAAATGTGTCCTCTAGTTTAGCAAGCGTCCCATCAGGCACATGCATAGAGACCACCGGCTGATGCAGACTTTTCTACTTCCAGCCCTGGTCCGTGCCACTGTCCTTGTTGTTGACGATGCTCCACAATGGCCTCAGTTTGCCTCTCTATAGCAGTGGGAATGCTAAGGAATGGAGGAGGAGGTGACAGGGAGGAGTAGAAGTGGATAGGGAGGTTGAGGAGGGGCCAATATGTACGGGAGGGAGAAGGCGGTGATAGGTAGAGGGATGCACCACAATAGCTAAGAGCTATGATGCTGTGCATATACATCATCTTCAAAGCCAAGGTGAGCATAGCTGTTATACCTTTGCCATTCCAATTTAAGGCACATATTTCTTTCGAACTCCTCTTGTTGGTATGGTCGGGGGAAGAGATGAGCCAGAGCACGAGGAGGGTCATGGGGATATCCCCTTGCTGCATGTCCTCTCTGCATAGATTGCATAAGGTGGTGAGAAAGCCGCCAGGGAGGCGGAACACCTCAGTATAGCTGGGGTCATCCTCTGTGGCAAATCCCACATGGTGGTTTTGACTAGTGGAGGGTCCGGGGCTTCATGTATGACTTGTGGCAAGGTATAGGGAAACCGTGGCCTTACAATGCCCCCTTTTCATCTTCATCGTCACCTCGTTTTGCTTCATCTTCTGAGTTTTGACTGGCTGAAGGGGGAAAGGGTTGGTGATGGACGGTGCAAGAAAGGAAAGAAAAAAAATGCCAAATATTAAGTTCTTTAAACCCTTTGATTTCATGATGCAGTAGTCTGGTTATTTTCCCCACAAGCCCTTCAACACGTCCTCCGATGATACTGGCACCAATGAGAGTTGATAAGTCTCATCCCCATACCGGTCCCCCTATCTACTACTTTTATAGGACCTAAAGTCGGTACAAACCCTCGTTTAGGGGTGCTAGAAACAAGCAGCATGGAAAGAGTCGAAGAAAGGCATAAATTAAGAGTAGAAAGTAGTGTTAAAGTTTTCATCAGAAGGAGCTTCTACTCGAGCACAGCTTTAGCCCTATACTCATGCATGATGGCACCTATAATACACATGATGAGGGGGGTTTTGACGGATGGCTGAAAGGTAATTTTGGTGGACGGTCCGAGAAGAGGAGGGGTAGGTGCTGTGGACAAGGGGAGGTGTAGGTGGATGAGGGGAGGTGTAGGTGGACAACCCAAGGGAAGGTGTGGGTGAGAGGTGGAGGCGGACGAACCAACAAGGGAAGGAGGGGTCCAAGTCCGAGAGGGGGGCTGTCCGGACGAGCCTACAAGGGAAGGAGGGAGCTGTCCGATGAGTCCGTGAGGAGGGAAATTGTCCGAGTCATGAGAAGGGTACCATGAATCTCCACAGAGAGGTGGGGGCTCTGGTAGTTTGTAAGGGAGGGATTGGTACGGCTAATACCCATGCAATCGGCAACACCGGAGGGAAGGGGAAACCCACCATATTGCCCACCACTAAAATTGGTGGTCGTACCATTGAGTCGCTCCAGTAGTGTACTGAGACATTGTCTAGTGTACTGAGACATTGTCGGACGTTTGGGCTAACCCGAAGTAGATCAAAGAGGTTCATTGACATGGTATTTCCCTGGAGGAGATTCTCCACGGAGAAAGGTGTAAG